>NC_037093.1:53463383-53809633 GCF_002994745.2 Rosa chinensis | reverse complement strand
CAAAGGCCATAAGCTAACAAAACAGACACACAAAACACAGAAGGTGATGATTGACATATCAAATGAGAACCCTCCTTTTTTGACAATCTTAACCCTGTGGCAAACCAAATAAAAAACTCATAAGACAGCATACTGCTAGTTAAGTTTTTGCAAAATGCAGAAGAAGCACTAATCATTATGAATGAGGATGTGCATCAAACATAGCACAGAATTGTAGAAACTAGAGACAGATATTCCAAAAGGACCTAACACATTCCTACTCCACCTTGAATGACAATCAGATTACATGTACAATGGTTTGAACAAATTTAGTTAGCAGACATATACAGATGGTAAACCCACATTGACTTGTTTTGTTAGAAAGCTGGCCTCTTTAACGTGTTTGAGTAATGGTTTCTTCCTCAGGGCAAGCAGATTAACAATGGCAGACAGTGTTGCATACAAGGACCTGATGAAGCAGTTTGTGGATTGATCTTCAGCCTTAAGTGGAAATTCAAAAAATCCCACTTGGTATTGTTGGACAACCACTTGTCCCAAAAGTGAAAATGTATAGAAGTGCATGTATTAACACCCTCTCTCACATGCAAACCTAACTAGCACATGAAGAACAAACATATACTACGAGACGGAAATGAAGGTTACCCAGGATTCAAACCGGCCAGGACCCTTGTAAGCCAGACTTTAAGCTAAAATGGGGTAACAAAATATATATCAAACTAACAAAATTGCCTGTAGATATGAGCAGTAGGAACTACAAGTAAGAAATTGCCTTCAACTGCGCATGCTTGTGTCAACCAAAGCAAGGCAAAAGGGGAGAAAAAGCAAAGCATATATACATGGTTGGGTTGGCATTATGATTTCTCTGCATTCTCTTCAGAGAAAGTTAAATGATCATAAGAGTGTGCAAAACAAGCACCCTACAATATGATGAGAATAGGTGATGGTAAGTGATACTCTGATCCCAGATATTCAAGGGCAGAGTGGAAAATGAAGACAAGGAGAATACAATGAATAAGCAGAGAATATAGACATGAAGATTTTGAGGGTCAGAAGAGAAGAAAGAAGCCAAATGGGAATGACTGTTTTGGAGGGCAACCCATTTTGGCAAAGAGAGATCAAGGCCAACCTCCCTATCATTGTTTCTATGATTTCGATGGTTTGGTTTAGTTTGGGATCAAGATCAAGGCACGTGAGGCAACCCCTTCACACTCCACTGCTTGGTAGTGCAAACTGCATACATGCTGCCCACCAAACCAGCAGCACCCCAATCTATATACGGATGAACAAACTTTCATTAGGTGAAGAGTGGTTCAATGCCCGTCTTCACAGTTTTAGAAATTTCATCGACAACCCTTACTCTGAGAGGACCCTGAAAGTGGAAGGTCATCACTTCCTTCTTGGAGGCTTCCTATATCCTATGGACATTCCATAAGAGCAGTCAATATCCTGGTTCGCCAGACACTAAAAAGAGTGGGTGATGGTTCTAAAGCATGAGGAGACTCAGGTGTATAAACTAAAACCTCAGGAAGTACTATTGATAATTTTTTAAATTTCACCATAATGAAGTTCAGACCTACTTTATGTAGTCATTTAATCTTATTTGTTCTAATGAGGAATCATCAGCGTCATGGTAGGAGCTATTGATCAGTTCATCCAACTTCGGATCCATAACAAAATTACAGTTGCTGATCCTGCCAAATAATCCTCTTGCCTTGGTGAAGCTTGATGCTCTTGATGATGTTGACAAAGGACAATGAACTCGGTTTCCAGACCACAACAGAACTAAAAAACTGCACATATATAGATCTTTGAATTTCCCACCTTCCCAATAAAACTTATTCTCCGGAAGGCCTTTAAACAAAAAGCTTTTCTTTTTATTCTAATCTAATTATTGCACCACCAGAAACTACAACAAAATTGAACAATCCCCAAGTTCATCATGTATTTGGAGAATGGTTAGACAAGCAGCAACTACAAAAGTGCCAAAAGTATATAAATAACTTGGACTCAGATCCTTCAAGGATGTGGAGACCTTTATTTTATCTCATTCTTATTCCCAGTGTAGCAGAAAAACTAGAATGTCAAACAAAGTTCAAGTGCATAAAAAGAAGGCCTTGTGTGAGGTTCCCAAAAGTGATTTTGGAAACTTTGAACCAACATCAAGCAACAAATCTCTCAGAGATATAACAAGGGCAATAGATAGTGATCGTATGAATCCAGTTAACTCACTAGAGGTTAGTCACACTAGTTTCTGCTTAAGAGTCAGATTCATCACAAGCACACTTCATTCAGTGATTCTAAAAGCAGTTTACAGTGCCTAGCTTACAGATCTTCAAAAGTCACAATCATACAGTAATGCATCATCATCACACTTACTAGGCAGAAATTCCATAGAAAGCAGATTTTAGTCATACTCTAATTCATCAGGAGTAACTGGTCGTTTGAGGGGTATGATTGACTTCTTTTCAACATCCCGAGATAATGCTTTCCTCATATCTGGAAAATGCAAAACATTTAAGTGGTGCAAAAACAGTTAACTATATAGAAATCTCAGCAATGTAATTCAGGTGGAAAACTCACCTAACCCATCTTCCTCCCCTGAATAATACCGTAGTACTCGTCTATAAATTATATAACCAAGCTGGGCAGAAAAAAGAAAGGAAATGGAAAGTCAGCATCAACTTGTCCCAAAAAAAAATTGCACTTATATCTGAATACTAATCAACTGTAATTTGCTACATATCAAAACCGTTTGCAAAAGCACAGAGATGTTGCATAATAAATATTTGACCGTATTAATATTGTAAATATGTCCTTCAGTTGGGCCAGGAGGGAGGCAGAGGAGGGTTGCTTTTCACTAACCAACTCAAAAGATATGAAAATGCCAGAGAATTAAGGTTTCACTTGACACGTAAAAGGGAGAAAAAAATTCAGTTTTCAAAAACTGAACTCTTTTTAGAGTTCTTAAAAGTGGCCACTTTTCTTTTTCATTTTGAAGACATAAATTTCAATTTGTACCCACTAAATAGTAAAAGAAGGATAGATTCTGCAAATAAGTGGAACCCAACTCTAAATCATTCAATGGCCAACTGCAAACAACCTCTGAATGAAGTATTTGAAATGTCTTGCAGACTTGCACAACCTTTGTATCTTTGAACAACTTTATAGTTTTGAAAAGAAATTGCAAATAAACCCCCAACGTCTAAAATGATACCAGAAGTTACAGTTGTCAAACAAGTTAAATCATGGAAAGAAAAAGGTTTCTTTCACATGGAATCATCAGCAATTCAGACAAATGGAGGTCAAAACATATTGCAGAACCGGTGAAGGTATACAAGATGTTATTACAATCCTAATGCCAGAGACAAAAGAACAGCTGTAGAAGATGGAGAAGATATCCATCGTTCTCAAAATTACAGAAGAAATGTTTAACATTCAATTCATTAAAAGGATTAATAAAATCATGGCAGCCTATCTCACAAGTTCTTTTTTTTTTCTTATAAAAAGTAAAATTCTGAAAGTTAAAGATATATCACCTTCTCATACATCTTTATGGCTGGAGTGTTTGATGCTCTCACAAAAAGATCAACAAAGTAACCCTTATCGCTGCCAAAGAAAGTTCTCATAAGTAACAGGATAGGACAATCACCAGAAGTATCTACAACCCAGTAGATATTGCCACCGAAGTAACCAAGTTATCCAACAAGTGAAAATGCAGTGACAAATAAGACTTGTAGAAGGAGTGCAATGATCATCCTGATCAGAAACAATATATGTCGGTGTTGTGTAAAGCAAAACACTATATCAGATTCCTACTGAACACAATGATCCGCAATAAAATGCAAGAGTCTAATCTGCTTGAATGAGAGGACAGAGACAAAGTACCGCAATTCGCAATGACAACACATTAACAAACATATGCCCCTCTTACATCTTATCGCTGAAGTCTTCAAGGAGGTTCATGAGCTTCTTGGCCAGCTGCTGCCTCCGATATTCTGGAGCAACAGTTACCGCTGTTACATGACCATGCCACGACTCACCTTGCCCCTCAACCTTTCCCATAACTGCAATTACAATAGAAACACACACACACACAGATGTGAAGCATATGCATCATCAATTAGCAATATCCTATCTAAAATCTCAGGAAACCTTTCAAAAACTATCAAAGATTGGGGGTGTGCTCACTGTAACCCATGATTCGATTTCCCGGGGCTTCCGCAACATGAAAATAATCGGGCCATCTTGCCAAATAGGTCATATAGAACGACATATTGAACTGCATATATATCCAACCCAATCTCAATACTCCACAACCATAATCACCAAATTTCACATACACACACAAAAAAAAAAAAAAAAAACTCTTACGGTTTCAGTGAGGTGGTCGAGATTGACCGAAGTGAAACGAAGCAGATCATTGCAGCAAAATCTCCGAATCGTAGTCATCTTTCTTCTTCTCTCTCGCTCTCGTTCAGCTTTGAAGCCTGGAAAGAATTTCAATCTGGTAAAAATAGAAAAATTCCGCTTCTAGATTTATCCCGGGACCCGGATCCGACCCGAATATGGAACCTACTTGAAATACTCGGGTCTGGATTCGTTAACCCGAACCACAAACTATTTACCTATCTGGATCTGAAAAAGTTCGACTTGTTTTCCCAAAAGCGAGAGAGCCATCAAAACCCTAGAGACGGTGATGGAGGATCTGAAGAAAGAGATAGAGGCCAAGCGGCAGAGGCTGGCGGAGGCGGCGGCGACCGGCACCGGCAGCAAGCGATATTTCAATCGCGCCGAGATGGAAAAGAAGCAAATCCAGAAGAAGCGGGAGGATGAGAAACGCGAATTAGAAGCCAAAGCCAAATCCAAGCGCCAATCCGCCACCGCCTCCTCCTCCGCCGCCGCAACCGGTGGTGATTCAACTTCCAAATCAAACCCTAACGCCGCCGCTACCACCACCACCACCTCCGCCGCGCCCTCGGCTTCTAAAGCCCTAACCGACGAGCAGAAAATCGACCTGATTAATATCCCCAAGCCGGAAGTGATCCGCCGCCTCAGGATTCTGAAGCAGCCGATCACTCTCTTCGGCGAGGACGACGACGCCCGGCTCGACCGGCTGAAGCACGTGTTGAAGACCGGAATGTTCGAGGTCGACTCCGACATGACGGAGGGGCAGACCAACGATTTCCTCCGGGATATCGCCGAGCTGAGGAAGCGGCAGAAGTCGGGGATTGTGAGCGACCGGAAGAGGAAGAACTCCGAGGTCGTGGACGGCGTGGTGGAGGACGGCGAGGGTGGGGTGAGGGAAGATGAGCTTGACGGCGACGGCGGGTCGAGCGGAGCTGATGTGGATAGGGACTTGAAGCTAATGAAGGCCAATTTCGATGAGTTGTGCGATGAAGATAAGATTTTGGTGTTCTTCAAGAGGCTGCTGAGTGAATGGAAACAGGAGCTGGGTCAGATGACGGCGGCTGACAGGCGAGCTGGGAAGAAAATTGCCACATTGAATCAATGTGCTCGCTACTTGCATCCCTTGTTCAAGTTTTGCAGGAAGAAGGTAAGATACTACTTCTTGTTCATCCCTTGTTTCGATTATATTGTTCCTAGTGTTTTAGTGGTTTAACTGGAATGCAATTTGGAATATGTATGTTCGAATATTATGCTCACCATTATAGACTTATAGCAAGCTTTTTACATGAATGATCTTACAATTAAGGGTTTAGGTGAGGATGTATGTGGCCTGAGTAGAGCCCAGAATGTAGATATTAGGATTGAGTAGAACCAAATTCTATATAGCAAATTTAACAAGTGCTTATAATCCAACACAATGATGTTGTTAAAGATGACTTTTGTAATCTGGACTTAAGATATATTTCATGCTTTCATTCTTTTGTAGACAGTTTGTTTGGTAGATCGCTTTAAACTCAGCTACATCTCAGGGTACATAGTATGACTGTAGCCAAATCCAGATCAGCTATACATACGTTACCTTTTCTGCTTCATATTGTGGTTTTGATTGCTAGTGCACAATTTATGAATAGGAAGACATTATTCAATTTGTATTTTCTACTTGCAGGTTCTTCCAGATGATATTCGCCGAGCGTTGATGGTGGTGGTTGATTGCTGCATGAAGCGAGACTACCTAGCCGCAATGGACCAATACATTAAGATGGCAATTGGGAATGCACCATGGCCAATTGGTGTCACTATGGTTGGTATCCATGAACGTTCAGCTCGCGAGAAGATCTACACCAACAGTGTGGCTCATATTATGAATGATGAGACAACTCGAAAATACTTGCAGTCTGTGAAAAGATTGATGACCTTTTGTCAGCGACGCTACCCAACTATGCCATCAAAAGCTGTTGAGTTCAACAGCTTGGCTAATGGTAGTGACTTGCAGTCTCTGCTACAAATGGAGACTGACTCTGGCAGTAGTCAAGTCTTTGAGGAAAGGCTTCGGTTAATGCCTGCTCCTTAGCTTTTGATCTAGCCAGTGTATGAAATTCTGTAGAATGATATATTTCTCCATCTGTGGAATGATATATTCTATTAGCTTGTGATTTTCTTTTTTGTCTTTTTCCCATAAAAATAAAAAATAAAAATATAAAAAGGTTTGGCCAAACTCCGAAGATGAAGATGTAAACCACAAGGAATCTGGGTTCTCCCGTATCTTAGGAAGGGCCATCTTATTCTCCAAGAGATGAACTTGGTTATTTTGCTTAATCAAACACCAAGCACTGCTGCTAAACAACTGCATGCGATTTAATTTCACTTTGAAACAGTACCAGATCAATTGTTCGGCTCGAATTCCGTTTTGTTCAAGCGTGACATTACCTTACAAATGATTGCTCATTCTATCAAAATCAATACATCCATTGACGTGAGATTTAACCCCTAATTCTCGCAAGCATAAAGTTATGAAGGAGACAACTGTGGTGGTGCTTTAATCAGGATCATCAGTTCATCACCGCGTCTCCCCCATTCCAAAGGTGTCTTCAACACCGTTGGACACCCTCTTCCTCCGCTCGGCAATCATATCTGCATACGCCTGCCAAAAACTCATAAAGGGAAATACTTTTAATACTCAAAGACCCAATGACCTCCAAAATCAAGTCCCATCGATCTACTGGACCTGATGTAGCATATTGGAAAGAAGAACAAGATAAATCAGAGTGGAAAATGCTCACACCTTTGGGTATGAATACAGAAAGATGTACCACCATAAACCAATTAGGAAGACTACAACGCCTGTGGCTAATACTGAGTGCAAAATCAACCAGCTAAACGCAATCACGAGCGCTCCGGTCAGTGTAATTGTCCATGGTTGGCACCTAGTCACAAAATGGTAAATAAGAAACTAAGTAGATGCAAAAGAACTAGAATGGTTATTACATAATTACAAGCAATGAAACAACTGAGTCAAGAACCATGAAGGACCAGGAACAACTTCTTATGGGTAACCTGAAACTTAATTCAAATGCAGAGGCTACAAAACCTAACGAAAGCATAGTATGTGGAAGACAGAAAAGTAAACCATAGCTTCAACCAAGAATGCAGAAACAAAAAAACGCTATGGAAACAATTACAAGTCGGAAACCCCAAAAGAGCTAAAGAGTATGACAAAAAATATTAGTGAAAAATAAGGAAGACCCATGAAGGGAAGGCTGACCAGGAAGGTTTAGTGTCCCAAACGGAGTCATATTCAAGAGAAAGGTAGTTCATGTAGCCATCCATGTCATCCACAGCTCCATCTTCATCAAAGAACTGGGACTCCTTTGGATCAACTGATTTGCTACCGAAAACAACATTCTTGCTGCGAAAACGTCTTTGTTGAGGATAAGTTACAGAGACGTGTGGCAAGAAAACGGAGTTGCAGAGATGGGTTTTTGAAGATGAGAGATGGGTTCGCAGAGGACCATAGAGAGAAGTAGGGAAGAGAGAGAGAGTCCCCATTTTGTCATTATAAGCCAAATATCTGTTTCTGCTTTATATTGCTCGCTTGGCTTCTAGCTTGTTTTTACTTGGGTTTGGGGACTTTTGGGAGCCCATGTCAAAATCTCAGTGAATTAAATTAAAGCCAAATCCTGAATTAGACACGTACAAGAATCACATTGCAAGGAAGGAAAAAATTGGAACTTCGGATTCAAAGCTAATGTTTACAGCTCTTAACATATATCTGGTTATCCTCAATAGGGAGATAGCATCTAAAAGCCCCATGTTATGGATTAGATGAAACCCAAATCCAGACAATGTTTTCATTTAGGAGCTGAATTGGCATTATCTTGAACCCAGATCCGGACAGTCTTATCATTTTGGAGAGCTGCGGAGGCAATCTTATTCTCCGACGGGTGACACGAAACAGAGATGACGGTATCAGTATGGCCTTCAAATCTCTGAATCATAGTTTTCAACTGAAGATCCCACAAGTATACACAGTGATCCTCGGAACCACTAACAATATATTTCCCATTTGTCACAGAAAATGTAGATGTTATGCAATACACTTTGTTCAAATGCCCCGTATAGACCTTCAAGAACTTTCCCGTCGAGTAGTTGCACAGCTTCTGCAACCAAAAAACGAAAACTACACATCAACTAACCACCTAACTTATGGTTCCAATATATTCAATTAGTTAACTAGAGAGTCATCATGTAGCAAACAATTTGCTCAGCACCTCAAAAGCAGAGAACTGGTGAATTACCTATTTTTATTCTCAGAATTAATATATGCTAAACTCCTCAAACTGAAAAATCCCTCCAATGGTGAATTACACACTGCCCTCTACCTAAAACTAATTGCATTGCCAAACCAAAATTTGATTTGCAACAAAATTGAATAAGCAGCAAAACCCTAAATCATAACTTCCAAAGTAACCACAAAGAGAAAAAGATGATAACTTTTGACACTGAAAAATTGAAAGAGAAGGAATATCAAGGGACTTACAAGGGTATTATCTAGAGTGGCGATGAGTATGAATTTTCCGTTGGGGGAGAACTTGGCGAAGGAAACGGCAGGGACCTTATCGTCAATTAGGGTTTTCAAGCAGGTCCCTTTAGCGGTGTCCCAAATCTTGCACGACCCGTCGTGACTGGCGGAGACGATGAGCGACCCATCGCGATTGAAGCTCACGGAGGTCACCGGAAGCGAGTGGGCCCTGATGACGTGGAGGCACTTGCCGGTCTTGGCCTCCCAAATCCGAATCGTCTCGTCGAACGAGCCGGAGACGATGAGGTTGGACTGGGGGTTGAAGTTGGCGCAGAAAACGAGGTCGGAGTGGCCGCGGAGAGTCTTGACGCACTCGCCGGTGGGGGAGCGTGCGTCCCAGATGCGGAGGGTGCAGTCGTCGGAGGCGGAGCAGATGTAGTGGGAGTCGGAGGACCAGGAAAGGTCGGAGATGCCCTCGGAGTGTCCCTCCAGGCGGCGCAGGAGGGCTAGGGTGGAAGACCACCAGAGGATCACGGTCTTATCTAACGACGCCGAGGCCAAGAGGGTTCCGTCGTTGGAGAATTTGACGCACGACACGGCGCTCTCGTGGCCGCGAAGAGTCTTCAGGTGCCGGTAAGGGTTGTACGGCGGCAGTTGTTGCCCACTGCCACTGCTCGCCATTCTTGCTCTGCTTCAAACCAACTATACTTTAAAAATGAGAGCTCTTTCAAGTCTGAACTGGGGCTATATATAGGGATTCAGAGAGAATTTAGTAGGGGTGGGCAAAAATGACCGAAAGACCGGAAGGGACCGATCCGGACCGGCCGGTTCGGTCCGGGTTTTAGAAGGAAAATAAGTGTTTTCGGGCCGGTTCGGTTCCTATACACTTGGTGGCGGTCCGGTCCCGGTTCATGAAAATAAATATGTTATGGCCGGTTCGGTCCCTAAATGAACTTGGCGGTCCGGGTTCGGTTCTTGGCGGTTCTTGACTGCGTGGACCGGAAAACCGAGCTTATGTACGTGTCGTCCAATTATAGGTTTATTTTCGAAGTATATTGTGTTAGTGTGGACGCCATCACATGTGATTACTGATTAGTTAATAGACCTAAACGGCTAAACTCAATCTCTAACTCGGCCGACTCCGCCTCCAAGGCTCCAACTCTCTCAGTCTCTCACTCTCTCCTCACAAATCACAATCGATCCGGACTGCTCCTCGACCGACTCCGCCTCCAACTCTCTCAGTCACAATCAATTCCGACTGCTCGATCTTCCTCAGCCCTCAGTCACTCACTCACTCAGCCGGTCAGCCCCCAGAAATCGCCAAATTGGTATTCCTCACCTCTGGTCTTCTCCTCGACGTCGCCTCCGGCGGTCCGGCCTCTCATTCTTGGTCTTTTCAGTCTCTCTCTCTCTCATTCTTTGCCTTTTTTGCAGGGAAGAGAAAGATCCTGCTGCACAGAGAAAGAGAGAGAGAGAGAGATCCGGCTGCACAGAGAAAGAGAGAGAGAGAGAGAGAGAGAGAGAGAGAGAGAGAGATACGCCTTCGAGCAAGCCTGGGCCGCAGCAGAGCCGAACAAGAACAAGAGCAATCCCGAAAAGGTGAAGGTAATCGAATGGGAGGAATTCGAGCAGGAGGTTGCCAGGTTGTGGAGTCTGTCTTCTGCGCTCAAGGAAGCTGAGGAGAAGAAGCAGAGTCTTAAGCAGAAGCTCGAGTCTCTCATTGAGGTACGGTTTTAGTGGAGACATTCAAATGTAGGGGCTCCACTATTTGTTCATCGCTGGAGTTAGGGTTTATTAGAAATTGGAGTTATGAACACTATTTGTCAATTCTTTATTTTGATGTTATGGAATCCTTGGTCCTTACATAGATGAAGAAATTATGGGTCATGCTTGGAAACTTATACACTGAAATGTTATCGGAATCTGAGTGGCGACGTTAATTTACTAGAAGTTCTTACTGTAATCTCATGATCTGACAGTTATCATTGGTAGCTAACAGATTCTGTAGACTAACCAAACAGTTATCGGGGATTCTTTGTATTATTATTAAATAATTCTTTACATCTAGGCCATTTGTATTTACAAGTCATTAACCATCCCAGAGTTTGGTGGTTTGCTTCAAGTTTTAAAGTTGTGAAAAATAGGACCAGCTGCAAGGAGGTCTTCTGTCAGGTTATTGTCGTTGCCAATCTTGCAGTCTGTGAAAGTCTTAAAGTTGGTCTTGAAATAGGCTAGCCAGCTTCAGTAGTCCTCATATGCATTCTTGTTTGACCACTGTAAGCCCCAAATTACAATGGGAGATCATATCAGAAGTTGGACCAAGACTAATCTGTAATAGATCAGGGAAATAGGTATAGAGAAATCTGACTGACAGAGTTCCTTGGATCCATTCTGAAGGCACCCTCTCTCAACCTCAGTGGGGATCTCAAGTCTGAATATTCAGTTTTCTTTATTTTGATGTTATGGAATTTACACTGGTTCTTTTTTTCTAAGATCATAAGATTCTATGTAGTTTTTATCCGCTACTGTCGAGGCTTTGAGTTGATGGAATCTGTAGTACCTACGATGTTTGGGGTTAGTCTGTATTTGGTTTTGATTCTGATTTACATATTATTTCTTCCCACAGGTTGATTTTCGTGTTCTGAAAGCTGTTGCTATAGAAAATTCTAATGATCTTGACGCAGCTGTCAATGATGTGCTCAATGAGGTTCTCCCTTTCTTGACCAAACATCCTGAGAGTCCTGCAAAGGTTCAGACTCCTAGCAGCCAACCAACTGCAGGTATTCTATAGCTTCTCTTGAGAACCTACTGCCATTGTATTATCAATAATTACTTGCAATGCTAGAATGTTGCCCTTCTTTTCCTTTTTACTTTTAAATGGTAAATTTTGCATTACGTGGTCTATCAGGGAGTAGCAAACATTGATACTAACGAGTTGCCAATTGAAATTGCAGTTGAACCTGAGGAGCAGAGTAAAGAATTAAATCACTAACGAGTTGCCAATTGAAATTGCAGTCGTTTGTTTCCAAGGCAAAGCAGCAGAAAGTAAGGACTTCGTGTTTAGTGTGACTTTCCTGCACATCTTTATATACCCCATGCGTTCAGTTTTGCTTTCTACATGTTATGCTAATTGGTGTGTATTGTGTGAATAGAATGAGATGATCCAAGACTTGAACTTGTCCAAGTTCAAATCCGAAGTTCAAAGTTCTCAGGTAGATTCTAGCTCTTTAGTATCAGTTGCTAACATGGGCTTGAATATTCTATGATGTTGCATTGGTGCAAAGTATAAATGTGTATATAACTATATAATGTATAAATGTGTAATACAATGTCTTTTTAAACTGAATTGTGTAGGGAAAAAAATTTGAAGATGGAGGAATGGAGGAGCAGCTGCATGGCAGCAATAGCATGGAGCAGTTGCATGTCTTTTTAAACTGCTCTTGTTGTCTTGTTGAACATTGTTTCGATTTTTAATTTGTTATGTTGTTAAGACAATATGTGTTGGTGAACTTGCTGTGTAATTGTGTTGGTTGCTTGCTTTGAATGGTTATTTGCAAGATGGATTTATTTGCAACCTTGCTGCTAGTGCAGATTGCACTTTGCAGAATGGTTTATTGGTTTTTTTGTTTTGTTTTTTTTTTTTCAGCATTGCAGCAATGTTGCTAGTTCATAGAATCATATTGCATTACTCTTTATACTCTCTAAACAGAAGTAGGTCAAGCAGGAAAGATTGACTGGAACCGGAAACCCGAAAAACGGACCGGTTTTGTCCCGGTCCGGGTTTATCCCGATCCTTGTTATATGCAACTACGGTCCCGGCCCGAAGTAAGATTTTCGGTCCCGGTTCCGGTCCCGGTCCCTATAAAACAATTACCGGTCCGGGCTTATCCCGATCCCAGTTTTGTGCAACTGCAAAACCGGCCCGAAGTGGAATTACCGGTCCCGGTCCCGGTCCCTGTAAAATTGGTGCCGGTCTGAGACCGTGCCCAGCCCTAGAATTTACTACTCAACCGCCTCGGTAATAATGCCCGGCAGTTAAATTGTTTTCCAAATTTCTTTTTTACCTTTTGCCGTATTAATTGTGATTTAGAAAATCCTAGTAATGCATTCCTACATGAAAGTGAAAGCCGAATCACGAGTTTCAGTTTGTTTTAATGGGGTGATGGAAAGAAGTAGAACAATTAATGTTTCAGCCAACAGAATTTACGGTGCATATCATGTTACAGGCACATGGAAGTAAAATCATTGGTTAGGGGATCTTCTATATGGTACAAGGACTCTGAAGGGAGCAGAGAGCATTCCCATAATTAAAAGGATCGCGTAGGGATTGGAAAGGAAAAAAATATATGGATAGGAGTGTGTACAGCAGTGGACTTCATATACAAAACTGGGACTCTTGAGGTTCAGCTAAATCAAGCTTAAATGATGAGATGGCAATCGGCCACTGTTCACGGGTCAATTATGTCCTCTGCAGTTGAGCTGCATCTCATATAGCTGTTCCCTCCCCATAAGAGCATTCTGTTGGATCAAGCAGATGGATATATGAGTGGCGTGAACCTTATGTATGACAGTGGGAGGGTGAGAGGAGAGCTACATGATCCATATTGTGGCTAGAGATTTCAAACCTTGCAATCTTATGTGTTCTCCTACCCATCAATAAGTCTCTACCTCATCTGAGCTTTCCTCATAAAGTACATAACTAGCATCCAGAGCATCCTCGTTGCCACTACCATGATCACTATTGTAGCTACTCTCAGAAAAACTGACAAACATTGAACCATCAGACGTATGAGTGCTCATCTGTGATGGCAGACTGATATCGCTATATGGCTCACTGTCGAACATTTGATCACTGTCGGCAAAACTGCATGACAATTCAGAATCCGGACAGAAACAATAAGCACATCACATATGGAAAAGGAAAATGGTAAACAGCAGACATGAAGTGAAATGGTTGAAGAATAAGCAAACCTTCCTTCAGATGGAAACTCGGCTAGTATGCAGATATGAGGCCTCTGTTCCAAAACCTGCTTTAAGGGATTGACACTGCACAACATTCATAAAAGTATTTCACTGGTTAAATCTCTTACACTAGAGCTGAAGAATCAACTGCTACCATCAGTAACAGTGGTGGATGAAGAGATGGAAAAGAGCCTATTTCACTGTGTAACCCTACTACCCAACAAAAGGAAAGAAAACAGAACCAAAAAAAAAAATGTAAGCTTCAGGAGAAAACCATTACCTCAAGCTGTAGCATCTTTCATAATACCAGTCACCCTCAGATGCCAAGCCTTCCCTATTAGATATGTCCTGTTTGAGACAATAGCCAAGAGTCAATTAAGCATTCCCCCCAAGCCTAGAACTTTATATGCAAAGCTTCAACAAGAATAATATAATTAATTTCTGTCCACCTACAAGATGTCTAAGGAGCTTGAAATCCCCAGACAGAACTGCATTCAGCAACCGATCAACTTCCGCCTTCAAAATGACAATTAAGTTTCAGCAAGATACATACATACATACATACATACATACATACATACATATATATATATATAGAGAGAGAGAGAGAGCGAGCGCATGATAATAAAGGATGAAGCATCACCACTTTCAGATGCATGCAATCCCGTAAAATCACAACTTCCAACAGATTTCCACCTGTGTTGCTTCCAAGGTTCCTAAGAAATAAAAGTTTCACTTAAGTCTCGGATTTAGTGAGATGACAAAGAGTTTGTCCATTAAGATATAACTGACCTCAGAAATGACCCAGTGATAGAGTAAGATGTTGAAAAGTCAACATACTTCAGTTTTCTAAATCCCTGCACAAGTACCCGGAGACATTATTCAGATAATAGCCACTTCCAGGGAACAAAATATTAAAAGACCTCAAAACAATGGGTGAGGAATCCACTAATTTGTTCAAAAAGGAAATAACTTCTTTCTGACCTTCACTACTATGCTCAGGAATAATGAATAATAGTGATAAAAATGAGTTATTGAAAATAACAAAAGAAGAGCTCCTTGATAACTTACAGAAGTGATCATAACTATTTAACTGTTAAACTCACATATGACAGGTACCACACGCATAAGAACTCGCATAGCTATTCTCTCAAAATAACATTATGAAGCTACTATAACACTAACCAATATTAAATATAGCCTTTGGATTATTATTTTCTCGAAATGTCCAAGACATACCTTAATAAGTATACGAACTTTATAATCATGCAGTTTAAAACCTCTGAGGGATAATGAAGTTACATGAGGGCAATTATTCACAAGCTCAAAGCAGGCTGGTGATTTCAAACTGTCATCTCTACCTGACAGTTGACAAGTACACATTTAAGAATAAATTGAAGAACATAAAATGGAGTTCCTCATGCGGAATATGCAATACCTGATTTAGAGGATTCAAAGAACAAACGCTCAATTAAGTGACAGTTTGCGCTCACTGACACCAATGTCTGCCTCAGTTCCACATGACTAAAGATTGCCCAAAAACAAAACAAAAATTAGTTTGTTTGAACATAAAGAATTGCGGAAAAGAAAAATATGGTCCAACATAAGGACTGCAGAACAGCAACAAACTTACAGGCCAACAATTTCCAGATCAATGAGAGATGGACAGGCCGCTAATGCACCACAAAGTGATGCATTATCCATTCTTTCAATATTGTAAAGGTGCAATTTTCTCAAAAGAGCCCTTGCAGTAAGAAAAGAAAGTATAAGAAATAGGTATAAAGTGCAAAAACCAATTCCCAGGTCTTACAATTCAAGCATACCCTGGAGCACCACTGTCCCCACCTAGAGGGCTCAAACAGGATCTGGAAAGAATCGATGACTCCTTCCCCTGTCTGGATCTCTTATCATTCCATGAAAAGTTAGATACATCTACAGAGTTCCGGATGGTATAAACTAAGGGCTGACAAGATCCAAGTGACGTTGTCGGGCCTGGAACTACTACACCAAGCTTAAGAGACCTGAAATAACCATGATCAAAATAAGTCAGATACAGAAAAGCAAAGATATGATCAAAATGAGAGTATCATATCCTCAAAGTAGCATTAATTAGTCAAATGAGGAATAATGCATTGCATCTCCAAAACTGAAAAACAATCTGTAAATACAGGTGAAAGGAGGAATCTAAAAGACCAAAATTAAACCAAAAATATCCACCACAGCTTTCACATGCACAAAAATATTATAGAGTATTCAAGTTCCAAAAACTTATTGGGTGCAAATAAACACTTACTGGAGAGCTTTCCCTGCCCGGTGAATCATTGTGGAAACTACTGCATTGTTAACTTTTGGAACAACCGTTGTCAAGTCAATATTGGCATAGCAAGAAGGATCCATGGCACATTTATTAAACATTGAACAAGTAGCTGCAGCATAGCATAGGCTTTGTGTATCGAGCATAGAAAAGACCTGCATATCACCACATTATTCAGATGACATGCACAAATGATGCTAATCATTGATAAACTAAGTAGTTCCACATGCACAAATGATGCTAAAATTCTTATAATCACCACAATGAATAACAAATTATCGGAACCTGGAAATTATCCATATGATTAGTGATCAGAAATTCACACGGACTGAAAATCGATTTGTGCATCGCAACAGAAATGCAAAAACCCTAACTAACCAACACCAAAGTAAATAAAAAGCAAAACGCAACTTCATCCCTTCAAAACAAAACAAAAAACCAACTCTATCGAAACCTCGAAATGATCCATACGATCATCTCCATTAGCATGAAAACTAGGGATCGGAAACTCGATTGTGCAAGTTTGCAACTGAAAACGGCAAAATGCAACTTCAAAGCGAACCGATCGTCGGAATGCGCAAAAAAAACTAACACGATCAAACCAGTTTCCGGCGGCAATTACAGTTCAATTTCTACTTCCAACAGTAAAACCTAGACTCACCTTGATGGTGAGGTCGGGAGGGAGAGCCCAGGCGATGGAGTTGTGCTTGGAGGCTCGCCGTCTTGCCGAGCGCTTACCGGCCTCGAGGAGCACCGATCCCAACTGGAGAGCGCGATCGATGAGCTTGGTCTGATCGGCGTCGGAGTCGCGGGAGTCGAGGATCCGCTCGAAGGAGAGATCGATGGCGAAGGGCGGGGAGTCGGAGAAGTCGAGGAAGCTCTCCAGGAGGTGGTCGCGGTCAGGGAGGTTGAGGTGGTTTGGGGGCCTAGGGTTTTGGGACGGGCAAGGTCGCTTCGCCATGGATGACGGAATGAGGAGCAGGGTATCCATAGCGGGTGGTTATCAAAGAGAAGAGAGTGTTGGTGTTGGAGAACAGGGGCCTTTTCTGGGTGACACGTGCAGGTGCTACGTGGGTTTGGAGTTCGTTTTGGAACACTGTGATGGTAGTACGGTAAGTGTATCAGAGCCCCTGTGTAAAGTGACATGCGTGTACTTTCCATGTGTACCATACCATACTACTACATGTAACATTTCTGTTCGTACCGTATTTTGACATTTTTCTTTAAATAAAAATCGATAAAACATTATTTTTGTAGTAATCTGTTGGTGCACAAAAATTCCCCTCCTTCAATCTTCAAGAAGCCCTAAACGCATCCATCTTGCAATCGATTATGGGAGAAGGAACCTCCAAAACAGAAAAATACTCCGACGCCCTAGTAAATATCAATTCGAGAAGAATAAAAGAAAATTAAATTAATACTTGTCACCGTTGTTTTTCCGTCCCTCCCTAATTCCTCCACAAGCTTGAGGATTCAATGACTTTGATTGCTTTTTCTTGGCCCTTACTCCATGTTGTAGTGGGAGGAGTAGTGTTTGCACGTTTCTCCACTACCCGATCATCTTTTGTTGTATTTCACTTTAGCAAGTTGTTAGTCATTTTTGGGCTTTAATCTGTCATTTTTTTGCTTTAATCTGTAGGCTTGGTTTTATAAGTGGGAGCCCAAAGTCAAATTTTTACACCCCCACAATGCCCCCTTTTTCCTTTCCATATGAGCTTCAAGTGCAAGAAGGAAAAACAATCATTTATGGGATACTTAAATAGAAATTAATTGTTAGTCCATGAGGATAGGCCTGGCATTTGAGCCCGAAACCCGCAAACCCGCCCGAAACCCGCACGGAAAAAGCCCGCACGAACCCGTCCAATTATCAATTCGGGCTGAGAAAAGCCCGCACGCCAAAAACCCGTTAATTAACGGACCGGGTCGTGCTAAACCCGTTAGGCCCGTTGGAACCCGTTAAGTAATTTCTGAAAATTAAAACCCTTTCTGAAAATCCATGACTGCATCTCTGTCTTCTTTGCCGTGCTCTCTGTCTCTCTCATATACTCTATGATTGCATCTCTCTCTTCTTCATCCAAACCCACAATTTCAGAGCGAGAGAGATCTGAGCTGGGATTGGCCGATTGGGTTCTGAAGTGCTTATTGGGATTTGGGTGGAAACAAGGTAGTGAAGGTACCATTTCTGATCTCTCTCTTCAGTCCTCTATATCTGTCGTTCAGATGGGTTTTCAATTTTTCATTTAGTTTATGAAGGTGTAATTTCTGAGCTTGGTTTTTTACTTTTTTTTGCCGTGGTTGGTTTCTTGTTGACAAAAGTTGAAATCTTTTCAGTTGTCTATTACTGAATTGCACGATTCACAGGTAGAACTTGTCATTTGTATTGATATTGAGACCAACAAAAATATGGGTCTGACGTCTGAAGTTAGAATACGGGTTTGATGGCAATTTTTTCAATGGTTGGTAGTTAAAGGACTTTTGTCAATCAAAGAAGAATTGTTTGATTCATTGAAATTTTTGTATTTGCTGCATCAAAGGCTATTAACAAGAAAGATGAAGAAGAACCCATAAGACTTGCATTTGACCTCGGTTGTATACGAGTTTGATCAACTTCCTACAATTATAAATTAATCTAACTCATTGTTTAATCTTTAATTGAGTTAGTCCACCATTTGACCTCAGTATACTGCAAAGATCTTCCAGTACATTTGCTCTGCTGCTAACTCTAGGAAGAAATTTAAATGTACTTCAAGAATACTGCAAAGATTGTTTTTAAATGAAGCTTGTGCTTAATACTAGGAAAATGCCAGTCAAGTCATGAGATTTGATATAGATTATAAGGTCATAAGGTGCTTTAGATTGTGGGTGATGTATGTTTTGTTCTTAATTGTTGAAGTAGGGCAGAATCCTAGTATAGGATAGTTTGAGTCGTTATTAAGAACATAACTTTTCTCTTGTGTTGAAACTCTGGAAGTGATTGTTATGTGAGGATAAAGTTTGGAGGTCCTCTAGAGCAGTGAGTGTGTAGCTTATATGACTGAATACATGTATAGATGTTACTGACTAAAGCCTGTTAGTTTCTTCTATTTTACTAGCAAAAATTTGTTTGTCATATTTGCTTCCAGACAATTAACTTTGCAACTACTGCAACTGCGTTTTGTCAATATCGTGACTGGTTTGTTTTTTGTAGATGAGTACAAATGATGAGTCCCAATTTATATCTACGGAGGAAAGAGGAGAAGATGTAACAGGAAATGTACAAAGAGATAATTTGCCTTCTAGAAGAAAGAAGAGGAAGAAGAGTTCTCAATGTTGGTTGTCTTAGATGACTTAGACGTATTTTATTTAGTACATTAAAATGTATTTTATTTAGTACATTAAATATGTATTTCGAACCTATTAAAAATTAAAAATTAAAAAAAAAATTAAAATTTTTTTTTTAAATAAAAAAAAATAAATTGTTAACGGGTTCTTAACGGGTTCCAACGGAAAACCCGCAAACCCGTCGGGTTTAGCCCGTGAAACCCGTTAACTTAACGGGTTTTTATCGGGTCGGCCCGTTAAAAACTCGGCCCGTTAAAAACCCGGCCCGTACCCGCACTATACCCGCACGTTGCCAGGCCTACATGAGGATAAATAATAGCAATAACAATTCCATGTCACAACTAAGAAATTAAAGCAAGATTTATCATGCATCTATGAGAATACTACGATAGAGAAGATAATGAGTGAGATGCAAACCATTTAATGTCTCAGAGATTCACTAGTTTAACGTCGCAGGGACAAACCATTTAATGTCTCTAGGACTCACTTGTTTAACGTCGCAGGGACGAACCATTTAATGTCTTGGGGACTCACTAGTTCAACGTCGCAGGGACGAATCATTTAATGTCTCGGGGACTCACTTGTTTAACGTCGCAGGGACAAACCATTTAATGTCTCGGAGACTCACTTGTTTAATGTCGCAAGGACAGATGATATGCCGCCTTCGAAGAGGGCACAAAACTTAAAATCGTGTTAGCAAACAAATGCAATAACAAGATATCTATAACGTACAAACTTTATATAATGCCATAATCTTACCCGTAAATAACAAGCTTTTCATTCAACTCCCTTAAATGCCCTGTTTTCAGTTTGGATTCAACCCCGTCGAAATGATGTGTTTCCCCCAATCTAAGCTTTCGTAGCTTGGCTGGTCATTATTGACCTTTGAACAACTAATGCAAACTTCACCATAATTATCATGAAACAACCATGAGAATTTTCTGCACCCTTTAAGTGAATCAAGATAATTAAGCATTATAACTCATTAAATCAAATGACCAACAGAGCTCATACGAAACACAATTGACATCTCTAAAGCTCCATTTACCCAATACTCGTGCAAAGATTAGAATTGACTTGCAATATTTCTTATCACATCTCCATGTCTAGCCGAACACAGAAATAAACTTGAGAAAAAGAGATGCTGCACTTACAGACTTCCTTGCACTTGCAGCACCCACTTACATTTGAATATGGAGAGCAACCAATATAAATAATTTGAATTGCCGCTAGAATGCAAAGGACTAAAAGCATTTTAACCATTTAAAACAGTAAATCACTAGCCACTACCTAAGTACAATGATGTCATTTGACTAAAGTCAGAATTTTTTGGAGCTCAACTATTCAAACTTTAAAACTGAAGCCAAAGCATCAGTATGAAGAAATATATACAATCGAAATAATGAGTACTTGATCACCTGTCATCAGGACCACATGACAAATGATAACCATCGTTAGAACGTGATCAAATTAATAAGGATCAAACAATAAACTGAAAGCAAATGACAGTTGATCATCAATCCAAAATGTCTACAATATGCAAATGATAAGCATATGTTGTTTCCAAATGGGCACCGTGTACCACATGTAATCCAGTAAAATGGCTTACAAAACTTTTACAAACTGCATATATGTCATTAACGTTGTTAATCAATCGACAGCAAAATAAGAGCTAGGAAGTGTTTAATAAGGGCTTAAATAACTATGACTCCATACTCGATTAAGAGATTGCAGTAGAGGACAATAATTCTATTATGCAATTCCACTATATGAGGTTTGAATGTAATTATACGCCCCAAGGTTCACGAAACTATTCAATGACAGAGAGGTCAAAATGCTGCATTGGGTGCTAATCAAGAGCTACACGAATTCATAATCATATGTCAAGAAGTTAACATCTACCTGTTCTGTTATAATATATAAATCGCATATAGGATGTAGACACAGTATAATCATAAATATCATATATTAAAAATCAGCATTCTCTTAACCTATCAAACCTGTGAAGAAGAATTTCACCCTTTTGAAGAAAAAACTTCATTGTCAGGATGCAATTATATATTGCTCCCTGCACGCCTCGATCAGTTTGTAACTAGCTTCTCCTCCAATGCAGAGCCAAAGTTCCTTAATTATGCAACAAGAAGTTATAACTTCGCTCAACTTTAAACCATTAGGTTTAAATTATATAAATTTATCCCTAAGAGGACTGCGACGTCCGACAATCAGAAAGCAGAAAACATATATCAATGTGGGTCGGTGAAACAAAATAAATTTCTTATCTGGAAATGGCAGGTCTTATATATGTTTCAGTTTGCTCGGCATGATCTTGGCATATGCCCCCATGTCGTTTGTTGCATGCTCAAGGAGTGTGCTGCTTGGTTGATGCTTTGTTTTGAGTCTTCAACGTGCTTTCAATTATAATCAAGATCAGCCCGCTCGCGTCGTGCCCTTGCAAATAGGAGCTTGGAGGATTTCCGGTGTTGGTTCGTTGTCGGCGTCTGGTGTCACGTTCCACTTCGGCGCGGTGCGCTCTACCAGTTCCCTTGGGTCATGTCCTTCACCGTACTCTTTCTTTGCGATGTTTTTATCCTTCACGTTTCCGGGCTACACCCACCGCTAGTGGTGTTCCTATTCGCGAATAATACTATTAAACATGCTATTAGGTCAAATAATAATAAATAAATAATAGGGAATGAAAATTTCAGCTTATCAAATCGTTGAGGAATTTCTTCCGCCCCAGCTTTCATGATTGCATCCATGGCTCCTCGACTAATTTCAAGGCTTTTTGTTATTTTCCACAGACGGCGTCATTGGTGCACAAAAATTCCGGAGGAAGATTACCCAACAAAAATTCCTCTCCTTCAATCTTCAAGAAGTCCTAGACGCATCCATCTTGCAATTGATTATGGGAGAAGGGACCTCCAAAACAGAAAAATACTCCGACACCCAAGTAAATATCAATTCGAGAATTGGATTGATACTTATTTCCGTTGTTTTTTCGTCCCTCCCTAATTCCTCCACAAGCTTGAGGATTTATAGTCATTGATTGCTTTTTCTTGGCCCTTACTCCATGTTGTAGTGGGAGGAGTAGTGTTTGCACGTTCTCCACTACCCAATCATCTTTTGCTGTATTTCACTTTAGCAAGTTGTTAGTCATTTTTTGGCTTTAATCTGAACGCTTTGTTTAATGAGTGGGAGCCCAAAGCCAAACTTTTACACCCCCACATAATCATACAATAATTGGGAAATTATATGGACACGAACAACTTTGATACAAGTGCAATTTGAATGAGCCTAACTCGTCACGCCAAATGATAATTGCATGATATATTGGTGTATTTATTTACATACTAGTATCCCAAGTTCCATTAAAGAAATGCACAATTTTTTATTAGAGGAGGAAAGTCTTGAGATGGAACCTCAAGTTTTATTCTGTTGTCGTTTAAAGCTTTGATTGTCGTTCTCTATCTCCGCTTGGGAGGCATCTAGCTTTTGGTACGGTTACCTCCAAAGCATGCCACGTGCACAACAGTGTTCCCATATCACAACCCTCTACGCTTTCTAAAGCCCAGAATTTTGTTCCCTCTGAAAGTTGTAATCTTTGATTACAGAGATTCATAAATGGCAGACAAGCCAAGCCGAGCTCTGGTTCTATACGGAGATGGGTTGGCGCGTTTCGTCAATCCATCACACACCCATCTCCATTCTCTGGCTTCCAAAGCTTCCTGTGGCTTCTTGAGCCTCCCCAATGCTCCTCCCTCAGGTTATTTGCTCTCTTTATTCTTCGTCTAGTTGTGTCTGCCCTTTTGGGTTCAATCAAGTTTGGTTTTTTTTTATCATGCTCGAGTTAAAAAGTAATTTTCTTTGATATGTGGGGATCTTAAAATTTACTTTGTAGTTGTTTTGTTGATCAAATTGTGTTGCTTTTAGTCCTTTCCAGCATTGGGATTTACTTGGATTTAGATTGCAGAAAGCGAGGATGAGAGAATAGTTAGAGAGTTTGCAGTACTGGTGGATGCATATGAAGCCTACACTAATACAGTGAGAACCACTTACTTTATACTCTTACAAGGTCTAGTTTATGCTCTATAGTTTGTACATACTAAGTGGGTTTCCTAAATTGGTTTCGCAGAGTGGAAGTACCACCAAAGAAGAAGGTGGGGAGAAAGCCACCATTTCCGAAAGGTAAAATGAATTTCGGTTTTTGCTAAATGAGTTGTAATTGCAATGGCTGAAAAATGCTATTAACTGTTTTCCTCACAACTGAGTTGCCTTTATTCAATGCTTCAGATTCATGGGGATGAAAGCTGCTATAGTTACAAACAATTCAAATTTGAAGTCTTTTGGTACCAAACTTGGTTTCAGCGTGTTGCCAAATGATGGTTTTATCAAAAGCAGTGAGGCCCAAGCTGAGCTGCCAGTTGATACTGTGGCATCTGAATTGCTGAAGTTGCTTGGATTTCAAGAAGGAAAGACAATGGAGTCGAGCCGGTATGATTTAGTGTTTGTGCATGTTGGGGCTGGTGAGGTGAATGTTAAGAATGACAAGGCTATTGCAGATGATGTGGAATATCCCAATGCTTTGATTGGTGCTATAATTAATATAGGCAAACCTGGAACTGAAATGAGTCTCCGTTTGCACTTGTCTGTTGTAATGAGCTATGGGGGTACCTCAGAGAAAGATGATCCCGACTTGTCGTTTTCAATCAGTAAAGATAACTCCAATCTTTCAAAGCTCGTTCCTCACCAAAGTTATACGATGAAAGGAGAGGCTCTGCGGAAGGATGTCAGGTGAGTGAGAACTTGGTATTTTCTTGCACCACTTAGAAAAACCTCTGTATAACTTGAGCTATACTTTGGTAAACAGGCACCATTCCCCAATGTTACTGGCTCAGTGGCAATATGCTGTGACCAGGAAGGACATGGCAGAGACATTCTCTTTTAAAGATTTCAAGGAGGTACAATTTTGAGATCATAGTTTCCTGCATTTTTGATGTTTTAACTGATCATCTCAATAGCTTATTAAAAAGAAAATAAGTAAAAGAGATCTCTGATATAACTTGCCTAAACTTAACTTACCAGCCAAAGAGTTTGAGTTGCCACCATTCTCAGGAGGCCAAGTCTTATGGGTTCTATGCAAATCCGTGTATTGAATAATTGAAAGATGATTAAAAGTAATAAAAACTATGATACAAGAAACAAGTCCAGTAAGCAAACAAACCATCAGAAAACTATCAATTAAGTAGTACTAGTTATATGCAGTATTTATGCAAGTGATAGAATTTTTTATTTTAATTAATTGCCACTAATTTCTAGCTAATAATATCTATATGAAACCCATCAACTTCTCCTGTGTTGTTATCCACATAATCAATACTATTCTCAGGAGCCTCTTCACTACCTTCATATGTAACATTTTCTTACCACTAAATGCCTCCTCCTCTATATAAACAGTAGCTTCTCCTTTGTCCTTTCCCACATCTATCACACATATACAATCAGAAAATGGCTTACACTTACACGCTCTTCCTTCTCACAGCTCTTCTAGCTTTGACCACACCTTTCATGGCCATGGCTCGACCTTTGATGAACAACCCAATTAGTTCACACTCGAACTTCGTCTCCAGGTTAAAGTTGGATGAAGAATCATCAAACTGCTGGGACTCATTGTTTCAGCTCCAGGCATGTACTGGTGAGGTTATCTTGTTCTTCTTCAACGGTGAGACTTACTTGGGTCATGGCTGTTGTGAAGCCATTAAGACAATCGAGCACCAGTGTTGGCCTACCATGCTTGGTTCTCTTGGGTTTACCACGCAAGAGACTGATATACTGAAAGGCTATTGCGACGGAGCTGATCAAATTCACACTCCTCCATCACCACCATCACCGCCTACTGGAAGAGTTATTCCTTTGGAGAAGTGGGTTCCTTGAAAAATTTGGTTTTGGTGATTTAAAATCATGAATCATCATGGATCATGGACGTGCCTCTTGATACATAATAAGGCTTTGTTTGGTTCTTGCTATGTTTTAGTGTCGAATTGAGCTTCTTCTGTCTTTGTTGCTCACTTTTATGAGTGTAATACTAGTTAAGAACGAAATGAAATGATCAGTTTCTATCGAAGTCTATGCAAATTAAACATTGCATGTTCCAGTACTTTTCTGTGAATTATTAGAAGAAAGCAGTGTGATTTTGTGTGCAGCAATAAACCCGCTGATAACGGTGGATAGAAACTAACCTCCTATAAAAATTAACCCGAATCCAGATTCACTTAATATAGAATGTAGATTTATGCGTGCCTTTATGAAATAAGTTGAACATTTTGGTTCTACTTCAGTAATAAAGCTTGGCCCATCTTTTCATGTGAAATTTCGTTCTTTTTATGCAGCATGGTGGAAATCTTGTAATACCGGCAGATAGATTTCTGCACGAAGTAGCCTTCAAACTTTGGAAGGCCCCCAAATATGGAGCATGAGATAAATTTCTGAAAGTCCATGGTGTGCAGGTTTCTTCAATATAAGCACTGAAGATAAACCTGGGGCAGAGCTTCTCATTGCTGACCTAATATGCTGTACTAATGCTTTTCATATAGAACTTAACTTTCCCTTACTGTACCAGGCACTTCCCTGTAATAAGATTATAACACAGTACATGTTTGACAGTGCTAACAATTTTGGTGGAATGTGTTATTTTGATGTCTACTTTTTTAACTCCAGCATTGATGGAACAATTTGATTAAATGTGGGTTGAATGAGCAGTTTATTTTGTAGCTTCTTGTCTTCAGTTGCACCATATGAAAGGTTCCTGCAACACATGGTATTCCATAACTTTGAAAAATCCTCATAAATCTAAACAAAAGTACCACGTTATTAATCCAAAAAAAAACTCCTAAAATGAGAAATGAGCAAGATAAGCAGAGTCATATGAGTCTGACTTTTCAAGTCCTTTTTTTCTTTTTCTTTGAAAGGTTCAATTCTTTTTTTAAACCGTCTAATATTCATTTTTCAACCTGGTGTGGCTAGCTGCAAGAGTCAAGCGGTATTCTTTGTAAGATGTAAAACAGATAGTCATAAATATACATTGTACTCAACTATAAGAACACACTCACATATGCAGTATATTGAATTAAGAATACAAACCTGGATAGGACATGTTTGATCTTCTCCTCTGAGCAATCTGATGAATGCAATCTCAGTAATGGGGCAGAGAACTTGAACGCTTGTGTAATTGCTAGAGCAGGGATCAAGGTCCATATATAGGCTTTAAGGATTAGGTGCCTCCCATAAAGGTTTCCTAATCCTATTACATCTAGGCCAACCTTTTCCTGTTCCATATGCAAATAGGTATACTTCATTAGCAAAGTAACCTTTAATCAGTACTGATATCAATAGGCAACAATCATGGAACCAATGAATACTAGGAATGTCTATTTGCTTATTCTGTAAGGTATGCAACTTAGTTGTTGTAGTTCCTAATGAATATTGATAAGTCCACATCAAGTCATACAATCTCCCACTTGGACTATCAATGTTCAAACAACAAGAAAAGCTGCTGCATCAGATGTAGCAAAAATGAAGTGTGCACAAAGACATTCTTAGTTTCACCAAATCCATTTTAGTACTCAGTCATTCTGCAACCTACTACAATGAACCACAGGAAATCTAATACTTAACCAAGCACTAGCACCCTGCAATCACATTGCAATATCTTACAGAACACAGGAGCAGCTTAAATGCATATGAAACTTTGTTTTACTTACAGAATGAAATGCAAGTAATTAAACTGATCCAAACTTCAGAGATTCTTAAAACTTAAGGAATCTGTAAACTTAATGCTTCTTGCAAAGCTTAGTACAAATTTCATCAGTACATCGAAAATCTGCAAATAATGCTAATGAACTGAAATATCAAGTTTACTCGAGTAAAATTAAATAAATGCAGAAACTCATTCAATCATACTTCTTGAGTCAGAAATTTGAATATTCAGAATACCAAAGTAGGAACTTCAAAGTTAATGTTTATCAAAATGCTAAATAAAGTCTACAGCAATGAAAGTTTAAGTAATACAAAACAAAAGTTTGCAACCTCCCACTAATCTAAAGCATCAAAACCTGACAGGATCCCCATACTTTTAACATGATCCTGAAAAGAACCAACTGCCAAGGGTTTTGTAAGTGGGTCTGCTAATTGATCTTGTGTACCTATCTTAATGATTTCAATCTCATCATCCCTTATGCTCTCCCTAACAGCAAAGTACTTCACGTCAATATTCTTGGAGGCTGTGGACCTTTTATTATTCTTGGCAAAGAATACTGCAGCTGCATTGTCGCAGTATAATTTTATAGGTCTCTCAATAGAATCTACTACTCCTATCTCTGTAATGAAGTTTCTGAGCCAAAGTGCTTGCCCTGTAGCTTCATGAATAGCAACATACTCGGCTTGCATAGTAGAAGTAGCAGTTAGAGATTGTTTCACACTTCTCCAAGATATTGCCCCTCCAGCCAACATAAAAATGTGTCCAGAGGTCGATTTAAGATCATCCACACAACCCTTATAATCTGAATCACTGTATCCAACTACTTCTAATTCTGTATCATCCATCTTTTTATAAACCAGCATGTGATCCTTTGTTTTCTGCAAATACCTCAAGACCTTTTTGCCTGCAGTCCAATGATCATTACCTGGATTGGACTGATATCTTGACAAAACTCCAACTGCAAAGGCTATATCAGGCCTAGTGCAGACCTGTGCATACATCAAACTGCCCACCAATCTAGCATAGGGTCTCTTATCCATCTCCTTTCTTTCAATTGCATTCCTAGGACACTGACCTGCATGTAATCTATCTCCTTTAGACATAGGTGAGTCTCCAGCTTTACATGTTTCCATAGAGAAACGTTTGAGGACTCTGTCTATATAATTTTTCTGAGACAATCCCAGTAATTTTCTGTTTCTATCCCTCTTTATTTCTATACCAAGGACAAACAATGCTTCTCCCATATCCTTCATATCAAAATTTTTCATCAGAAAATTCTTGGTATCTTTTAACAATCCTATATCGCTACTAGCCAACAAGATGTCATCCACATATAATATTAAGAAAATAAATTTACTCCCACTGACTTTCATATATATGCATTCATCTAGCCTGTTCTCAGTAAAGCCGTATGAAGTAATCACTGAATCGAATTTAATATACCATTGTCTGGAGGCTTGTTTTAAACCATAAATTGATTTTCTTAGCCTGCACACCTTTTCTTCATTGCCTTCTGACACAAACCCTTCAGGCTGTAACATATATATTTGCTCACTCAAGTCACCATTTAAAAACGCTGTTTTTACATCCATCTGATGTAACTCAAGGTCATAGTGAGCAACCAGAGCCATCATTATCCTAAATGCATCCTTAGTAGATACTGGAGAAAAGGTTTCAGTATAATCTATGCCTTCTTTTTGAGTGAATCCCTTAGCAACAAGCCTAGCTTTGAACCTCTCGACATTACCCTGTGCATCCCTTTTAGTTTTAAATACCCACTTGCACCCAATAGGTTTGAAACCATCTGGTTTGTTAACTAGTTCCCAAACTCCATTGATATCCATTGATTGCAGTTCAGATTCCATTGCCTCTAACCATTTGTCTTTCTGCGGTGACTCTACAGCTTGACTATATGATTTAGGATCATCCTCCATTCCTAAATCAAACTCTGCTTCAGTGAGAAAAACAGTTGCGTAGTCATCAGGAATAGCAGACCTCCTAACTCTTTGTGACCTTCTTAACTCTATTACTGGTTCTTGCTGTAGCTCAGGTACTGGTGGTTCGGGCTGTACTACATCATTAACCTGTTGTGGTGCAAAATTCTGCGCCTCTATCAGTATCTCAGCATGATTATTATGCTCATTCAACTCTACAACCTCGTTACCTGGTGGTACAATAGCTTCTAGAACTGGTTCTTCATTTATTGGAGTAGACACATTATTTTCTGCTTCATCATACACAAACCACTCATTAATGTCACTCATAGTACTGCTGGCAGCTTCCAAATCCAACTCGTCAAAAACAACATCATCAACATCATTCATCTCTCCCAAAAAGGTAGCTCTGTTGGTCTCTAAAATCCTAGTATGATGATGTGGGCAATAGAATTTATATCCTTTAGACTTAGTCATATATCCTACAAAGAAAACACTCGAGGTTCTAGGATCAAGCTTCCCTGCCTTAGGATTGTAAATTCTTGCCTTTGCCTTACATCCCCACACATGAAAGTGATTTAAACTAGGTTTTTTTCCGAACCACAATTCAAAAGGTGTTTTGTTATCCACTGATTTACTAGGAGTTCGATTGCAAATATAGTTAGCTGTACGCAGTGCTTCCCCCCACAAAAATCTAGGAAGACCTGACTTACAAATCATACTTCTAACCATGTTAATTAACGTTCTATTCCTCCTCTCTGCAACTCCATTTTGTTCCGGTGTCCCTGGAGTGGTGTACTGAGCCTGAATACCATACTGTTGAAGATAAAGAGCAAAAGGTCCTAAATTCTGTCCAGCCTCAGTGTGTCTACCATAAAACTCACCTCCCCTGTCTGATCTAACAACTTTAATTACTTTATTCAATTGCTTTTCTGCCTCAGCCTTAAATATTTTAAAGACTTCTAAAGCTTGAGATTTTTCAGAAATAAGAAATATGTGACAAAACCTTGAAAAATCATCGATAAAGGTAATAAAGTACTGATTTCCACAAAGAGTTTTATGAGGAAACGGACCACAAATGTCAGTGTGAATTAATTCCAGTAGTTCTTGGCTCCTAACCGACCCCTTTTTCCTAGATTTAGTTGTTTTACCCTTAAGGCACTCAATGCATATATCAAGATCAGTGAAATCTAATGAAGGGAGAATGTTTTCTTTCACAAGTGTTTTTAATCTTTCTTTAGAAATATGCCCCAGCCTTTTATGCCAAAGAAAAGCTGAGTTTTCATTATGTCTAGATCTTTTAACCCCTACAGTTTTCTCTGTTAAAAATACTTCAAGTGAATTTTTACAATTTAAATGCCAATAACCATCAACAAGAGATGCATTACCAATGAAATCAGAAAATTTGAAAAAATCCAGTCCTTTATTATTTCCAACAAAAGAAAAACCATGTGTTTTGACAAAAAGAGATCCTCACACTAGATTTCTCTGCATAGAAGGTATGCAGTATACATTATTTAAATCTAAGGTAAAACCACTAGGAAAGACTAATCGAACTACTCCAATTGCTTTAACTGCTACCCTGTTGCCATTCCCCGAGCTAATCCTAGCTTCATCCTTGTTTGGGATCCTCTTTCTTAGATATCCCTGCATAGATGTAATAACATGTATCGGTGAAGCGGTATCAAACCACCAAGAACTAGAGGACACACTGACAATATTATTTTCTAAATGAAAAACAGTTTTGGTTTTTAAATTATTACCTTTCTTTATAAGCCAGTCCTTAAAACCCTTGCAATCCTTTTTGACATGTCCAGGCTTTCGGCAGAAAAAACATTTCACAGAACCATTCTTAAAGTTTTTAAAGTTGCTAGACCCCTGAGAAGTTCCCTGAGAAACTTTAGAAGATGAGGCACCTGATTGGTTTGATTTGCTGCTGAACTTTTTCTTAAACTGAGGCTTGCTGACAAAGTTGATTCCTATGCTCTTTCCCTTCTTAATTCTATCCTCTTCTTGAACACATATAGAAATTAATTCATTCATAGTCCACTTCTCCTTCTGTGTATTATAGTTAGACTGCATCTGACTATATTGTTGAGGCAGAGAATTCAAAAGCAAATGTACCAGGAAGGTTTCTTCTATGTTAAGATTAAGGGCCTTGAGTTTTGCTGCTACATCAATACCCTTCATTATATACTCTCTGACACTTCCAACTCCATCGAATTTCATGGTAATGAGGGTGTTCATCAGGTTTCCAATCTCAGCCTTATCTGACACCTTAAATTTCTCCTCTACATTTTTGAAATATTCCCTAGCATATTCAGACTCGGGTATACTGCCTCTCACAGCTTCTGTCATAAATTTCTTCAAGATTACTAGGGTTAATCTGTTGTGTTTGTGCCACTGATGGTACCTATCTTTCACATCCTTGCTGGTAGTAGGTGTTGGTTCAGCTAGTGGGTCTTCCTTAAGGACATGGTCATAATCTATCATGCCTAGATGCAGCTCTATGTCTTGCTTCCATCGCTTAAAATTTGATCCATTCAAGTTTTCAATTTGATGAAGTCCTAAAGGGAGGTTCATGGCTGTAGCAAAACATTAAAAGTTCCAGATTTAGTAATGAAAATTATTAATTCGAATTATGGCATTAAACTGAAGTGCCCCCAAAATGCATAAGGTGTCTGCCTTACCTAGAGTGGCAAAGGACATATAGACACTAACTGAATCATATAACCAGAACATCAAAACAACTATAGGTTTATTAGATTATGTCAACACCTGGAGTGGCAAGAAGAACAACCTCTAACAACTACTGAATGCATTTCAATCTTCTGTTATATGCTAATATTGAACCTAAGAGATGTGAATGTTTAAACCTCCTAAAGGGAGCAAAGGCACAGACAATTAGATTCAATATTACAAGGCGTTGATCCATTACTTATGTTTAATTTAGGTTCTTTTCAAAAGATTGCTATTGACAATACAGTTGGTTAAAGAATTACGATCAAACTGGATCAAGAGAATATTTGAAGTTTTATGTGTCTTGAGTTTTGTTAGATCGTTTTCACAAGAAATTAAATATACTGAATATAGAGAAAAACATACAACAGTGAGCATCTAATATTCATAGAAGAGGCAGAAGAACAATACTCAAAACACACTAACTTAATTAATAACAATAATCAATTATATGCGTCAACAATGCAAAGAAACATAAAGCATATTTGAATTGATAATTGTTTTCCTTTCAAATTTTGTTTTCAGCAGTACGAAAGCATACCCAGATACTATACATCCTTCTTGTCAATGAAGAGAGGCCAAGCCAAGACCTGTATGATAGCTTGTAGGATTCTTCAATCATGATCCCAATCTAGTTGTAAGAAGAATTTAGGCGGAAAAACTCATGATCGAGATCACCATCGAAGAACCCAGAATATTGGGAATGAAATTTGGGGCTGACCGTTATGGGGATAACGGTTAGTTAGAACTGACGGCTGGTTTTACAAAAGCGGGTCTTAGGCTTGTCTCTGAATGGGTTTCGGGCTTCGGTAATGAAGCGAGGCCCAACCAAAATTCTAGACAAGAAAATTTTTTTTTTTTTTAAACGATTTTGTTTTCAATTTTGGGTTCTTAATTGAGCACAATGGCTCTGATACCAATTGTAAGATGTAAAACAGATAGTCATAAATATACATTGTACTCAACTATAAGAACACACTCACATATGCAGTATATTGAATTAAGAATACAAACCTGGATAGGACATGTTTGATCTTCTCCTCTGAACAATCTGATGAATGCAATCTCAGTAATGGGGCAGAGAACTTGAATGCTTGTGTAATTGCTAGAGCAGGGATCAAGGTCCATATATAGGCTTTAAGGATTAGGTGCCTCCCATAAAGGTTTCCTAATCCTATTACATCTAGGCCAACCTTTTCCTGTTCCATATGCAAATAGGTATACTTCATTAGCAAAGTAACCTTTAATCAGTACTGATATCAATAGGCAACAATCATGGAACCAATGAATACTAGGAATGTCTATTTGCTTATTCTGTAAGGTATAGTTCCTAATGAATATTGATAAGTCCACATCAAGTCTTACATTCTGAAGTTCATAATCATAACTAGAAACGGTCCAAATTCAACGTCTAATTCATTCGCTATATACATTTGTTTTGAGTTGAATGAATCCAACATTGCAGCAGGAACTATAGACATCATATCTATTTAAACTGTTCAAAAATTGTCCCTTAAAAAAAAATTAAAAAAAAAGAAGAAGGAAGAACTAGCACTCTTAACAGTCTTAAAACAATAAGTGCCAAGTACAAACCACAGCAAGAGGAGAGGAGAAGGAGAAAAGCGCCACCACGAATGGCCACCCAACCATGTAAATACCTAGACAGAGCACCAGGAAAAGGGAGGAATGACTTCAAGACAGACATGGCATCAACCCAATGCCCTTTGAGCAGTACTAAAGCCGCCACATTTATCATGTTCCAATGCATTGATCCACCGTAGCATATCCGATTCAGAAAGTTTGCTACGAACGAGTGGCTGTTGCAAGTGAAAAGGTTGTAGGTTTTATGCTCAATGTAGCGCGTGCTCGATTGCAGGGCATCATCCCAGGTGATTGCAGTCCCAAACTCTGCATGCTTGTAGCCATGCTTGCAAGTGTGGCCACCCAGATTTGGGGTAAAACAACACTGTTTTCAGCAATATACACAAAAAGAACCAATTGGTTAGCAAGTCAAACCCTAATTTCTCTTCCACAACAAGAAGCACATATGTTCTAAAACAAATGCATGATTTTCCTCCATATTCAATTGATTGTTCATTCATATTTGAAAAGAAGTGGCATATCAAACAATACCTGTTTTCTATCAAGTTGAAGATATCTAGCAACAGCACCAAATGCAAAATCATCAACATTCACAAAATTGGAGCCTGCAAAATCTAACTCCATCCTCCCTGCAAATGCCAACATGTCCAATGGAAGGTGCCAACCAAGAGACGACAGGAAGAGGAGTCCAAACTAAACAACAGGGAAACTTTGCCTTCTTTGCATCAACGTCATCAAGAGGCCACAACTCATGCTGAATACCATGCGTCGAGCGCATATGTTCGATATCATAAGCTTTCTTTATCTCCATTACAGGAAGTCTACTATGATGCATTTGCTTTCTCTAATCTTTTCTGGAAAAACATCACCATGTGACTCAAACTGCACAATTAAGCAACTCAGTTCATTCTGCCATAAACACAATGCAAAAGCTTGTCTAGAGAACAACACATTAATCTGGGATGCATAGTAACCAAATTGGAAGTTACTAGGCACAACAATTTTAAAGAGGGTGCGAGACTCTTCAAAATCTAACATCAGTTTTCAAAGGTTCAATCTTTGTAAGTATATTGGGTTATTACCATTCAACACATACTTTCCCAAGGCCACTAGGAGATCAGAGGTTGCAAAGGACTAGGAGAGTATTTCTCCTGCTTTTCCGGTGGTTCAAGGAAATAGAAGAAGATTGTAGAATCGGGTCACCACGAGGAAATCAAGGAGAATCATGCTCACTGATCTTGAGTTAAAGATGATATGCATTTCATATCATTTCACATGATTTAAAATTGATATGCATATCGGGTAAATTGATTTGATATATTTATCTGCATTAAAAGGCTTTCAAAATGCATATCAGATAAAGATCGGGTTTGCATACAGTTAGGAAGATTTGATTTCAGTTTTCAACCTTTCCATGTTTATCTTATTCTGTGGTGAAAAAGAGATTTTGTTTTGAGGAGGAGTCTTGCTCCTCTATAAAAGGTTTTGAAACTGATTGTGAAGGTGAGAGTTTTTTATCAAAAGTTTTTCATAGTGTGTTGCTTAGTCCTCACAAATTGTTTTTGAATAACTCTCTCTAATATTCTTCTGCAAGTATTTCCCACTGCATTCATCTTGGCAATTGTTCTTGAGATCAGTGAGACGATGATGTTGGAATAAAGTGGAAGATTGAGGTTGTAAGGTTTTAAGCCATTTGTGTTAGAAACTATATAAGTTGTAAATCAAGTTAGCTGTGTTGCTAGTAAATGTGATTGTGAAATAACATCACTACTTGTATTTTGTAAACATTTGTTTCATAGTGAATTTGTTTCTCGTGTTGGCTACGTTACAAGCAGTGAAGTTTCCTCAGTGATGAGGTTTACACTGCGTTAGCAATTGTTGTGTTCTCTTTGAGTAAACTATCCTCTTGTATATATGTTCTATCATTTTGCAATATATTGGTCTATCTGGTATTTTCATTTGACATCAGAGAAGGTTCTAGAACTTTCTAGTGATCCCAGGGAAAATGGAACACTCGCGCGATAGGGCTGCAGGAGGATTTGTCAACAGCCCTCCATGGTTTGATGGGGGCTATGAAAAGTACACGCAAGGGAAGATTTACATGAAATCTTACCTCTTTGCACAAGACGAGCATGTATGGAACATTGTTGAAAACGGCTGGAAGACATCGGTGGTTTCTAGCAAAAGTGAAGGATCTTCCATAAGCATTCCAAAACCAAGGAATGATTGGACAGATGAAGAGGTACGTGATCTTCAAGCGGATTTCAAGGCAAAGAATAGCATATTCACAGCTCTATCTGAACGAGAAAAGCTGAGGATCAGTCACTGTGATACTGCTAAGCAGGCTTGGGATCTACTTTAGACAACCTATGAAGACAATAAAAAGGTACGGGCTCAAAAACTACAGAGTTTGATCTATGAGTTTGAAACTATGGCTATGGAGGATGATGAGACAGTAGATGATTTTCATGGTAGAATTCTGAAAATTGCTGGTCAGTGTCGTAGCTTGGGAACACCATTTGAAGATGACAAACTTGTCAAGAAAATACTGAGGGCATTGCCTAAATAATTTCATTCCAACGTTACCAGTATTGAGGATTCATTTGACATCTATGTATATCCTCTTGATGAGCTTATCGGGAATCTTAAAACCTATGAGATGAGGTTCAAACCTGAGAAGAAAAATAAGGGTGTAGCTTTCAAGGCGGTGAAAGGAGTAGAAGAGGAAGAAGAGACACTAGATCTTGCTCTATTGACAAAGGAATTTAAAAGATTTCTCAAAAGCAAGAACTCTTCTAGGAGTCCTAATGCCCCTAGGAAAAAGTCTTATAGCGGCAGTAGTAGCAGTAGTGACTACAATGGTAAGAGTGTGAAAGGAAGCTTCAAGGGAACTCATTCAAGGAAAACTAAGTGCTATGAATGTGGTGGCTACAGTCATATCTCTACTGATTGCGGCAATAGGAAGCATGGAAACAGCAATAACAAATCTCTTCTCACAACATGGAGCAGTGATGAGTCTCAAGAAGTGGAAAATGTGGCTTTTGTATCATCACTTCTACCAGATTTTGATAGTGATGAGGCTTTTTATGATGATGAAACAAATATCTGCTGCAAACAACTCTACAAGGCTTCGAAGGCCACATTACTTAGAAACTTGAGTTTGGAGAAGGAACTTGAATTTCTGAGGACTGAAAAAGAAAAGGTGGAGCACATGTTAGAAACTTCACAGTCCGTGTGAGAACAAGAAAGAAGCAAGATTGTGAATGAGTTGACAGACTTGCAAGGTGACCAGGATTCTTCAACTTGGAAGGCTGAAAAGACTGAGTATCTCAACAAGATCAAAATGTTGGAACTGGATGTTAGGGGACAACAGGTCTTAAACTTGGATTTGTTGGCTAAAAATGAGTCTTTGCAAGATGAGTTAAAATCAACTCAAGAAAAATTCACCAAGTTTGAGGTCAGCTCTGGTGCTATGTCTAAATTGCTTGGTTCAAGAAAAGCTCCTTATGACACTTGTGGGTTAGGATACACTGGAGAGAATCCAAAAGTACTAAGTTTGTAAGAGCCTCAAGACCACTTGTAGAGAAGAAGGAAGCCTCCATTGATGATCATGTCACAATACTGAAGAACATAAAGGAAGGTCAGCCAACACATAATTATCAGGTAAAAGTTGACCAAGAGACTTCCTCTAGTCAAAACAGGTACACAAATTCTAGAACTTTTATTCCTACATGTCATCACTGTAGTAAGATAGGACATATCAGACCTAGGTGTAATGAAAGACTGTTAAATTCACAGGTCTCTCAAGAAAAATGTACTGTTGAATCTTTACAGTGTGAACTTAGAGAATAGAAGGAACTCATTAATAAACTAGCTGAAATGTTCTCTAAGAAAAGCTTCCAAACTGGAAGAGAAAAAACTGTTTGGACCAAGAGAAATGAAAGTAAGTGTCTTCTAGCTCATGCCAACGAAACTGATGCTACATGTCTTTTGACTCGTGCAAGTACAACCCAACAAACTACTCATATTGAGGCAGAAAAATTTCACAAATGGTCACTCAACTATGACTCATTCGACACTTTGGTCCTTGAAGTTTCAAATATATATCACTTTGGTCACTCAACTATTAAATTTTCAATCACTTAAGTCACTTTGTTAATTTTTTTTCATTAAAAAAATTATAAAAAATACTCTTTGGGTGACTTAAGTGATTGACAATGTAATAGTTTAGTGACCAAGGTGATATATTTGAAACTTTAGTGACCAAAGTGTCGAATGAGTCATAGTTGAGTGACCATTTATGGAATTCTTCCTATTGAGGCCACGTGTTTGGTAGAGCTTACTGCCCTAGCAGACAAGCGACGAGATTTTTGGTATGTTGATAATGGTTGTTCAAGACACATGACTAGAGACAAAGCCCGGTTTGCCTCTTTTGAGGATGAAACACAACTGGTTCAGTCACATTTGGAGATGGGCGAAAAGAAAGTATTCTAGCTCGGGGCACATTTAACACTCCAGGTATACCTAATCTCAAAAATGTGCTATATGTTGAAGGCTTAACTGCTAATCTAATCAGTGTCAGCCATTTGGCTGATGACTATGAAGATGTGTGGTTTAACAAACAAAGATGTTTGGTGCTAAATCAGAAAGGAAAAGGTATCATGGGAGGTAAGAGATCTTTTGATAACTGCTATCATATTCGAGCTAATGAATCTTTCAGCTTGCAGTCCTATATGTCTATGAGATCCACAGAGGAGACCTTTGAGCTTTGGCACAGAAGGATGGGACATGTGAACTATCAGGAATTGTTGAAGTTATCTTCCAAGCAATGTGTTAGAGGTCTACCCAATCTAAATGGCAAAACCGACAAGATATGTGGTGACTGTGAAATTGGAAAGCAAACCAAGGCACCTCACAAGATGGTGAACTTAGCAACAACCTCAAAGATATTGGAACTGTTAGACAAGGATCTGATGGGACCAGCTCACTCTGAAAGTATTGAAGGTAAGAGCTATATGCTAGTGGTTGTGGATGATTTCTCAAGATACACGTGGGTCAATTTCTTAAAAGACAAAACTGAAACATTTGAGTCATTTAAGAACCTGAGTCAAAAATTGTTAATTGAAAAGAAGTCATTCAATACTAGCATAGTTAGAGTAAGGTCAGATAATGGTACATAATTTAAAAATGTTGCCTTTGCTAACTATTTTCATGAGCTTGGTGTGTCTCATGAGTTCACACCTCCAATCACTCCTCAGCAAAATGGCATTGTAGAAAGGAAAAATAGGGTACTGCTGGACATGGCTCCAGTTATGCTACATGCTGCAGATTTAAGTACACACTTTTGGGCTGAGGCTATAAGTACTGCATGTTATACAATCAATAGAGTATTCTTAAGACCAGGTACACATCAAACAGCTTATGAGATGTGGAAAGGTAAGAAGTCCAATGTAGGGCACTTTCATGTCTTTGGAAGTCCCTGCTACATCCTACGAGATAGAGAGCATCTTGGTAAGTTTGATGCTAGAAGTGATGATGGTGTATTCCTAGGGTATTCTATGAACAGTAGGGCTTATAGAGTCTATAACAAAAGAACTCGAGTTGTTATAGAATCCATTAATGTCTCTATTGATGATGAATGTATGAAACAGGAAGAATCATTTTCATATACATCATCCACCTCAGTTACACCAACATCAAGCAAAGAAGTCCAAGCTGATGAAGAGGAGATAACAGATAACATTTTTGAACCAGCACCCACCATGAGAAGAGGCTTCAAGCAGGTTCAAAATGATCATTCTAGTCAGGACATCATTGGCAATGTATCAGATGGACTGACAACACGAAGGCAAGCTGCAGCACAAGTAAGTTAGGATAAGGTACGGCAAGGAAATGCACTACTGTGTTTTATCACTGAAAATCTACTAAGCATGAATATCATATCCCATTTTGGTTTCATGTCCTTAGTTGAACCAAAAAATGTTAAGGAAGCCTTATTGGATGATCACTGGATTAGTGTTATGCAGGAAAACCTGAATCAATTTACTAGAAATGATGTGTGGTACTTGGTACCTCGACCTAGTAATTGCAATATCATAGGAACCAAATGGATTTTCATAAATAAAAGTGATGAAAAAGGGAATGTGGTTAGAAATAAAGCTAGGCTAGTGGCTCAGGGTTACTCACAGGTCGAGGGTCTTGACTTTGATGAAACTTTTTCTCCTGTTGCACGATTAGAGTATGTGAGATTACTGTTGTCTGTGGCTTGTCATCTCAGGTTCAAGCTGTTCCAAATGGATGTCAAAACGGCATTTCTCAATGGAATCTTACAGGAGGAAGTATATGTAGAACAACCTCAGGGTTTTAAAGATCCACATCACTTGGATCATGTATATAGACTCAAGCAAGCTCTATATGGGCTGAAACAGGCTTCTCGTGCCTGGTATGAAAGGTTTTCTAAATATCTCGTGATAAAAGGATATTCTAGGGGTTCAGTTGATAAGACCTTATTTGTAAAGCAAGCAAAAACTAACATTATCATTGCACAAGTGTATGTTGATGACATTATTTTTGGTTCTACATCTAAGCATCTTGTTAAAGAATTTCAATCAGTCATAGAAAGTGAATTTGAAATGAGTATGTGTGGTGAGCTAACATTTTTCCTTGGATTACAAGTAAAGGAGCTTAACACAGGTTTGTTTCTCTCTCAAACCAAATATATATGCTGAAAATTTGACCAAGAAATTTGGTTTTGAGTCCAAAAAGGTGGTATACAATCCCATGAGCACCACTACCAAGCTCAGTGAAGACAAGGATGGCAAGTCTGTTGATCTGACCATCTATAGGAGCATGATTGGCAGTTTGTTGTATCTTACTGCTAGTCGACCAGATATCTCTTATAGTGTTAGGGTTTGTGCACGATTTCAAGCAAATCTAAAGGAATCCCATCTGGAAGCTGTTAAAAGAATTCTACGTTATATCTCAGGTATTGTTTCTTGTGGAATATTCTATACCTTTGATACGAATGTGGAAATTGCTGGTTACTCAAACGTTGACTGGGGAAGCAATCTCAAGGACCGCAAAAGCACATTAGGTGGCTGTTTCTTTGTTGGGAACAACTTGGTCGCATGACACAGCAAAAAGCAGAATTGCATCTCTCTCTCTACAGCTGAGGCTGAGTATGTGGCAGCCGGTAGTTGTTGTACACAGATGCTATGGATGAAGCAAATGCTTATGGACTATGGCATTTCTCAAGGTAAGTTGTCCATTTTTTGTGATAACACCAGCACCATAGATATCACCAAGAATCCTATTCAACACTCTAGAACTAAGCACATTGATCTCAGATATCACTTCATTAGAGATTTGGTTGAACAAAAAATTCTTGAGTTGAGTTTTGTCCCCACGGACAGTCAACTTGCTGACCTATTCACAAAGGTACTTAACACTGCTAGGTTTAAGTTATTGAGGAATGCACTTGGGATATGTTCAAAGTATTGAGGCATCCTAATATCTGTCCAACCTTTCGTGAGAAGATTGTGAACTTAGTGTAGCTTGTCCACTGTCATTAGGGGATTGAATATATTTTCAGTCTTATATCTCTTTTTGCCATGCCTAATTCTGGACATTGATTGTGTACTTTAGCTTAGCATCTTAATTAGTTAAACTTTCTTTGCACTATCACATATAACTGTACATGGTGGCATGTTACATGTTTCCTGTTAAGAGTTTATAGGTGAAGCAGGTGATCTGACTCCAATGCTCAAATTTTTCATGTCCATCTTCTCAAAGTAATCAGGTCCTAGTCGTGGTGAACTTTCTAGGATTTTTAAGAAAAGAGAATGGATAATTGTTTACCTCCTCTCAAAGTAATCAGGTCCTGGTTGTGGTGAACTTTCCAGGGTTTGTAAGAAACGAGATGGTTAGGTGACCTCTGAACTCAAATGGTGAAAATACAAGCAGCAACTCGAGACCCTCTTCATCGAGCATCCTTGTTATGTTTAGTACCCTAAGATCTTCTGGTCTGGGAGTTACTGAAAGGTGTCTCGTTACATGAGTTCTTGCTTTTACATGTGACAAAATAAAAAATTTATGGTTGAGTTACACTAGCACTGTAGGAACAATGTTTCCTACTTCTCTTACAAGACCTCCTAAGCAAAGTACAAGTCTTCAGATCCCTTGCTTCACCTCTTCTCTCTTTCGCTAAACATGTTTTTAAGCTCCATCTACAGGTTATGCTCACATTTGACACAGGTTTACAGATTAAGGTCTACCCTTGAGTATCACTTCTCTTTGTTAATAGAATACATCATGGTTGATTCTCTGAGATATGTTCCTTCCACTACTTGATGTGTTCCCTATGTGCTTCAACTTTGCTATATTTTCTTATTCGAGGTTGTGATAAAATATTAGGTGTCTACAGGCTATGATACAAAATATATTGTGCGATAAAACTACATATCCTGGCTTCTCTATTCTTTCCTTGTTTGACACTTGTGAACATCTAATTTCCTTACTGATTAAGCATGCATTTAGGGGGAGTGTTCTATTTACATGCATGATTCTTGGATTTTTTACTTCTCATAAATTCTCGCCTTCTTGGAGAAGCTTTGTTGAACCGGCATGTCCCTTAAATCTCTCCTACCCTACCAGTGCGCTATATAAAATCTATCTTGTCTCTCTAGGATTTCACTAGGGTTTGTCTAAGTGTGCAGGCTTCAAACCGCTTCTTCTTCTCAACATGGTTCACACAAAGCTCAATATCCGCATTGGTGGCAGCCAACGCCAATCTCCTCTCTCTCTTGAAGAAGAAGATTGCCAGGCCACTGTTCATGCCGGTATTACTCATCCAAGGGACCCTCGTCCCTCTCGTGAACGCAGTCGGAGCCCTCCTCTTCTTCCTCGTTGGTCTCCTCGGCTGCATGCCGGCGAATCCTCCATCACTCCACCTCCTCACGCTTCTCTGCCTGCGGTCACTCTGGAGAGCATTGCAGCGTCCATCAATGACATGCGATCTCATCTTCGCGATGGCATCATGGTGACTAATTGGAGGGTCACCTGCATGATCGACTATATTGTTGACATGAACTTCTCGCTGATCCGTTGCCACACTGCCCTGAATAACCTCGCTATAGAGGTCTAGAACATGCAAAGCCATCCTCCTGGGTTTCCTCGACGGTAGGCTGTGACACGCCTGACGTCTCCAGCACCCAGAGCCCCTGCCGGTGGTGATCCTGGCCCCTCTACCATGGCTGCTCATGAGGTGGCTGCCCAGTTTGACAGTGACAACAGCGATGACTGGCTCGCAGAGGAGACTTATGACCGGATCACCAAGCTAAAGGAGGAAAAGTGAAGAGCCTTCCCATTCAAGGGGGACAAGTGTAGGAACTTTTTATTTTATTTTATTTCTTTTATTTTGCATTTTATTTTTCTTTGGAAAATTTTATTTTGGTGTGTAAGTGCATAAGCACAAAATGCTGTGGATGCTTATTTTGGTCGTCGTTATTTTGGTTTTATTTTTACTTGGATGTGGAAAAGGATGGAAACTGATTCCTTTACTCCAAGTGAAACTTCTAGGTACATTTGTTGAAAGTGTTCGTGTTTAGTATCTATCTGTGAAGATTAATCTGCAGGATAAATGATGAAAAAGTTATATGTTGAATGGGAATGCCCAAAGGGGGAGATTGTAAGCATATTAGGCTATTACCATTCAACACATACTTTCCCAAGGCCACTAGGAGATTAGAGGTTGCAAAGGACTAGGAGAGTATTTCTCCTGCTTTTCCGGTGGTTCAAGGAAATAGAAGAAGATTGCAGAATCGGGTCACCACGAGGAAATCAAGGAGAATCATGCTCACTGATCTTGAGTTAAAGATGGTATGCATTTCATATCATTTCACATGATTTAAAATTGATATGCATGTCGGGTAAATTGATTTGATATACTTATCTGCATTAAAAAGCTTTCAAAATGCATATCAGATAAAGATCGGGTTTGCATATCGTTAGGAAGATTTGATTTCAGTTTTCAACCTTTCCATATTTATCTTATTTTGTGGTGAAAAAGAGATTTTGTTTTGAGGGGGAGTCTTGCTCCTCTATAAAAGGTTTTGAAACTGATTGTGAAAGTGAGAGTTTTTTATCAAAAGTTTTCATAGTGTGTTGCTTAGTCCTCACAAACTGTTTTTGCATAACTCTCTCTAATATTCTTCTGCAAGTATTTCTCACTGCATTCATCTTGGTAATTGTTCTTGAGATCAGTGAGATGATGATGTTGGAATAAAGTGGAAGATTGAGGTTGTAAGGTTTTAAGACATCTGTGTTAGAAACTATATTAGTTGTAAATCAAGTTAGCTGTGTTGCTAGTAAATGTGATTGCGAAATAACATCACTACTTCTATTATGTAAACATTTGATTCATAGTGAATTTGTTTCTCGTGCTGGCTACGTTATAAGCCACGCAGTGAAGTTTCCTCAGTGGTGAGGTTTACACTGCGTTAGCAATTGCTGTGTCCTCTTTGAGTAAACTATCCTCTTGTATAGCTGTTCTGTCATTTTGCAATATATTGGTCTATCTAGTATTTTCAATCTTTAACAATGCATATGGCAACCCCAAATTACCCAAGTATTGGAATTTAACTAAGCAGTGAAAATCAGCTTCCAGCAGTGTGAATTTAAGCTAGGAAACATCAAATGACATCTACCTATGCTTAAATACAGCAAATGGGTAGCTTAAAGTTTCAATTTTTATGCATTTCCAAAGTTCATCTTGCTTACCAGACAATACCCGAATGGGTTTTCCATGGAATCGTTTTGATACATTAAAGGGAAATAAGACCAAAAACCATAAACAATGCATTTGGGTCATCTTATTGTTAATGAAGGAGGAGTTTTCGATTCTTGAATGGGAGAATTCTGAGCGATTTATCTTTTCTTTTAAGTCTGAAGGGGATAGACTCCGTGTTCTTCAGGGGAGCCCATGGTATTTTGACAATTCATTGCAGGTTTTTTTTTTTTGAAAGGGGTTGGTGCGGCTGCCCCCAAGCCTTGATTAATGAAATTGCAGAATACAAGGGGAGGACGTAGAGCCTGAACCCCAACTTACAATAAGCATAAAGAGAATATCCTGAAATAATACCAAGACTCTCCACAAAATCTATGTATTCTAATAAGCACCAATTAGCAAAGAGTACACGAATGGCTACTCTATTTGCTTTGACATAGTAGTGACATACTGGAAAAATAACTCTATCACAAAGAAGCATCATTACAAATAACACAGCTTTCCCACTATGTTGCCGCATTGAAATAAATCCAGCAACACTTAATTCCATCCTGCCACTAGGAGGTTGCATCCATTTAATCAAGCAAATGGCTCGCCTCCTCGCTAGGCCAGACAAGGCACATCGAGTGTGTAATCTGGGATAGAGCCCACGTCGCCCTACCAAAACTAGGTAAGGACTTATTACCGGCATAAATCCACGTTTAAATAAAGGTAAAAATTAATAAAACATAAAAGTAAATAAGTTTGGGCCTAGAGCCAAAGCCCAAGCCCAAAAACCACCAAGCCCAAGCTAGAATTGCAATCTGCTGATGTCACTGCACCTCCATCTCACACCCGAGATCCTGACCATCCCATCACCAGCAACAGGCCCGCTGCTTCGTACTGCTGGTCGTTTCTCCACCCCTTCATCATTCCCATCGCGCCGGCGAGAAGCGCTGCCCCTCTCAACCATCCTCTTACCCCCTGCAACTCCAAAAAATCCGAAACAAATCGAAGTACTCCGATTGGATCTGAGTATATCAGAGGCTATCATCGCCCACCCACTCATCACCGCCCTTCAACCTCACCTCTCGCCGTCCACGCTCCGATCTTGGGTCGATCAGCACCAGCGCTAATCGTCTACCTCCTAATAGACGCCGCCCTTCGCCAGCAGGATCCCCACACAATATGGACACCAGATCCACCACCACACAGCCTGCAATCTGATTGGGCATACTCCATAATCGCCTACCATAGGACACCAGATCCACTCTGGCCAGTCCGACGACGCAGCCGAACCAGGCATTACTATCGTCGGGGACTAACCAAGCACATCTAGGTTAGAGAGCATCTCTCTATTTTTACTTTAGGCTTGAATATAAAATATATAAAAAAAAATTAAAAAAAAATCATTGCTAGTATTAGTCCTAACTGATGGAATGATTGATCCAGGGGTCGTTCCGTTAACTACTCAGGAGTTTTGGATTAAAGTAAAAGGTTTGCCTCCAACGTTTCTGAATGATAAGATGGGGAGGAAGATTGGCGGAAGTATTGGGAAGTTCATTATGACTGATCAGAATGTGTTTGGTGACGGTAGTGGAAGCTTTCTCAGGTTGGGAGTGGAATTTCGACTTTCGGAACCATTAAGGAAAGGTCTAAGGCTGCAACTGGACCCGAGAGACACACAGTTAAGTAAGGTGGCTTTTGAGTATGAGCACTTGCCTAATTTTTGTTTGTTTTGTGGACTACTTGATCATGTAAGAGTAAATTGCCCGACAAGATTGGAGGGGAAGCTTACGGAGGAACGGTATGGCAGGTGGAGAACTCTCCGAAAGATATTTACTGTATTGATTTGAATGGCCAGCTGCAAGGGAGATCATTTGGGGTTATTCCGACTAAGAAGTAGTGGTCTATGCAAGCGCCTGAAATCGGTGTATGTGGTGTAGTACGAGAACGAGAAGAGTTAATGGCGCTGGAATGAGCTGAAGCAGAAAGGAAGGTAGGTTCGGGTATCTTTTTTTTGAAATAAAGGACTGGTGCGGCTGCCCTCAAGCCTTGATTAATGAAACTGTTGATTACAAGGGGAGGACATTGAGCCTAAACCCGGATTACAATAAATATCTAGAAAACGTCCCAAAATAATAGCAGGAGTGTCTATAAAATATATGTATTCTAGCATGCACCAACTAGCAAAGAGTGCTCTACCAGCTACTCAATTTGCTTTGAAATAGCGGTGACATAACGGAAAGATAACTCGATTACAACGAAGCATAGTTACCAATTTCATAGCTTTCCTACTATGTTGCCACCGAAAAATAAATCCGACGACACTTAATTTCATTCTCCCACTAGGAGGTTGCGCCCATTTAATTAGAATGGATCGTCGCCTCGCTAGGTCAGACAAGACACATAGAGCGCATACACAGGAATTTAGCCAGACTAGGCCTACAAAATACTTGTAGGATCTTATTACTCGCCAAAGGCGAGACAACATTAAACTATAAAAGTAAATAAAACTGATAAAGAGAGCCGCCCAGGCAGGGCCCAAAAATTGGGCCCAAACCCAAGCCTGTACCAAGGAGACAGTAAGACCATCGACGATCGACCAAGCTTGGCCCCAACCCGGCATGACCACCTCCAACCAGCCACTCTGCCGGACCGCCGCCCCCATCAAACCACCATCACCGTTAGACCGAGGAGCGCCACAGATTCCAATCCAACCGCTCCCCATATTGAAATCAGTAGACCCCGACCCGATTGGGTCATTCCAATCAGATCGGATAACAACCGATCCCAGCCTTGCCATCCGCAGCACTTCACCACCAGCCCGCCTCAGACCACGCAACACCCATCCAATCCACCAACCCGGCCAGCGAGAAGAGATCCAAGATTGCCCAGCCGTCGCAACCTTCATGTCCCTCAACTCCCTACCAGCCACTGCACTCTCCCTAATCAGATCGAGACCGCAATCTCCCCAATCCGATCAAGACTGCAACAGTCGAGAACCCTACGCCAGACGACAAACCCAATCTGGATCTAAAACGGCCCGTCCAACGACGGCACCGTAAGGGCGCGCCACCGGACGAGAATAGGAACAGTGGTTGTAGGTCAAGCGCGTGTAGGCGCGTTCTCCCCTTTGTATTTTTTTTTGAAATAATTGCTTTTTTTATTTCTGGTAGGTCGGGTATTTTTACACAGAGCAGTGTAGCTAAGCATCGAAGGCTTATTTGGGAGCCTCCTTTAGTAGAAATGACCATGACAGAGTATGAAGGTGATATGGAAAGGGGAAGTAACGAGAAGAAAGGGTTAGTTTTAGAAAAGGAGTCTGACGTTTCAATATTTTTTCTTTCAAAGGGCAAAATTATATCTAAAAAGTTTTAAAAAAATAGAAAGATCATTATATCAATTTAGGAGGTATGAATAGAAACACTCTTTATATTATCACAAGAAAAAAAAACTATATATTGGTGAAACAAACCGACAACAAAAAGAATGAGAATTTTATGAGTTGTTTGCCCACAAGGTTTTTTTGGATGCTATAGCCTTGTTTTTTCAAGTAATGAGGTAGATGTAGAATATGGAAAAGAGGGACATCCCGATATTTTACTCACATATTGATAGTGGAACAAATGCTGTACATTTTTAAAAATTGAAAATTCGTTTTTACCATTAGATTCTTGATAAGAAAATCGATACATAAACTAAGCATTAAAACAACAAAGAGAAGGAGAGAGCTCAATACGCACTGAATTTATGCTGATATACAAAACAACCAGAACCAACATGATTACTGTAGTCATCACCAATGTTACTTTTCTTACAATAAACAAATGTAACCCAACACTTTGAAATAGTATTCTATTCATTCTTCCAAGCATGCAAAACCAGTGAGAAACCAAGACCCTGTAACTGGTTGCTGCTCTCTCTTAATTGCCGAGAGGAGGAAGACGAAGACCAAGTCCACACAGAAGACGAATCCAAAACCGACTCACTAGTAGTACTACCAGTACTCCATAGCTTATCAGCATTATTACTGAGGCAAGTTTGGAACATGAACACTGCATTGCCCATAGAATTACCAAAGAGCCAATTGTGCACATCCCAGAACACTTCAATCCTCAACCCATCAACCAAGATGGTGTGGTTTCCCCTAAATTTCCAGTTCAGCTTCTTCACCTTCATCACAATCTTACTGTCGACACAGATCACAAGGTACGGCTCATTCAGCCCAACAGTGTCACACTCAATTGTGACATCATGTGTTTTCCCCTTGTCACAAAACTGAGCCTTTGCAACATAAAGTTTCTTCCCAAAAATGTGTTCCCTTTTAGCAACAAAAACAGCATTGGAACCATGAATCGGGTCTTTGAAACCAAGACCCTCTCTCTTCAAATCTCCAAGAAGAAGAACCATTTCTTGGTTGAACATAACAGCCAAGTAAAACCTCTCTAATGGCTCAGGCCCAGAACCAAATTTAGCATTGGTTAAATCCCAAAAGATGTCAATTTTACTAGAATCAACCTCTAAATTTCTGCATCCTTTTCTCTTGGAGAACAGCCATGGCTTTATATCCACCTTACAGAGGCAAAAATTGGCTGCATCATCAATCTCCACGCTTAGGCCCTGACCCATCAAATTCTTGGTCCATGTAACTGTAATCAAACACAAACGGCCTCGCAACTTACACTGATAAACACATGAGACCAAGTTTTGATGAGCAGTTTTTGCAGCTCTTGATGATGAGGACGATGAAAAATCAGCAACTTGAACACCATTTTCACCAAAACAAGAAGGAAAGTCCCTCATGATATATATATATACTTACACACCAACACAGAAACAAAGATATTGCTTAATTTCTTTCAGATTCTAAAAGAAATGAAAGGACATCTACCTCTTTTAATTGATACGACACTGAGCTCACCATGGCCCAATTTTCAGGCTTCTGAATGCTTCAGTTTTATCTGGCTACGTTTGCTGCTTTTTGAGCCCCATAGAATTTCACTGTCAATGTCAAGGAAAAAACCCAAGAATTTTAAGGGAATTCAAAACTGATTTGATTTTGATTTGGTTGATGGAGAAGGGATGTGTTGATGTTGTCTTCACTTGAAGGCATAGCAGCCGAAAGAATTGAAGACTTTTTGGAGTGGGTAGCCACATGTTTTGCATCCCATGTTTGCATGTGCCAAGTCTAATAATACATATGTGGACAAGGCAATTATGGAGCAGCTGCATAAAGCCATGGAAAGAGAATATATGGCAGCTGGAAAGTAGAGAAAGAGTCAAAAAGCTTGTTGAATTTGGCAGCCTAGTGTTGGTATTCATGATGACTGCGTGTGCTAGACATAGCACATAATTATAGACAGAATTGGGGCATTGCAGCCGTATGGGAAAATAATGAGAGGAACGTGAAGCAGAGAGAAGCAGAAGGGAGAAACAAATTGATAGCCATCCTTGAATACTCATAAGCCTTCCTATTCTTGTTGGTGACTTAGCTACTCCATAGTTGAAGCTTCTTAAGCTTAGTTGTTGGTGTTGCTATGTATTGTATATGAGAAGTAAGAATTCTTCTTCTTCTCTATTTGAATCAAAGGAGAGTTAATAGGTTTGGGTGTATTGGGGATTTGGGTAGAGAGAGTTGTTCATAAACTCTAATTGTATGTTTCTCCAAATTGATCATAGTGGAATATCTTGCCGGCTCCGTAAGTGGATGTAGTTCAATCACACTGATTGAGTGAACCACTATAAATCTTGGTGTTTCTTTGTGGTTTGCAAATAAGTTGTTTTATTTTGCTTTGTTTGTTACTGTTGAATTCATATCAATACCTTGTTTGTTACGCTTCCGCACAACAAACTGGTATCAGAGCTCCGGTTCTGAATTTGGGAGTTGTGTATTGATTGGATTCAATGGTTGACACAAAGAAAAATTCGAGTTCGGGTTCATCGTCGTCGACTACTAGGCCATCAATTGGCAATGCCAAATTTGAAGTTGAGAAGTTTGATGGAACAAACAATTTTGGCATGTGGCAGTGTGAGATGATGGACGTCTTGTGTCAACAAGAATTGGATATAGCTCTTGAAGACAAACCAGAAGATATGAGTGAGAAGGAGTGGAAGCAGATTAATAAGTGGGCTTGTGGTTCTATCAGATTGTGCCTTGCAAAGGATATGAAGTTCTTTATCATGAAAGAAACTTCGGCAAAACAGCTGTGGAAGAAATTGGAAGACCAATACATGATCAAGAGTGCTGAAAACCGGTTTCACCTGAAGAGGCGGCTTTTCCGATTCAATTATCGGCAAGGTATTTCTATGTCTGAACACATCAGTGATTTCAATAAGATACTTGCAGATTTGGCTAATTTAGATGTGCAAATTAGTGATGAGGATAAGGCTTTGTGTTTGCTAAATTCTCTCCCTGACGAGTATGAGCATTTGATTACAACTTTGTTGCATGGAAAAGAATTTGTGAAATTTGATGATGTGTGTAATTCATTGATAAATAATGAGTGTCGAAAGAAGGAGAAGCAATTGCAGAAAGTGACAGGTGAAGCACTTGTAGTAAGAGGAAGATCTAGAGATAGAAATTTTGGTGGAAAAAGAGGTAATTCTCGTTCCAAGTCAAGAGGCAAATTTCCTGCAAAAGATGAGTGTGCTTTTTGTCACCAAAAGGGGCATTGGAAGAAAGATTGTCCCAAGTTGAAGACTAGAGACAAGAAGGGTTCTGAAGTGAATGTTGCAAAATCTGAAGATGATGATGATTTTGGTTTTGCATTGAGTTGTTCATCTACCTTTGATGATGTTAAAGAGGATGAGATTGATTTTGCTTTGGCAAGCTCATCTTCACTTGATTACTCTGAGAAATGGATTCTGGATTCGGGTTGTACACACCACATGTGTCCTAACAAGGAATGGTTCTCTACTTTAAGAGAACTAAATGGTGGAGTAGTTTTGATGGGAGATGATAGTCCTTGCAGAACTAGAGGGATTGGTACAATTCGTCTAAAAATGCATGATGGGGTTGTTAGAGAATTGACAGATGTTCGGTATGTTCCGAACTTGAAGAAAAATCTTATCTCTTTGGGAACTTTAGAATCAAAGGGTCTTACAATCACATTGAAGAATGGAGTTGCCAGAGTTGTGTCAGGTTCACTTGTGATGATGAGAGGTACTAGAGATAGAAACTTGTATTTTCTACAAGGGAGTACAGTGACAAGTGAAACAGCAATTTCTGAGACTACAGATGATGCAGATACTACCAGATTATGGCATATGCGTCTTGGACATGCTGGTGAGAAAGCAATGCAGGGATTAGTGAAGCAAGGTTTGTTGAAGGGTGCAAAGACTTGCAAATTGGAATTTTGTGAACATTGTGTATTGGGAAAGCAGACTAGAGTGAAGTTTGGTACTGCAGTTCATCAGACTAAAGGTGCTCTAGACTATGTTCACACAGATGTGTGGGGACCTACCAAAACTGCATCTTTGGGAGGTAAACACTACTATGTCTCTTTTGTTGATGACTTCTCTAGAAGAGTATGGGTGTATACCATGAAGCATAAAGATGAAGTCTTAGATATATTTGTGAAGTGGAAGAAGATGATTGAGACTCAGACAGGTCGGAAAATTAAGAGACTCAGATCAGATAATGGTGGTGAATACAAGTCTGATCCATTCTTGAAGTTATGTCAAGATGAGGGCATTGTGAGACACTTCACAGTTAGAGAGACACCGCAACAAAATGGGGTGGCAGAGCGCATGAATCGTACTTTACTAGAGAAAGTTCGATGTATGTTGTCTAATGCTGGATTAGGCAAAGAGTTTTGGGCTGAGGCAGTTACATATGCAGGCCATCTCATCAACAGGTTGCCTACTGCTGCAAATGAGGGTAAAACGCCCATGGAGGTATGGTCTGGAAAACCTGCTACTGATTATCATTACTTACATATTTTTGGTTGTCCTGCTTATTTTCATGTCAGGGAAAGCAAGCTTGATCCGAGAGCCAAGAAAGCTATTTTCTTGGGATTTAATGATGGTGTGAAGGGATTTAGGCTTTGGTGTCCAGATGTGAGGAAAGTTATTGTAAGCAGAGATGTGACATTCGATGAGGCTGTTATGGTTAATCAGAGTGAGCAGACTGATTCTCAAAAACAGAAGATGACCATAGAGAGTTTGAAGCAGGTGGAGTTTAAAGAAAAAGTTGATGAAACTCCAATTGATCCAGGTAGTCCTACAGTTGAGCTAGATGATTCTACAAATGAAGATTCAAGTATTGAAGTAGACGCTCAAGCTCAAGAGTCTCCACAGCAACATGGACCTATTGCACTTAGAAAAGGAAAAAGAAATGCTCCAAAGCCGGCTTGGCTAAATGATATGGTAACTTATGCACTTCCAATTATTGAAGAAGAAATTCCTTCTACCTATGAAGAAGCTGTGATACATGCAGATAGTGTAGAATGGGAAAAAGCAATGGATGAAGAGATGAAGTCTCTTCACAAGAACAAGACTTGGGAGTTGGTTCAGTTACCACATGGGAAGAGAGCAATTGGCTGCAAATGGGTATTTGCTAAAAAGGAAGGATCTCGATACAAGGCTAGATTGGTAGCTAAAGGCTATGCACAAAAAGAAGGAATAGACTACAATGAGGTATTTTCTCCTGTTGTGAAGCATTCTTCTATTCGTATTCTATTAGCCTTGGTTGCACATTTTGATCTTGAGTTAGCACAACTTGATGTCAAAACTGCATTTTTACATGGTGAATTGAAAGAAGAGATCTATATGACTCAGCCAGATGGTTTCAAAGTTGCTGGTAAGGAAAAATTGGTTTGCAAACTGCATAAATCATTGTATGGTTTGAAACAGTCTCCAAGACAGTGGTATAAGCGGTTTGATAAATTTATGTTTGGTCAGAAGTACACTAGGAGTCTTTATGATCCATGTGTTTACTTTCGCAAGCTACATGATGGGAGCTTCATTTATTTGCTCTTATATGTTGATGATATGCTAATTGCATCTAAGAGCAAGGTGGAAATTGAAAAATTAAAATCACAGTTGAGTGGTGAATTTGAAATGAAGGACTTGGGAGAAGCTAAGAAGATTTTGGGCATGGAAATTGAAAGAGATAGATCGAAAGGCAAGGTTTGTTTGTCACAAAAACAATATTTGAAGAAGATACTACAGCGGTTTGGCATGGTTGATAAATCTAAACCTATAAGTACACCACTTGCCTCTCATTTCAAGCTTAAATCTTCTATGTCTCCTAGCACTGATGATGATAGGAAATATATGGCTAAAGTTCCTTATGCTAGTGCTGTTGGTAGCTTGATGTATTGTATGGTGTGTACTAGACCTGACATTTCACAGGCTTTAAGTGTGGTGAGCAGATATATGCATAACCCAGGAAAAAGTCATTGGCAAGCAGTGAAATGGATTCTACGGTATATTCTTGGTACTGTGGATGTTGGAATTGTGTTTCAGCAGGATAAGATGAGTCAGTGTGTTGTTGGGTATGTGGACTCTGATTTCGCAGGTGATTTGGATAAGTGCCGATCTACTACAGCTTATGTGTTTACTCTTGCTAGTGGAGCGGTGAGTTGGAAGTCGAACTTGCAATCTACTATTGCTTTGTCGACTACAGAAGCTGAATACATGGCGGTAACAGAGGGTGCAAAAGAAGCAGTTTGGCTTCGTGGTTTGCTTGAGGACTTGGGAATAATTCAAGATTATGTGGATCTCTATTGTGATAGTCAGAGTGCTATTCATTTGGCAGAGAACCAGGTTACTCATGCTCGCACTAAACATATCAATGTCAAATTTCACAAGATTCGTCAACTGGTGGAGGATGGTGATATAGAGCTCCTGAAAGTTGGAACTGAAGACAACCCTGCTGATATGTTGACCAAACCAGTTCCATTGAGCAAGTTCAAGCATTGCTTGAACTTGATTGGTGTTCGTAAAATTTGATCTTCCCTACGGGGATGTTGGAGCGGCAAATTGGTATATGATATTCTACTTGTGATGTTATTGTATCAAGTGAAGCCAAGGTGGAGATTGTTGATGTTGTCTTCACTTGAAGGCATAGCAGCCGAAAGAATTGAAGACTTTTTGGAGTGGGTAGCCACATGTTTTGCATCCCATGTTTGCATGTGCCAAGTCTAATAATACATATGTGGACAAGGCAATTATGGAGCAGCTGCATAAAGCCATGGAAAGAGAATATATGGCAGCTGGAAAGTAGAGAAAGAGTCAAAAAGCTTGTTGAATTTGGCAGCCTAGTGTTGGTATTCATGATGACTGCGTGTGCTAGACATAGCACATAATTATAGACAGAATTGGGGCATTGCAGCCGTATGGGAAAATAATGAGAGGAACGTGAAGCAGAGAGAAGCAGAAGGGAGAAACAAATTGATAGCCATCCTTGAATACTCATAAGCCTTCCTATTCTTGTTGGTGACTTAGCTACTCCATAGTTGAAGCTTCTTAAGCTTAGTTGTTGGTGTTGCTATGTATTGTATATGAGAAGTAAGAATTCTTCTTCTTCTCTATTTGAATCAAAGGAGAGTTAATAGGTTTGGGTGTATTGGGGATTTGGGTAGAGAGAGTTGTTCATAAACTCTAATTGTATGTTTCTCCAAATTGATCATAGTGGAATATCTTGCCGGCTCCGTAAGTGGATGTAGTTCAATCACACTGATTGAGTGAACCACTATAAATCTTGGTGTTTCTTTGTGGTTTGCAAATAAGTTGTTTTATTTTGCTTTGTTTGTTACTGTTGAATTCATATCAATACCTTGTTTGTTACGCTTCCGCACAACAGGATGGGCAGAGGAGAGTTGAGAGAGAGAGCTCAAGTCACACACTCTGGAAGAGAACAAAGAAAGGAGGTCTAAATATGAGAGAAACGGCAAAATGGCAAGAGGGTATTATTAGCTTTTTGCTGGAAAAGGCTGGTGTAAATATTACGTTACAGAAAATGACCAAAATAAAAAAGATTAGAGCTTTCTCTATCGCTCTGTAATTTGCTCTCTTTCTTCTTGTCCAGAATTAAGAGAATCATACTGGGACCAGCCCCCTTTTTTTTTAACTGACATTTACACATGAAAACACAAACATCTTCAGGGAGTGATAAAAACGTAAAAGACTCGTATCAAAAAAAAAAAAACCGTAAAAGACTTTTTTTTGAAAATTTTCTCCACCATCGGAAAACCCTTTTTCTTCTTTTTCTCACTTTCGCATAATTGTTTGTCATCTTTGTCAAGTGAGACAAATAAAGGTTCTCTATCATCACCGCCATTGCAGCAAAGTTTCAAAAGGTGTTTTTCTTAAAGTGAAAAAGAAAACAGACAGCATAATGCAAACATTACCATGCTTAAACAGTGTACATAACAGATCTATATGATGTGATGCGCTAGTGCTTTCTTACTGTTTTTACTTTTACTTTCATTTTTAGTAACATAGTTGTTTTCATGTGTTCAATACTCGAAACTTCTGAAATTGTAAACTGTTAGATTGGTTCATTGTATGTGACATTCTGTAAACAATCCAGATTTTAATGCTCTGAAAACGTCATAACGTATTATGTACCGTAATGCAATGGTTCATTGATACGCAACTGCTTACTGAATAATAGAAGTTGGAGAGGAAATTGGAGATGGTCCAGGAGTATAGGTCGGTCTCCTTGGAACTCGAAAGCATGGAGATATTAACTTGTTCGATCGGTTTTCTTTGACCAGAACCAGTCGTCATTTGACTGGGAAGACCATGACCAACACTAATGTGGTGCCTAACTGCCTATCCCAGTTGAGACCCAGAATTCCTTTTCCCACACTACGGTCCAATATTGATTACAAACTCCATTTCAGTCGTTGTCCTTCTTTCTTTCTTTTCTTACCCCCTTTTTCTGGTAGGAACGCACTCATTTATGCTAATGTATAATTAATGATCCTAGATAAGTAGATAGGGATGTGAGTGTGATTGTTTTTCTTCGTATAATGCAGAAGTTCGCGGGAGGAGTAAAACAATTTTTACTTACTTTACTTGCTTAGTGGGAATGAGTCGTAGTTTAAAATTTATGTTGTGTTTCATTCATGTGTAATATCAATTTTGTTGTTGATAATTCTACTTGCACCGAACACATTTAATTAGGAGCTAAAGCAAATACAGAACTATTCTACTCTTTTGAAGATTTTTCAGTTTATAATATTGTCTGATGAAGTTCACGTTTACAAGTGTAATACCAATTTTGTTGTTAATGATTTACTTGCACCGAACATATTCGATTAGGAGCTAAGACAAATATGAAACTATTTTACTCTTTTTAAAGATTTTTAAGTTTATAATATTATTGGATGAAGTTCACGTTTACAAGCGAAATGAGAATTATGACATGTTTGTTATGAATTCTTTGCTTGACACGTTGTGTAAACTGATTGAATGAACCTGGCCTAGTAGTACTCCATGAAGTTGGCAAAAAGAAATGATGAGACTTGTTTTCCTGGTCTTGAAAATTCAAGCTCAACAGAAAATTAAGATGTTGTCCGCACTCATCTCCATCTTGCTTCAGAAAACAGCAACTTTGAAAGGAGATAATCATGATTATGAGTTGACAAACATCGTTATGTAGTCACTCGATTATGTATCAAACTTATAAATCATTATATTACAAATGTGCTCATAAATGGTCATTACCGTCCACAAACACAAATCATGCATATATAGCTTTATTTGATATCACATATCTATCTATCTATCTAGTACAATTGGAAGTAGAGGACTAAAATAGTGCGTCTTAGCGAAGATATTGCTAGCATTAATCGTCAACCTAACCTTCTCATCTAGTTCTATCATCTAGAAATACAATTACAGGGTCTAGGGCTTATTCTGGCACGCAAAACTGAGGTTAAACAAAGATTGATTGCATGTCTCAAATATAGAGGGCATGATCAATAATGAAAGCAAAGATGTAGGACACTGATCCAGCCAGATTGGACAACAATCACCCTTAATCCACAGTGTAATAATTGTGCAGGCCTATGTTACATTCATAAATACTGGTTCAGAAAAATTTGGAAGAATATTTCTTCTCCTACTTTGTTGACTAGAGTAAGAGTGAAGAAGGGGCTGATCAAGAAAGTCGCTCCCCATAAGTGGTAAATGGAGTTCGAGAGTTGGAGAGTGGGACTACGTGCAAAAAAATCCTCCAATGTCTATATCAGTATGTGCCTTAGATATAGTAGGTGAAAACAATCGTTTACCTCAATGATTCACCCTGTCAAGTGAGTAGAAAATAATACTTCAATTCAGGGTTAATTTGATGATTCTATTCATCCCATAATGAGGGTATATATACAAGTACAAAGGAGTAGTCTAACTCTAATAGGAAACAATCTTTCCATAATTACAAGATATTCTAATTAAATAAAATCCTAATTACATACAGATTTACAGTGATTCTACACTCCCCCTCAAGTTGGTGCATAGATATCTATCATGCCCAACTTGTCAACTGAGCTGTCAAATACCTTCCTGGACACTCTTTTAGTAAGAACATCAGCTAATTGCTCCTCTGAGTTTACAAATGGAAAGCGAATAACCTTACTGTCAAGATTTTCTTTAATAAAATGACGGTCTACCTCCACATGCTTTGTTCTATCAAGCTGAACTGGATTATGTGCAATTTCAATGGCAGCTGTATTATCACAATGCAAATCCATAGGCTTTTTAAGCTTGTATCCCAGGTCTTTCAAGACATTACGAATCTACGACATTTCACATACTCCGTGTGCCATACCTCGGAACTCAGCTTCTGCACTTGATCTGACAACAACTTTCTGCTTTTTGCTACGCCAAGTGACAAGGTTCCCTCCAACAAAAGTGAAGTACCCAGATGTAGAACGTCTGTCAGTTTTATCACCAGCCCAATTTGCATCTGTGTACCCAACAACTTCCAATTCATCTTTTTTCTGAAACAGTAACCCTTTACCTGGCGCCATCTTTAAGTACTTCAAAATACGAAAAACTGCATCCATATGCTCTTCACTAGGACAATGCATAGATTGACTAACAACACTTACAGCATAAGCAATATCAGGTCTAGTATGTGAAAGATAAATCAACCTTCCTACAAGACGTTGATACCTCCCTTTATCAGTTGGAACTTGATCAGGATAGATAGCAAGTCTGTGATTCATCTCAATGGGTGTCTCGATGGGTCTGCAGTCCAGCATCCCCGTTTCAGCAAGTAAATCAAGAACATATTTCCTCTGTGAAAGTGCAATCCCCTTCTTAGACCTTGCAACTTCAATACCCAAAAAATACTTCAGTTGTCCCAAATCCTTCATTTCAAACTCCTTTGACAAATACTTTTGTAATTCATTTATCTCTTTCGGATCATCCCCTGTAACAATCATGTCATCAACATACACAATAAGAGCTGTAATCTTACCACTCTTGCGCTTGATGAACAAGGTATGGTCAGAATTGCTCTATCTATATCCAAAGGCTTTCATGGACTTTGAAAATCTTCCAAACCAAGCACTTGGAGACTGCTTTAGGCCATACAAAGACTTCTTCAATTTACACACCTTGCCAACGTCACTTGGGTAATTTTTAACACCTGGGGGCACATCCATGTACACTTCTTCTTCCAAATTCCCATTAAGAAACGCATTCTTCACATCAAACTGGTGCAAAGGCCAATCTTTGTTTGCTGCAAGTGAAATTAGAATCCGGACAGTATTAATCTTTGCCACAGGTGCAAAAATCTCTTCACAATCAATCCCATAACGTTGTGTATATCCTTTGGCAACCAACCTCACCTTGTATCTATTAATAGTTCCATCTGCATTAAGCTTCACAGTAAATACCCAACGATATCCTACAGTCTTCTTTCCAACCGGCATAGGTACTAGCTCTCATGTTGCATTCTTTTGAAGAGCTTCCAATTCTTCATTCATCGCCTTTGTCCATTTTGGATCCGTCAATGCATCCTGCACGTTACTAGGAATAGATACAGTAGATAATTGATCAACAACAAGTGCATGTGACCCAGAAATCCTATGGTTAGACATAAAATTAGCTATAGGGTATTTAGCTTTGGCTTTGATATCTGGTTTATATTGTTTCTTAGGAATTCCCTTGGTAACCCTTTGTGATTTCCTAGGTTCGACACTTTCTAACCCAGAAGACTTATTACAGTTTAGGGATACCTGAGGTGGATCATTCTGACCGGAATCTTCAGTTGGTGATGCAGAAGAGGAAATATCTTGTGTATGAGCTTCACATATGTCTTGATTTTGATTCAAACTATCCAAAAAAGTTGTATCTTCTGTCTCGGAATTCACAACACTCTGTTCGGCAGTTTCATTTTCTATTTCGGAATTCGCGACACTTAGTTCGGTAGTCGCATTCTGTTCGGCAGTCTCATTTTCTGTTTCGGAATTTGCAACACTTCGTTCAGCAGTCGCATTGTCTATTTCGGAATTTACAATGCTCTGTTCGGCAACTACATTTTCTGTTTCCGAATTTCTACCTTCAAATCTATCCTCCAAATTTTCCAAGTCTTCAAAGACATCAAAATCAATAATAGAACGAGAACGAGGATTCCCTTCACAACCTCTCTCCCCCTGAAGGGAAGACTGAGAAGCTCCTCCTGAGTGGTAAAGCTCGGATTCACCAAAAGCAACATCAAGAGAGACATGTATAGTGCCAGTAAGAGGATCATAACATCGATAACCCTTCTGGAAGTCAGCATAACCAACAAAGATACACTTACGGGCACGGGGATCAAGCTTGCTGCATTGAGGCTTGGGAATATGAACATAGGCTATGCATCCAAGCACCCGGGGCTCCAAATTAGGCATAGAAAGGATGGTCAAAAGTGTATGAAGCTTCTGATGAGGATTCTGAAACTCAATCACCCGTGAAGGAGTACGGTTGATAAGATATGCTGCTGATTTTACTGCTTCTCCCCAATAGGACCGAGGTACATTCATGCCAAACAAGGAAGCACGAACAACTTCCATCAATTGCCTGTTCTTCCGTTCTGCTAAACCATTCTGTTGAGGAGTATAAGAATTAGAGGTTTGATGACGAATTCCATGTGACCGGCAAAACTCAATCATAGGGCCATTCACAAACTCTCCACCATTGTCAGACTGAAACACTCTAATGGATTTTTGATACTGAGTTGCCACCATTTTGTGAAATTCGGTAAACATCCCAAATACATCACTCTTATTCTTCAGTAATGATACCCATGTCATGCAAGTACAATCATCAATAAACGTTACATAATATCGAGCTCCAGAAAGAGAAAGAATTTTAGCAGGACCCCAGACATAAGAGTGAATTTTCATAAAAGGAACACGGTGTTGTCTACATTAGCGGAGGCATTGTCTAGACGCTCTTCCTCTGTAGTAGCAATGGCGGCCTTGCCCAGATTCTTTCGTGGTTTCTTGGTGAAGTCCCACCAATCAGGGTAACCAATCACTTCATAGCACCGCTCTTTGCTATGACCTAGTTCCCCACACACAATGCACTTTCTATTTGCATATGGATTTGGTTTACCTAGAGGACGATGTGAGAAGCCTGGAGGAGGATCTGGTTTCCGTTGGACAACCATAACAGAGGATTCTGTAGGTATCGAATGTCCCATAGCCTATTTCTCTGATTGCACCTTGCGAATGTAAGCATAGCTTTGCTCCAAAGAGAATTTAGGTTCCTTGCGCAAGATTTCTCCACGCACCTGATCATACTCTAGGTCAAGTCCACTCAAAAACATGTGAACACGCATACGGGACATCGCTGAGGTCTCTTGAACTACAGCTGCAACATTATCATTCTGAGAGGCCACCATTTGATCAATCTCCTGGAACATCGCCACCAACTCATTATAGTAGGTAGAAATAGGCCGTCCATTTTGCTTTGCTTCAAAACACTTCTTGTTCAATTCAAAGATCCGGGTTTCATCAGAATCATCATAAAAAGTTTTCTCTACAGCTTCCCAAATATCTTTTGCAGTAGGGAGACGAATATACCGGTTCATAAGAGAGGACTCCATGGAGTCAATGAGCCAACTTTTCACCTTTTCGTTGTCTGTGGCCCAAGCTTCATACTCTACAGAATTTGTAGCGGGTTCAGCCTTTACTCCGGTCAGATAACCAACCTTCCCTCGTGCTCCAATGCGCATCCGCATGAGAGGAGCCCATATGGTGTAGTTGGATTCATTCAAGACAACACTTGTTGGGAACGCAGAGTTGTCTTGTTGGGTGGTGTAGTGGTGATGGATGACTTGTGAGGATGGCACCATTACCTTCTCGGGATTTGACTGTTCGCCTTCAATTACAGGTCCGGCCATTGAGGAATTCGAGATTTTTGCAGGATTGGGTTTTCTAGGGTTTCAAGATGGATCTGAATTTTTTTCGAAAAAAAGGTAGGGTGAAGATGGTTTGGAATTCAATGGTGGTGGTACGCAGCGGTTTGTGGTGTTATTCAGGATTTAGGATTTAAAGGATGCAGCACAAGTTCAAAGGATTGAACCTGCTCAGATACCAAGTAGAAAAGAATACTTCAATTCAGGGTTAATTTGATGATTCTATTCATCCCACAATAAGGGTATATATACAAGTACAAAGGAGTAGTCTAACTCTAATAGGAAACAATTTTTCCATAATTACAGGATATCCTAATTAAATAAAATCCTAATTAAATAAAATCCTAATTACATACAGATTTACAGCGATTCTACAAAGTGAGTATGAGCGGATATGTTAGCTAGTGAAAGCAATGACATGTAAATCCCGCAAGTCATACATTAGTGAAGTCCATGACGTCAGCCTTAAGATGATGTGGATAGAATGCTCCCATGACAAAGTCGGTGAAATTGCAAAAACAGAATTACCCAGCCTAATGGGATGTTGTCAATAGGCCAACAGTTAACACAAAGCAAGTATAAGATTAGATCAACAACACACGATATGTTGACGCAGTAAAACCCTCCTAAGAGGTAAACAAACGCGAGCACTATGCCGGTAACAAATCCACTAGTAAAAGATTAGTACATAAAGAACTCACACAAACTCTACTTACTAGAACCCTACTAGAAAGGCAGCTTGATCTTGTCTTTGCTACTGAATCTGGAAAGTGGATCTGATTACCTTCGTCAATCTTGAAATGGCACAACACTAGACTTGGTTGTCAATCACCTCAAGGCACGAACCATGCATGAATGCAGCACACACGGAAGCATAAAACCAAGGCTTTGAAAGAACCCTATTTGAGATGATGATAATCCTTCAAGAGTTAAACATGGAACAACTCATGATGACTTATCGAAAAACTTTTTTAGCTCAAAGTTCTCTAAAAAGAAGCTGTAACCCTAGCATGCTAAATAAACATGTATTTATACTGGTGAGACACTGGAGCTACACTAGGGTTTCTGTTGTGCATGGGCTTTTAAAAACGTTTTTAATGAGCATGGATAATAAACACTATCTCATAGTAAGCTCATTCATTACACTACGAAGCACGTCTGACTCAGCAATTCAACAAACAGAATAGTAATCTAGGATAGAAGAACTTGTTCACTCCTAAAAGTAACAAAACACACATGAATGCAGACTTACCATTTGAAGATACTGAGATGAGTTGAGTAGCGAGTCTTGTATGTGATCCGAGCTTCGGAATTCCACATTTAAGGACTATTACAATACATATGACTCGTGATTGTTTAGCTAGGAAATGCCAATTATACAAATATGACACTAACAGTCGGGCTTGGCCTTTCCAACTTGTATTGAGCAGGAAAATATGGACCGGGCATATATATTTAGTACTGTAGTTGGGCCTAGATAAGTTGGACATCGGCTGTTTAAATCACACTTCTTTCTTCTCCAGTCAGATTTCTAAACCCTAAAACCCTAGTTTCTGTTGGGCAAAGGCGCACAAAGAGAAAGAAGAGCGGAGGCGCAGAGAAAGCCATGGCGGACAACAAGGCTGTGACGATTCGTACCAGGAAGTTCATGACCAACCGTCTTCTCTCCAGGAAGCAATTCGTGAGTCCCTTTTCTATTACCCTCAGTCTGGTTAACTACAAGTGTCTAGAAACAAGAAAGAAAGTTACTGAGAGAATGTATGATATATTTGAATTTCAGCTGGGTTTCCCTATAGAATAGTAAAACATGCATGGTTGTTGGTAAAAATGAAGAAAGGGATCTGTATACGCTTTTTTTTTTTTTGTAAATGGCTGGCTGGATTTACTCTCTGTGTGTGTTTTGGGTATTGAATGCAGGTTATCGATGTTCTTCATCCAGGAAGACCCAATGTTTCCAAGGTATGGCTTATGTTCTTGAGCTAGTTCAACCTTTGGTTTTCATGTGTTGTTGGCATTGTTTAGGTCTCTGTAGCTTTTCTATGTATTTTGATGTGTTTGTAACTTGCAAGTATGAACTGTAATTAGTATTAGTGTGTTACTACCTTGACCTTCTGGAAATAGTCGGTGTCGAATTCTTTTGGTCTGTTTTACTCTTGCAAAGTATGGTTTTCTTGAGATAAATGTTACTTTACTAGTCTAAAGAAAGCTTCTGAAGCTGAGACAATGGTTTGGAAGATTTGTGTTACTATCTGCCTGTAACAATTTTGCAGTCCCTGAATCAACCAATTTTTAGTTTTACTACCCTCTTTCTAAATGTACGACAGTAGGGCAGTATCTCGATTCTGAAAATCAATGTTTTTTAATAAAGAAAAGGACAAAAATAATGTTGTGAGATATCTGTGTATGTGGGTTTTATTTGTTGGTATATGGATTGTTCCGTGTATTGAAAATTATCTGTTTCGTCTCTACCAGACTGAGCTAAAGGAGAAACTGGCAAGGATGTACGAAGTGAAGGATACAAACTCTATCTTTGTGTTCAAGTTCCGCACCCATTTTGGAGGGGGAAAGTCCACTGGTTTTGGCTTGATTTATGATTCTGTAGAGAATGCAAAGAAGTTTGAGCCTAAGTACCGGCTAATCAGGGTAACTTTGTCTTCCTTTTGATCTGATTCTATGATCAATCAAAAAATGCATAATTCTTCTTTATTTCGAATGAGTTTGATACAAGGCCCTATGATTCACTGACCGTAGACTAAGGGGATATGCTGAGAGGTGGACTGATCCTTATCACGGGTCTTTGCCTCTATCATGTTTTGTTGAATGGTATCTTTGCATAGGAGACTGTTCACTTTACTGTCTAGTTAATGTGTCCTGTATTTGGTAAAATATTCTGAGTAACTGTTTCAAACTTTACCCAAGCAAGCTTTGAATTCCTTAGTACTAGAAGCATAATTATTTAGTTTCGCACAAAACACACAAGGTTTTCAAGAAGTTGTATTTTGGACCTTTCTTGTTCTTAAGTTTGGATACTTGTGCAGAATGGGCTGGACTCTAAGGTGGAAAAGTCAAGGAAGCAACTGAAAGAAAGGAAGAACAGAGCTAAGAAGATTCGCGGAGTAAAGAAGGTAATAACTTTTGTTCTCTTTTTGTGCTCAGTTTTCTTAGTACAATTTGGAATTGCTGGTCAGAGGTAGTGCATCTTTTGGTAGAGCCTGGAAATAACCATCTCAAGCTTTGGGATTACTTTCTGGAAACTTTCTGTTTACGTTTTTTTCCAGTTCATTGTTTTTTGTTAACATTTGCAAATCGTACATGCAGACCAAGGCTGGTGACGCCGCCAAGAAGAAATGAGCTTTTGTATCATGTTTTTGGGTTGCATTCAAGGGCAGCGGGTTTCTGTCTCATCAGCCTCTCTGTGTTGGCCCCAATTGTTACTCATTGTCTTGTTTCTTTTTTTGTTAGTGAGCATAAAATTTTGCGATAATTTAATCTTTGAACAGATACATGTGATGTTTTAGTTGCGGAATCTAATATATGTTTTAACTATTTGACTTTAGGTTGTTGTGTGATTCGACTTATGAATGTTGATGATATATGATGACTGAGCAGATGAATACCATATTTTGTTGGATTTTAAGTACCCATTCTTTAAAACACGCAAAGCATGTCAAGAACATGCTAGGTAATACCGGAGAAGTTACTATAATAATCTTTGCTTGGTTCAGGCTCAAGAAGCTTGCATGAATAAATAAGTTGGGAGTCGGAACTGAGTTTCGACCCCTATGAATGACATGACAGGTCTCTTGGTCCAATTAGAAATCAGTACCCTTTCTGACGTCCTTTGCTGACTGAGGAATCATAAATTGTAGTTTTACAATGCCATGAAGGCCAAAACTGTTTCACATATACAGTTGATTTTTATATTTTAAGAAAAAAGATTTGGTGTTTGTATGTTCGATTGTTCTTTGCAGTGGTGTTCATCTGGTCAGTTGCCTTGAGATGAAAAGAAAAAAGAAAAAACTAATTTGCATCAGTTGCATGAAAATTAACAATTTATTTCATAACATGGTAATTTTGGAAAATATCATCAAAAATCAAATAATTTGTTCAATATATCCTCAAAATCAGATCAAATATGGAGTAGAAACCTTCTCAAATTCTCCTTATTTGCTCAAAACAGATTTCTGGGCAGATTGACCTTCGTGTACTAAATCGGTCATAACTTTAAAACATGTATATACTTTTCTAAGTGTGATATAGAAAAAGTTTTCTTTCAATTGGCTTCTTTCACAACATCTGGCTAGCAATATATAAGAGCAAGTCTACCGATTGAGTTTATGGGGAAAACACTATTTACTGTGTTTTTTTTTTTTTAAAGTTTGTTTGTCCTATTTGATATGGTTTATGGGACACATTTAATTATTCAAGGGTATTTTGGTAAAATTAAGAAGGTATACTTAGTTTTTTAAGAATTTAGAAAAGTGAATTAGAGGTTGAATAAGTAGGATATGTCCAATCTAACAAGAACACCCCATACGAATGATTTATTCAAATCATGGGATATGCCGATATGGTTACACTCAAAGAGTAGAGCATCCTGCACAAAATCTGAAGCTTGGTTTAACCAAAGTTGGTTTTCATTCCACTCGAAAGCTAATCCAGCTAATTTGTGAGCAACTCCTAGCTGTTTGAGGAGCATGAGTAATTGTCAACACCTAACCATCGACGCTTCTAACTAGGGTTGTCAATCGGTCGGTTCGAATCGGTTATAGGTATTACCAACTTCAAAACCAAAGCTTTCGGTATCAAAATTGAGCTACCAATTACCAACCAAAATTTTCAGTTTTTAATTATATCTACCAAATTCGATATTTCGGTTTTGGGTATTACCAACTTTAGAACAACTAATTCTTTGTAATATAAATTAGAATGAACAAAAGGGTGTGATGCTAACCTGTAGATTGAAAGGGGGTGCATTCAGCTTCGGTTCAAGTTGGAGTTATTTATTTTTCATTATTAACTATCATTTTTTTTTTGTGAAATATTAACTAGCAATGTAATGACAATTTATTTCGATTCCTCAACAACTGAGAAATATAACAATTATTTTTTCATGAATCAAACTCATGTTCTCCTATTTACGAAATTAAGACTTATGCCCATATGATAGTGAACTCAATTTCCATAATTACTTATTGAAAAAAATATTGTAATATGTACAAATGTGACATGCTGTGTTTTAGGTGCAACTACCTTGCAACTTTGCAAGGCAAATGCCATGGTTACTAAAGACATAAAGTCAAACAGTTCGGGAAGTCGATTGAGTTTGTTAAACCAATGATTGAAATTCCTATTGTACACAAGTCAACAGAAAGTCGTTGAATATGGAACCTGTTTCGTAAACTACGATCATCCTAAATTCTTATTTGTCTTCATATACGACTCTAAGTTAAATCACATTTTTTTATTTTCTTTTGTTTGAAACGTTTTATTACTTAATTGCTATCACCTCAATTGAGGTCCATTTTAATGAAAGATTAATTCATTCAAAAAAAAAAAAAAATTACTTAATTGCTATCATCATCATCATCAAAAAAGATTACTTATATCATCATATTCCATTATACTCTATTGATGTTAGTTTTGGCTTATTTTATTTTTTGTCGTTTGTGTAATATTCCTAATTTGGCTCGTAACAAATTAACAATTCCCTCTTCTGTTTTTCTTTTTCATTTTTCCTTTCTTACAATGATATCAAGTGTTATTTATGTATTGCAATGAAATACATAAATATCAGTGACTACAACAGATAAAAAGAATCACATAAAATCTTGTAAGAGATTTTGAAATCTGAGAATTCAGGTTCTTTTATGTCATTTCTAAATAATAAATTATTCGAACATGTTACTTGAACTCTGAAAACTACTAAGGGATGTTTGGTGGTTACATAAATAATAAAGAAACCGTTGTTTATTTAATTAACAATTAGACTCCAAACACACCATATGAGTGTGGAATTACGTGGGAAGTTATTCCACATAATATCAAGAAAACTACCGCACATATTTTGTTTTTGATTTTTTTTTGTTAAATTTATTTTGTTTTTCTTTTATTTGTGAATTGACTATTTTGTCTTTCTCAAATATGTCAGTTCAAATGTTTTTTTTTAACATTTGAGGGATATTTTAGTAAATTTTTTCTGTTTTGACTGACAAACTCTTTTCTCTTAATAATAGTATAAATAAAACTGTCAATTATGTGCAACAACAACTAGTATCGAAACTCCCACACCTCAATTATGAATTTCGCTCCATTGTTATTACTTTAAAACTTTGCGCCTCATTATAAACAACGCTCCTAAATAAAACCATCATACGACAATCTCCACTATCACAACTACTCGAGTTTGATTTTGATGCCTCTGTTTTAGCGACTGAACTTAATTTACAAGAGGTTTTGACTTACGAAATGCACACATGGTACACTCTTTTTCAGATTGAGAGTGACAAAACCCAGATTTTACAACCTTTACTTCTTTAAAAACAGAGTATGCCAAATAAAAGGCAGATATAAGAAAATTACCGTGGTTTTTGATAAGCAACCTTTGTAACTATTATCCGGTAAGAAATTTTCTGACACAAATACTGAAATACGAGAAGCAAATTTAGCAACAACTCGTTAAAGAAGTCAGACAAGTCCTCAAACTGGAGCATTCTTCTTCGGGTATGAAAGAAACAGTGTGAAGTCAAGAGTATATTGAGATTAAACAAGGCCTTAGGTTTGCGTCTCTCAGAAAACCGATAAGGTCAAAAACGTTGAAACAAATCCCATCTCCCAGTCATATATAATTTTCTTTTTGTGGAGGGAAAAACCAAGAACCAAGAATTTGACCCCATCCTAAATGAATTAATTAAATCATAAATGAGAGAACAAGCAAAGGTAAAGCACCCCTCTCTCTCTCTCTCTAAAACCTTAAAAATCCCCAAAGCCCTCTCACTCTGTCTCTGTCTCTTGTCACGTAACTCCCCTCTTTCTCTCACTCTCTGTCTTTCTGTCTTTTCTCTCGTCAATCCGAAATTTCACAGACGCCGATGTCGGAATCACCGAAGCTCTCTCGGCGCACGTGACTCGCACGGCCTCGTCAGACCTCAGAATTTTCCTGCATTGGCTGACCTCCGTCAGCTGGTGATCTGGTCAGTCTTGTTCTGTTCAAGGACCCCTTTTTCTTTCTCAAATTAAATTAAATTTTTTTTTTTTTTTAAATAATGATTCTTTGTTTTGGTTGGTGTCAGTGCTTTGTTTTAGCTGCAGGGTGTGTGTAATCAAGTACATGGGGGATTGTGGGGTTTGGGTTGAGTGAAGCAATTTGAAGGGGAAAGTGGAACTGGGTTTTTGTGGGTTTTGTTAGAGATGAAAGAGGGGTTGAGATCTGGCAAGTTCAAGGTTGAGAAAGAAAAGGGTTCTTTGAAGCAAACAGTGGTGGGAAACAAAGGGGATGAGGAAACCCCACATTTGGTTTTGGACGGACCGGAATTTGATCATGTGGTTCAGACTGGGAATGGTGGTGGTGTTGTTGAGAGGAAAAAGGTGAATGGTCAAGTGCCAATTGTTGGCAGGGTTCTGCGGTCACGGGTTGTGGCGAATGGTGGTGGTGAGGGAGTAGGGGAGACTGGGAAGAAGAGGAGGTTGGTGGCTAATGGGGATGATAAGAAGGGGAAGGAAGAAAAGGTGGGAGGTCAAGTGGGGATTGCTGGTAGGGTTTTGCGGTCGCGGACTGTGGTCAATGGTGGGGAGATGGAGGATGTGGGAGTTGCGGAGAAAAGGAAGAGGCAGAGGTTGGCTAAGAAGGGTGAAAATGTTGTTGATGATGGTCTTGAGAAGAAGAAGGGGAAGGAAGAGGGGGATGGTAAAGTGCTGAATGCTGGCCGGGTTCTGCGGTCGCGGACTGTGGTGAATGGTGAGTGTGATAAGGCGGAGAGTGGTGGTGATAAGGCAGAGAGTGGTGGTGATATGGCGGAGAGAGGTGGTGATAAGGCGGAGAGTGATGGTGGTAAGGCAGAGAGTAATGGTGATATGGCGGAGAGCGGTGGTGATAAGGCGGAGAGTGCTGGTGGTAAGGCGGAGAGTATGGCGGAGAATGGTGGTGATAAGACAGAGAGTCACGGTAATAAGTCAGAGAGTGATGGTGTTAAGACAGAGAGTAATGGTGATAGGGCAGAGAGTGATAGTGATATGGGTGAGAAAGAAAATGTGGAAGTAGCTGAGTTTGGGAAGAAAAGTAGGTTGGTTGGTAATGGTGGTGGCGTGGAGAAAAAGAAGGTGAAGGAAACAGAGGTGGGTGGTAAAGCTCCAGTTGCTGGTCGGGTTCTGCGGTCACAGACTGTGGTGAATGGTGGATTTATGGCAGAGACTGATGGTGCTCTGGTTAGGGAAAGTAGACAGAAGGATGTGTCTCACAAGAAGTTCAGTGATGTGAAAAATGAAGGACAGGATCAGTTGGTTACAGGGTTTACAAAGAAGTTGAAAGGTAAGCGTGGGAGACCACCCAAGGTGAGAAAAGAAGAAAGTGGGAGGTCGGGTGATGGACTCAGGAAGTTGAAAGGTAAGCGTGGGAGACCACCCAAGGTGAGAAAAGAAGAAAGTGGGAGGTCGAGTGATGGACTCAGGAAGTTGAAAGGTAAGCGTGGGAGACCGGTGAAAAAAGAAAGAGAAGAGATTGATCTCTTGGATGGTCGGCTGAGAAAGAAGTTAAGATCTGGGCAGAATAGTAGTGAGAATTTGAAAGGAAATCTTGACGAGGAAGGAAATGTGTACTTCAAAAGAAAATCGGGTTCAAAGTCACAAGAAGGAGTGAAACCAAGTACAGTAACTAATGATTCATACCTGGAAGGGAAGAGGATTAGGAAAGAATTGGATGTAAAGGCCTCTTCTCAAGTTAAAAGGGATAAAAAAGGAAGATATGTGGAGAGTGAGGACAGTGAGGATGGGGATGAACATAAAGCACAGAAACTAAAACAAAGCGGAGATAATAAACAGAGAAGCAATTCGAAGGATGGCATACGTGAGCTAAAACAGTCAGTGAGTGAAAAAATAGTGAAAATGATTCTGGCTGCAGGCTGGACGGTTGAGCGTAGGCAGAGGAATGGCAGAGAGTACATGGATGCGGTGTATGTATGTCCAGCCGGAAAGACTCACTGGTCAGTAACCAAGGCTTACAATGCTTTTAAAGTGGGTTGTGAAAATGGCGATCCAATGACTTGTAAGGACAGTTTCAAATTTACGCCGATACCACCAGAGGAACTCAGTATGCTACAGAGGATAGTTAATAAAAAGGTGGGGAAATATAAGAAGAAGAAGAAGAAGGGAAAGGGTAAAGGACAGGGAAACAGTAATGGAAAGCAGAAGGCAAAGGATGGGGATGTATCGGATGAAGGGATTGAAGAGAGGAGGAAAAGAAACTGGGTAAGTCACTGAAAGGGAAACATTTGCTTCTTGAGAAGGATGCATCAACAAGTACAGCATGCGAGGGAGAGCTGCGTTTGGTCCAGCGTCAGAAGCGGCAGAAGACTCAGAATAGAAAGCGATGTGCTTTGTTAGTTCGCAACTCTGAGAATGTGGATTCTGAAAATGATGGCTACATACCATATGATGGGAAGAGAACAGTACTTGCCTGGATGGTTGACTTGGGAACCCTGTCACTTAATTCAAAGTTGAAGTACATGAACAAGAGGAAGAGAAAAGTGCTGCTTGAGGGTAAAATTGCAAGAGATGGAATTCATTGTGGTTGCTGTGACAAAACCATCTCACTTTCAGAATTTGTAACTCATACCGGAAGTGATTATTCTGAGCCTCTTAGATATATATTGACAGACTCTGGGTCTTCCCTTTTGCAATGCCTGCTAAACTCATGGAATAAACAGGAAGAGTCTGAACGTCGGGGATTCCACTTTGTAGAGGTTACTAAGGAAGACCCAAATGATGATACATGTGGGATCTGTGGAGATGGAGGAGATTTGATCTGTTGTGACGGTTGTCCATCAACATTCCATAAAAGTTGCTTGGAGATAAAGGTCTGTATTCATTGTCAGCTGGTTATAAAGTGTTCTAATGACATGCATATACATTCCATTTATCTGCGTCTCTTCTGCCTCACAATGCAAATTGTAAATATTGTAGAGGACGGGGTTTTCTGTTCACATTGTGATATATGTAGCATTGTTGAGGTGCCACTTTATCTGATTGCTTGCTGGGATGTACTGAGAGTTAGCTGGAAGCATTTTATTCTTTTCTGTTATAGAATGGGAAGTTTCACTGGTACTTTAATGTCATTAATAAGACGCCTACTCTGACGCTAGAATAACTTGTTTTTGGTTGTCATTCATAGCTCAAGTTATACCTTTCCAATCTAGTTGCTCTACAATAGCATATCATAGAAGTATCCAGAATGGATTGATGTGGCTATAAATTGGAGTTTGTTGATGTCTTGGCATTTATTCTTGTAGATGAGAACTCTAATTCTTAACTTCTGCAGAAGTTCCCATCTGGTGACTGGCACTGTGTATACTGCTCATGCAAATTCTGTGGGATGTTTGATGAGAATATGTGTCAAAGGGACAGTAGTGAGAATGTAGTTGCGTCAGCATTACTTACCTGCCATTTGTGTGAGGAAAAATGTAGTAACTCTACCTCCAAGACCTATTTCTTTCTGTGCTTGATTTTCTTTTCCTTTCATGTCATTATTATTTCCAAAATACCTTTGGCAAAATATGATAGCAAAGTTTTCTTTTTCTAGATCATCGATGCTGTATTCAGGCAAAGGATGCTGTAAATGGTGATTCCAGCAGTCCATCCTTCTGCGCAAAGAATTGCCAAGAGGTATTACATTTGAGATCTGTTGCTGGAACTTTAGTTTGGGATTGTTGATATATGTGTTGGGTTGCTGCATGAATCTGTAGCTTCATTTACTATTTGTTGTAGTATAAGCTATTTGTCTGTCCTGATTTGCAACAGGGTTTAAATGATTTGATAGCTTATCTCTTAATGCTTGAATGGTAGGAAGATATCTGATCATATCTTATGAAGTAATTATTGCAGTATATATGTATATCAGAATACTTAAAGATGCTTGCATGGTGTAAAATGTTGATTTAATTAGGAATACAGGCATTTCAAATATCAAATTTTAATGAGCACATTCAGCTTTTTAATGTGCTCGATGCCAAGAGCATGTCCAATGAAGAAGGGAAGTGAAAAACGTAAAAAATTGTATTTGATGACTTAGGTGGCAAATGGACATTTTGCAAACTTTTACTCCACCCTAAATTTTCTATGCGCATATTTATTTATTATACTTTGTAATGTGGGCCCCACATGACGAGAGAAATGTTGGAGAGTTAAAAATGGCATGCGAAGGTTATGAACTTTTACCAAATAAAGAACTTTCAGGAAAGAGTTGATGCAAGTGACGTCAGCTCCTTTTTTTCTTCTTCTTCTTCTTCTTTAACTTTGCCCAGAAGCTACTCTGATTGACAATGGCTAGAGTTAGTCCAAGTGATTCGTTTTTGATCTTTGGAGATGTATAATCAAAATTTACGTGTTTTGAAGATTTTTGTCTCCAAGATATTTAAGTCGCTATGTAGCCTGGATGTTCTATCATATTCATATGCATGCATGTGGAGAACACAATTGAAATATAACCAGATGTGGGGTACACAATTGAAATACAACCAGATTTGGAGAACACAATCGAAATACAACCAGATTTGGAGAACACTATTGAAATACAACCAGATTTGGATAAACAGTTAGATTTTTAAGAATACTGTGTATCTTCTTGAGTTATAGGCTTGAAAATAGGTTTGAAGTAAAAAAGATGTACATGGTTAGAGAGTGCATTTTTTATTTCCCAAAAGGCAAACCTGTTTCTTTATTTTTGTCCCATTGTTCTTTAATCGGAGAGATTTTCTTTTGATTTTCCTCTAATTTTGTGTTCTCTGTCTATTGTATTAACTGGTAATTTTTGTCATGCCAGCTATTTGTGAAACTGGAGAGGCTTCTTGGAGTTAGACATGAAGTGGAAGAAGGGTTTTCATTGACTCTCCTTCGCCGATTTGATGTGGGTGATACACCACAGAAGGTTGATTGCAACTCAAAGCTAATTGAATGCAATGCCAAACTGGCTGTTGCATTTTTAATAATGGATGAGTGTTTTCTGCCTATGGTTGACCAGAGAAGTGGAGTCAATCTGATCCATAACATTCTCTATAATCGTGGGTAAGCATACTTTAGTCTCTGCTTTGTGTTCTGTTTGGGTGTTAAAAGTACTATCAATTGTTGAACATCAATTATGCCAATTCCAACTCGAAAGCCAAACAAGATAAATAAAAAATGTTACTATGGCGTTCATAATTTATCACCTGTTTAATTGAAGTTTAAAGTTGTTGCTGTTGGAAACATGCACCTAGGTAAAGTGAAGCATGATTTTCTCTAATTGGTGTTTAATGCGTATATGCTACGTCCATTTGAGTGAATTCCAATATCTTTTTTCAGAGTAATTACGCTACTGTCTTAATATCACATCTGAAGCAAATAATATATAAGAATTGTTAATATTTTCTCCAAATCTGCAGTGTAAGACACACGTTTTAAAGTTGTGTTCGTTTTTCTTCAATTAATTTTGCCACAGTAACAGTCTTCCCAGCAAACCTATTAAACTTTTCTTGTACCACAGTTTAATTTTCGGTTAAGGACAAGCTTTAGTAAATGTGTGGAGAACATCTGGGTAGTGAGGAGATGTTCCCTCGTTTGTGTAGCTTTGTATTTTTCTTTTCTCATTCTTACTTTTCTATCATAAGATCTTGTGCAAGCTGCCATTTCTGCATAAATGAAATTTTTTTGTGATATATGCCATTCAAAGGCAGTTTTTGGAGTAGGCCATATGGAAGTCAATATTTTTGTAACTGACATGTATTCTATGAATCTATGTTAGGTATGGAGGTTTAAACATCTTTCTCTTTGTATTTGTCTTTCTTTTTTTCCCTGTCTTTTTCATGGAAAAGTTTGACAGAAGCTTGGAGATTCTTTTTCTTTTTCTTTAAATATATCTTTCGACCTATAGAAAAGATCAATTAACCTGTGGTGTTGTTGATTAAAAGATATTTTGTTTTTGTTCATTTGTTATTTTGCTATTACCAGGTCAAATTTTAACCGATTGAATTATGGTGGTTTCTTCACTGCAATTCTAGAGAGGGGTGATGAGATCATATCTGCCGCAACCATCAGGTATGTGTCTGCCTACATATGCTTTCATAAATTTATTGCTTGCAACTTGCAACAGATTGAATTGGTAGTTTCTTAGTCATCTGCAAATTATTCTAACAAATTAGTTTAGTGTCGACTGCAAATTAAGTCTCACTCATAAGGAAAGAAATCTTGGAGTTGTAAAGCTTTGTTTTCCAATTGCCTTGTTAATATATATATAATTTTTTTTTTTTTTAAATTGCCTTGATCAGTTTAATGGTATCTGTCTTGTAAATGATATCGAGAACGTTGGTGTCTCTCTGACTGCTGTGAACATTAAATTTTTTGCGTAGCCATAGAAATTTCTAGTTGTCAATGCTGATGGTACTTTCATATGCAATCCAGGCAATTCTGGGAGCGATGTAGTTGGTTAAGATTCATATTCCATATTTATTGCCTCCCCTGACCTAATATCAGCTCTTGAATTTTGATATTGTCTTCATCAAGGTTTTGGATTCTGAGTTTCTTTGTTGCTATACATTCAATGCAGAAACTGGGATCTCTCTCTCTCTCTCTGCGCTAAGGATTATTTAATATCCTTTTTAAAAATTTACAAACCTTTTAACAGATTTCATGCTGGATCTGCTTTTGCTGCTCTATAGTGATACAAGATATCCTGATTTATGCTCTTCCTGATTTGCATTGCTCATTTTCATTATACATTGGTTTGTTGATGTGGTTGTGATTGAGATCTTCCTTTAAAGCACAATTGCCTTACTATATCCTTATACCGGAACAGTGCCTCCTTGATTCACCTATATGTTGCTGTAATCCTAAGAATGTGGTAGCATGAATTTGAGAGTGCTTGTATGATATATATATGTTCTGACATTATTTTACTGCTTGGTCAATCAGAATCCATGGAAACTATCTAGCAGAGATGCCATTTATTGGAACCCGCTATATGTATAGGCGTCAAGGAATGTGCCGCCGGCTTCTAAGTGCGATTGAATCTGTAATGTTCATCTCAAATCTATTGCATCTTGCTTGTCTTTACATGTGCTTTAACCTATGACTTAACTTCAAACTTTCTTTTCTTTTTATTTCGGGAGTTGAAAACGTTTTTGCAAGTTGCTGCCTCTTGATTTCACGGATCAAATTATGGTTAAGATTTTCTGGTTTCATAGCTTATGTCTACTCCTCGGTATCTGAAATTATATTTTTCCCTTTTTTTCATTTGAGAACTTGTCATACTATCGTGTTGTTTATTTTATGTCTATTGGAGTAATTAGTTTTGACAATAGCGGGAAAATTCTTCTTTGTCCTTGGTCCTCAGTGTACTGATTCATAGCATTGAATCTCTTTTTATGCCATTTTTGAACCATGATCAGGCTCTCTGCTCTCTGAAAGTTGAAAGATTGGTCATACCTGCAATCTCAGAACTGACAGAAACGTGGACTTCTGTTTTTGGTTTTAAGTCCCTTGAAGAATCAAGTAAGCAGAAGATGAAGAACATGAATATCTTGGTTTTCCCTGGTGTAGATATCTTACAGAAACCATTGTTGAACCAGTTAACAGAAAAAAACGAGAGTCCTGTGAAAGGTACTTTGTAATGCAGTATTATGTGTGTGTGAAATGCTTGTGTGAGTCTGGTACATTCTTCTGTCTACTGTATGTTGTTGGTATAATGTATATGCGATATGTTTTCTCTTGCAGGTTTGAGTTTTGCCAATCTCGAGCATCACAAAACCATTAAGGATGTGGTATGTAATACTGAAGAGGGACGTTTGGCTCGAACTGACAGTGAAGCAACTGCACCTTGTGTGCATGAAGGAAATGATGAGCTTGCTGCTGTTCAATCCAGCACACAGCTTCTCTGTGATGTTTCTCGTGATAATCTGGAGAGCAAGACCAATACCATCCCAATTCCTACTGATTCAGTGTGTGATGTTCTTGAACCAACCAAAGAGATAAATGAATGCCAAAATTCTGCCTCTGTTGCTGATGTGAGGGCATTGGAATTGGTCACCAAACAGAACCAGCCGGAGCTGTTATGCGATACTGCTGAGGGTTTCTTGGCTGGATCAGATGCTGAGGCAACTGCATCCTTTAAACACAAGGCAAATGATGAACTTGTTGCTGTTCAATCTGATACACAGCTTCCTTCTGGTGTTTCACATGATAATGTGGAGGGGGAAAACAATTCTATGACAATTCCTACTGGTCCAATTATTGATGCTCATGAACAAACTGAAGATACACAGCTTCTTTGTGGTGTTTCTCATGATAACCGGGAGGTAAACAATACTCTGACAATTCCTACTGATTCAATTAGTGACGGTCATGAACAAACTGAAGAGAGAAATGAACATCAAAATTCAGACTCTGTTCCTGATGTCAAGGAAGTGGAATTGGGCACCAAACAGAACCAATATAGCATGTCTAAAGTGGAAAGGAAATCTGATCTTCATCCTGAAGGTACTGATTCTGCTATAGAAGTTCGTTGTGCTTTAGGGGAGGGTACTGAAAACATTGACCGTAAGGTGAGAATGGAACCTGACATCGTTAAACCCTTTGCTTCATATGAAGAATTTTTTTGCCCATGTACTGAAAATAATGCTACTGAACTGCAGAATGTATCTTTAGTTCATGAAGCCAACGTTTCCAGTGAAAATAGTGTTCGCACTGGTTCAGAGATTACAACTCAGATATCTCATGATGCAAGGGACCATAGGCATTATGATTCTCAACATCTGCAGGTTGAAGGATCTATTTTCTGTTCAGATGAAAAGCTGCTTGAGACTTTTGAAGTGGAGAATAACCATTCTTTTATTCAGCACACTTCTATAGTGACTGAAGGGGTGCATCCAGAATCTATCAAGTGTTCCGACTCTAGAATTCTGACCAAAACTGGCAAGGTAGCCAGTGATGGATTTCACCAGGCTGCTGCGTTGACTCATGAAGAAGCAGATGATTCTAAAGGTCATTCTACAACTTTGCTGTTTGGTAGCAGCATTATTTGTACCTCTGGCAATGGGAAGAACACTCACAAAGTTGTCTCAACTCCAGCTGACAACAATTCTCATCCTTCTTGTGGGGCTAATATCAATAGTAATGGGAATTCCAATGCCCCTGATGTCCCTGGTGTCTACTTCACTTCCAATGGCGCTCATATGAGCACCAAGTCCTTGCAGCAATCTGATTTTGATTCTGATATTGATAATAACAGTATCAGACAGCCCAACTCGAGCAATACATGTGCATCTGGTGGGGGCAACTCCTTTGGTCCTTCAGAGGTGACAATTTTATCAAACCAGGGCCAGGCTAGTTGATCTTATGTTTATACACTGACAGGAGGCTTCTGGTAGCAGTCTCTAACAGGAGAGTAACGTTATTGAAAAATTGATAGCTCATTTTTGTTGTTGTTAGAAGAAAAGAACTACAGTTTTCGGTTCCTCATTGTTAGGTGGTGAAACGTCAAACACCTGGTTATGGTCGTTTTCATATCATTCCCATCGTAGTGTTGGAAGTAAATATATAATTCCGTTACCCATACACAGTTGCTAGCTTAGTGCAGTGGCAGGATTAGAAGTTAGACGCCTTGGAGGGCTGTGTTTCTTTGGCCTCTAGGTGCTTTTTGTATATGAAAACTATCCATTGCTTGAACTTGAAAACAGAACTTCATTCTTATGCTTTATTACCTCGTTGAAGTTTTCTTTCTTCTCTCTTTACCCTACTTTATCACATCACTGTGATAAACTCGTAACAAGGTGGTTCCAGGCGAACAAGTTCCCCTCCCAACGGTTGCTTAAGTTTGGTTTCTATGAAAAGTGTCAAAATCATTAGAGCTCTACGGTTTAGGGTTTGACAACACAAAATGGATCATAATATTCGAGATTATGTTGCGATCTTAACCTCAGATTTTTAAGAACTGGTTGAAGTCTTTATTTTTTTATTTTATTTTATTTTTTATCGATATCACACAATTTCTAGAAAAGTTTTTATTGGTATATAGGCTAATTCGTTTCGGGAGGTTATGTCAAAAGTCAAAACGCTTTATTCCCTCTGATTATTAAGAATAGATTGAAATTTAACTCAGCTGATTGGCGGGATTCAAACCTGGGTGTGGGATTTCGGAGGCTCTTACCAACTCGACCACCACAGGTGGTTGGGTTGAAGTTACTTACATGGCCATGATCGCTGAAATTAAAACCGCGGAGAGCCGGAGATTAAATTAAAACACAGTGTAACTAAGTAGAACATTAAAATGATGCCGAAAACTAAAGAAAATAGTTGGGCCATTTTGGATGGGCTAAATCTTATAATGGGGTCAGACCTTGGCCCGTGAAGGTCAGTTTTAACTAGGAGTATATAAAGCATTTATCAAAAGGTGGAAGCCGCTAATATTATTAGGGTTTTCTACTACCGCCTTCAAGCTCTCTCACACAGGCAAGGAGCTGCTCAGAGCCTCAAGATCCAAAACCCTAGCCATGGTCATCTCTCATTCTCTCTCGCTGTATCTTTATCTCTATGCTTCGCTAAATTTGAACTTGGAACTGTTTTTGCCTAATTTGTTGAACTGTTTGGGAATCGGAAAATGCAGTCGCTCGTTGCCAACGAAGAATTCCAGCACATTCTGCGTGTGCTCAACACCAACGTCGATGGGAAGCAGAAGATCATGTTTGCCATGACCTCCATCAAAGGTATTGGCCGCCGTTTGGCCAATATCGTCTGCAAAAAGGCCGATGTCGACATGAACAAGAGGTAACCTTTCTCATCAATACCTCTCCAATTTCATTTCATTGATTGTGTATGATATTAAGAAACAAGTTTCTCTTGTTTGAAAGAGATACCGGTTTCTCGATTATTTGTTGATGTTAGTGTAAGCCGGACCAATTTTGCTGAAATTTGTTAGCTACTTAATGGAGTTAAAAGTTGCAATGAGCATATTTGATGGTAGAATGTGTTATCTAAGCGATAGATTAGTTGCTCCTAGTCGTATTTCCAATGCATTATATGTGTTATGCGTTCTAATACAAATTCAACTGTATCAGTTTTGCTATCTGTTTGCAATGTAGTGGTGATGATTCATAAAAAATAAAAAAAACTGAATTTTTATTGGTCATTTTAGCCTGTGTTACCTTGGGATGTTGGGTTTGATGTGGTTATGTCGTTGCAGAGCTGGTGAACTATCTGCTGCTGAGATTGATAACCTCATGACAATTGTTGGGAATCCTCGCCAGTTCAAAATTCCAGATTGGTTTTTGAACAGGAAGAAGGATTACAAGGATGGCAGGTATTCCCAAGTTGTTGCCAATGCTTTGGACATGAAGCTGAGAGATGATCTCGAGCGGTTGAAGAAGATCAGGTTTGGTTTTAACTTCTGACTAGCTTTATTGGGAAAAGTTATATTTTTGATGTGTTTTGTTCCTGTAATAATGTTGCATTTCTTGAACTGCTTCTCGAATTGCTTGAAGAGTGTTGTGATGATTCTTTTCGACCGTGACAGGAACCACCGTGGTCTTCGTCACTACTGGGGCCTTCGGGTACGTGGGCAGCACACCAAGACTACTGGTCGCAGGGGGAAGACTGTTGGTGTCTCCAAGAAGCGATAATCTGCTTGCACTTAACCCTTCTTATGGCCCTTCCTGGATATTTAGCTTGAAAATTTTGCTGCTTTAGTATATCTGGCAATATTATTTGAGTTATGAACCATCATATTCTGGATTATTTCCTGGTTGCATTTTGTATTGTTAACTCTTCCTATTTTTCTTTTCATTGCAATGATGATGTTTTATACTCTTAAGCACCTTGTTTTTTCTACTATTCATTCTTCCTATATCCCATCATTAATTACAAATGTATCGCCCACTTTTGTAAGTAGAATACTATGGTATTGAAATGAAAGAACCCTTGATGTTACGTTTTTCTCACATCTCTCCAGAACTGAAGAGTGGGAAAGTAAATTTCAGACCAGTCCTCCCCCTTCCCCTTCTCATTCTCCTCCTCCTCCGAATGCCAAATCTAGGTCACCCTGATCTTGATCTTTGGATTTGAAAATCTGGGGCACAGCACCCTGGGTTTCATGTTTCCTCAGCCTCTGCCACATTTCAGTCCTCCCCCTTCCCCTTCTCCTTCTCCGAATCCCAAATCTAGATCACCTTGATCTGGATCTATGGGTTTGAGAATCTGGGGCACAACACCCACCCCGGGACCTGAGTTTCATGTTTCCTCAGCCTCTGCATTTTCTGTCCTCGATCCTTCCATTGTCCTCTTGCACTCCAATCTGCCATCCCCACTACCTCCCCTTATGTGATGAAATGTCAACCCTTCCCTTTGGATCGATGTCTAGTAGATGAAATTTGGTTTCTGATCTAGTGTAAGTTAACCCAGCTGTAACCCAGCTGAAGGAGTTGGCAGCAAAGTCTTCTTCACGATGGCCTGTGGCTGCGTGTTTGATGGATGGCGATTGGAAGAGGTTGCGATTTGGGGTGTTGTGTATTCTGTGTTTTTGTTATAGTGTTTATACTACTGTATAGGTTCCCTTGTGGGCGGTCAATAAGTCCCTACTCCAACAGATCTTTCTGCCCAGGTAAGGTTTCAAATCGCGCATTCATGCCGGATTCTTTCAGTCGGAGAACATTGTCTGAGGTTGGTGATGCTGCGAATCAACATGTATTGTCACATGTGACTAATGAGGGCGAGGTGACGACTTGGTCCCAAAGTTATTCCACCAAAGCCTTGAGTTGTATTGGAATGCCAACGTTTATTTCCTAATTGCATCGTCAGCTTGTCTGATTATACGGCCCTCCCCTTCTCCGGCTTGTCGACTGATGAAGACATTAGTCCTGCGCTCAGCCACTATGTAATTAATAAATTTTGATGATAAAAAAAAAAATATATATATATATATCATATATATATGTGAAAATTTTGGTTTCCCTCTATGATCAGCAAAACAACAACTATCTCAACACATTCAATCTGCAACAGAGTCCTAACCCATTAAAACATGTCCACTGTAATTTTGTGTTTATTTTTCTCATTACATGCCAAGTCCTGTGATTGGAATTGATATACACATGGTTGGTTGTAACGTTCCTATCAGAGTATCAGTATGATATGACTGATCAGTCTTGGTTTTAACATTAGCTTAAACCCAGAACAACAACGAATCGCAGGTCTCAATTTGATCCCTGTTTCCAAACATGCGTGACGCAATTGTAAAATCTGGTCTCTTTTCAAGCCAAGAAAGGAACAAAAAAAGGTGCCCCGTTTATATGATTTGAGATTGTTTAGTAATCATGTTAGTTTGAATTCTGATCCACGGGCACTTGTAAATAGAACCAATCTAAATCACTTGCAGTCCAATTTTGTTTCACACGGTTTCGATTCATGAGTTCCATTATTCCATTATTCCATTCAAGTAAAGGCGTTACGGTTGAAGGCTTGAGGCAATTGTAAAATCTGGTCTCTCTTGTTCATTCCTAGGTTTAGGGCAAGCTAGATCTACTTTCCTATCATCAGTTGGATGAATCCATTTCTATGGCATGGCGGAGATATACAACTAGTGATGATGATGACTTAACCGTTGGTCAAGTAGTTTGGGTGAGAATAATTTATGTTACTTTAATTTTTGAGAATTGAGTGTTTTATAGTGCTCCGGAGTATTGAAACTAAACTTTAAAGACTTGAATTATTAGAATAACTCAATATAATATAAAACATACCACAAAAATTGAGTGATCTAACTGTTTATATATTTAAATATTCATTTTCCGGAACCCTATTTAACATCATAGAACACCATATCATGACCCAAAGAAATATATAAAACACCATATCATGCCCCAAAGAAATAAAGGATTTGGAAATTTGCAATATGCCAATCAACTAGTGGAGAGTCCACACTGATTTTTGACTATTGAGGAATAGGGGTGAGTGAGAAGTCGGGTAGAATGGACAAGACCTATTAGATTGCTCGTCGCCTCGTCCTATACACCCTAACATGATGGATTTCCAATCTGTCCTCACCTTCAAGTTGAACAATTAATATTCAGACTTCTGCAGAAACACATTGAGGAACAAGAAAATAAAAAATAAATTAGAGACAAAAACAAGATTCCCTGATCCCTTCTTTGCTTTGGTACTACTGGCTTATTCATATATTTTTTGTCCGAGTTCGAAGACTTTACCGATCAAAAACGAGGGAAGACCCACCACTGAGCTCTCACTGCACCGTCTTGTTTCTTAATCTAATTTGTCATTTGGCTAATTGGCTCAGTTCTTGCATTGTTTTATTACTCCCCAGTAAATCAGGATCCTTTATTATCCATTATCACAGACATTTGGAGTTTTATATTGGGGGATTCTTATCTAACTAGCTTAATTAAGAATCAATGGGCGCACAAGGTTTCCCAACTACCCTTGAAGTTTAGGATTTATAGTTCTTAATTTAGAAAGCTAAAAGGGACAGGTTGGATGCATTGCAAATCTAACTAACCAAGCAAAACCATCGAAGCTGAATGGGTTAGGACTTGGCATTACAGGACTTGGCAGTGAATTGTATTAAGAAATAGTGTTATTGCTTGAAAAGTTGGAGTGTGACTCCACGTCCAAACCGAACCATATCATCCATCACATATAAAGAGGAAGTGATATTCGGCTAACTGATGGGACTAAATTAACTTTGAATTTGCTCTTATTGTCTTGGCGTGGAGGTGTGAAGCTTCCAGCGGTTTGTTTTTCTTTCTTCAAAGTTAATCAACTTTGCTTAGAGTAAACCACGGTGTATATAATAGCATTAACCTGTTTGTTTATTTCCAACAAAATTAAACTTATCTTTCAATTTTGAAAAGTACGGATTTGTCTTGATTTCCAACTTTGAAAGTAAATTTGTTTTTGCTTGTAATTCATGAAATAAGTTACTTTAAAAAATCATCATTTCATAAATCAAATGCAAGTAGCTAGATGATCAGAGACAAAAAAAGAAGAAGGAATAATCTTAAGTGAGCTGCTATGTTAATTTATTCATATCAGTTACTAATAACATGGTAAATGTATGGTTTTCGGTTTTCCATGGTAGTTTGTAATATGAATGGAAAATGTTATGTCATTTGATTGGTACTTTGGTAGAGCAGAGGCGATAGCTCCAACCGACTAGCGGCCCCGATAACAGTTTATCGCGTTATGCATTAGCTAGTTACATCTTATACACCACGTCAGCTTGTTGCATCTTATACAACACCGAATTCACCCTATATCGATACATGACATAATAGTCTCATCAAAGACTTTCTTGATATAACGACAACTGGATCGGAGTATACACCGGAAAAGTCATCTACAAGGGCTTCTTTGGTCTAACCTAACTTAGTAGTCGTTAGGCATTGAACTCTCTGATAGAATGTGTAACTAGGTTCTAATCTTGTGATCGAGTACTAATGCACAAGTACACCACTTCACATGTTAACGTTAGACCAACCCCACTTGTAAGCCTAAAAAGTTCCATTATTGCCACTTTTCCCATGCTACAAAAAACATGAATCATAATTGGAGGAGGTTGTACTTCCTGCACTTTCCCAACCTAGCCTGCAGCCTGCCTAGGCTAAGTAGCCTTGTTATAAGCTACAGTGCTACACACTGCCAATTTTCATTTTCCCAACAAAATCTAACATATAATATTGAACCTGAAATGAACTACTCAGAAGTCAGAACCATATATGCATAGATAGAAACAAGGACCAGAGAAGATGACGGACAAGGTCACAAGCTTGATGTGATTCATAACAAGAATAAAGTTGATCTCATAATGTATTACATTTTACTGCTCCATAATAACACACATGATTTAACTGCACCGGGAAATCTCGCAGACGCCGGCGGTGAAGTCGGGATCTTTGGGGGAGGGGAGGAGGCTGACAAGGAGATCGGAAAATGCGCCGATGATGAACTTGTGAGTGCTCTTAGGGTTGAGCGCGAGATAACACAAGAGCAGCTCATGCAGGAACTCCCAGTTAGATTTGATCTTCACGCTCTCGTCCTCGGTCTGGTGCTCGCGCGCCTCCACCATCTCCTGCATGGAGCGCCGGAAGTCGAGGTAGGGGTCAGGCGAGTACGTGGGGACCGCCACGCTGTTGTGCTTGAAGGGCGCGTGGAGGTCCGAGGAAGACGACGTGGAGGAGGAGGAGGACTGGTCGACAATGGAGTTAGAGCGGCCGGGGGAGGAAAAGAAGAACCGCTGGGACGCGAAGACGGTGGCGAAGTCGGCGGCGGTGTCGGTGTCGTTTTCGGTTTCGGAGGTGGAAAGATCGGAGGACTTGATGGAGCAGGAGGTGGTGGCGGAGTCGAAGCAGGCGTGGTCTCCGTCGTAGAGGGAGTTGAAGTTTTTTATCAGAGTTGAGGATGACGTGGCGGTGGAGCCGGAGCCGGAGGCGGTGGCGGTGGAGGTGGTTGTTGGTAAAGAACGGTGATCGTCGATGGGAGGGGATTGGAGAGTCAACAGTGGCCGTTTGATCTTTGTGAAGCAGAGATTTAAGTTCCTTCCTAGCGTGCTCGGCATTCTGAGGAGGAGGAAGACAGAGAAAGTGAGAGAGAAAGGAGGAGTGGGAGATTTACAAGAACTGGAGTTGGAGTTCTTCTGGTCTGGTCTAATATATAAATATATATTATATATATATATATATATATTTATATCTCCAAACACATTCTATTGGTGTGGATAATTACGTGGAAAATTATTCCACATAATAGAATGTGGAGAAAATTGCTGCAAATATTTTGTGTTTGATTTTTTTTTTGTTAAATTTCTTTTGTTTTTCTTTTATTTGTGAATTGACTATTTTGTTTTTCTCAAATATTTCAATTTAAATGTTTTTAATATTTAAGGGATATTTTAGTAAATTTTTTCTTTTTTGGTTGACAAACTCTCTTCTTTTAATAATAGTATAGATATCTTTTCAAAAAAATAATAATAATAGTATAGATATCTATTAAAAAAACGTATAGATATATGTTTTTTTTTTTTAAGAATAAAAAAAAATTATAAATTAAAATCTCTAAAGTAATTAAAGTTTACAATGTCAAATAACAAGGCCGAAGAGGCTTCTTTTGAGACCATATTGGTCCAAGTTACTACATCATGAGACATTGAGACTTATATCCTAGATTTGTTATTACATCTGCTACAAAGTTCGATTCTCTTAAGGTATGTCTAAACGAAATTGAATGGAAAAGAGAAGCGAGTCATTTAAATATATGTTTAGTGGTGGTATTGGTACTTTGAGACACTAACAAAATAATACTTTTTATATAGAAAAATTAGAATTTTATGATTGGGTAGGTCCTTTGTAGCTGATTTCATAATACAAATGACTTGCCCAAAAATTTAAGTAACTTGACCACCTAAAAATAGGAAGTAAATAACCGAAGATTCATGAATTTTCTCAGTGAAAATAGGAGGTGAGATATTTCAACAAATGACGAAAATTTAGTTTAATTTTGAACGAAAAACTCGATCAGACTAATATTCCAGATCTAGATTGAATCATAATGATGAATGAATTTACATAATCTTTTATAACAAAAACACAACTATCGCATCTAAATACTAGTTCTCAATCAACTGAGTGTTAGGATCAGAAACAACGCGGCTACTATGAAAAACCATCTGTTTACAACCATCAAGCCTCACAACTAGCAAACCCGCCGATCCGCGAATTACATCGAGGCGGACCTCCAAGTTCTAGACCATCGTTCCACCAAAAAACGCACCCATCCACCAACACAACTATGCAACGTCGGTATATGATACCAACTGTTAATGTCGTTCATATTTATATTCAATTTTATTCTTTTGCAAAGGATTATATTTAAAATCTCAATTAACTCCATCAAGTAAAGTTTGTTATGAATTACAAATACCAGGTTCACAATTACCCCTTTCAAAGTTGGATTTATACATGTAGAAAAAGGCATATTGTCTATACTAAACGCAAATCAAAGAAGAAAGTGATGGATCAAGTGGTTATCATTATCCTACACTCTTCAAATTCGGACCTGTCCTATTACGAGGTCCCACAATTCTGGTAAAATATCTATGACGTCCCATAATTTCTGTATTCATCCATCTCTCGCATTCTATCAATCTATCTCCCCCAAACTGAACTAAACTAAACCAATTTGTACTTCGAAGAAGCAAATCCTTGGGTGTTTTTCTTCTGTGTTAAATTTAATACACGAGTGAAGGTGAGGGTTTAGGGAAGTTGGGGATGGTGGTGGGTATGTACTTATATATGATATATATACAAGGATGGTTCAACCAAAAATTAGCCTCGAAACCAAATTTGGGCAGACCATGCACATGGTGGGGTGCTTATCACTCTATCAATGCATGGTTGGGATTTGATACATAGAGGCATAGAGCCAAATATCCAACTAACAGTTTGCTTCAACTTCTTCATCATTATCAAGAGTGAAATCTACTCTACCATTTCTGTTACCCATAAACATCCAAACCCCCTTATTTCCCGACCAAGTAATAACTAATATCTACACGTACATTTTTATCATACATGCCTTGCATATTCACTTGTCAAATCCTAGCTCGGTAGCTCGGAAAAATTATATTCTTCAAAGATAATAAATGAATGACCAAAGAAAGAAGAAGAAGAAGAAGATTGGTATATGATAGCTCCATAAAGAGCTATAAAAGATGTGTCTAAAAAGTGGATTTACTTTTTAATTTTAGTGAGGACACGTCCATTGCAATGCCAGAGAGAGCAAAGCAACCGGTAGTGTGTGACTTATTTGAAGAAAAACAAGCCAATAGTGTATGAAAAATCAACATCAACTCTGAGCTAGAATCACCGAGTGTACGTAAATGATCGGATGGATCACATTCATGAGTCCTTTAGGAGGATTCAGTGCACCGACGTGCACTTGCACCGACATAAATGGATGGTTAGATTATATTAAATACACTCTTAGATTATTAATAAAAATATTAATTATAAATATTAAGGGTTGAGATCGTCTTATAAGTGTTGAGTTATTTGCACCATTGGTGCATAGAATAATTTCCATAACTACTATATCTATCTTCTTCTTTTTTTATTATTATTTTTTTTTATAGAATAACTACTATATCTATCTATTCATGCGTTTTCCGCATAATTACATCATTGCTTTAGTCTAAACGCTGCGTTTAGACACTCAGAATCTAAAAGTGACTTTGACTAATTAGTATATATAAAATGGGATAGTACTTGGCTGACCAGGTGTGGTTAGCACCTCCTGAACAGGTTTTGGGATGTCCTTCTAAGAAGTTTACACGTGTCCCTTCTTTATTTTCTACTTTGATCTTTTTTATCTATCTTCAAGCATCAAGCTAGCAAAAACAATCCTAAAGCACAGATCTAGCCTTCAACATGCCACATTTTCACTTAACGACTTTCTTGTCTAAACAGTTACTTTTCAGGGCGGAACCACTGCTGTTCTAGGCTTTAGAAAAGTAATCTTTAGCGTGATGAATGGTAAGATAATCAGATAAAATTGCATAAACAAAAAACAAACAAATATTATGACAGTGTACTGGGCTCACACAGAATTTATTTATACAAACATGAATACAGTTAAAAATCAAGAGCCTCACTCTTAGGTAAACAGCTAAAAGCTATTTAGTTACGTATAGTAGAGCTCAAAAACACTTACTTGAAGTAAAAGCACACTTCACACTAGACAGGAAGGAAAGAGCACACTCCTACTTATGGCTTTCTTATTTCTTGAGAGAAGACTCTTCTCGTCAGTTTTCTGATCTAGAACTAATTTGAAAATTTTCTGATGCTCACAAGCTGAACTTAAGGCTCCTTATATAGGGAGCGGAACTCAAATTAGAATTCAAAACATAAAAATGTACAGGACAGTTCCATCCTTTTCTGCTCTCGTGAGTGCTCTAGATAATTGAGGTCAAACAGCGAAAAGCAGATTCTTTCAGGTGAAATGTTTTTCACCTTCTCTTTTTGAAAAGCAAAATCATCTTTAGGGAAACTGCCAAAGTTGCTTTCGGTGCTTTTTACACTTTTGCTTCACATGTTTTCGTCCGTTTCAGAATTGTAGCCAAGGACAAAAGAGCTGTTTTCCATCCTGGTTTTAGTTCCATTTTCTTCCACATCAGTATCTTCATACATCTTGTAGTGGTTGTCATTTTCAATCTTCTCGATCCACTGAAAACATGCTAACATGGAGTCTATCTCTTTTCTCTTGAGAGATAGGAAGAGGTCACTACTGATAACATCAAGATGATCGTATGCAATAACAATGATTTTTTCTCCTGCTGCCAGGAATGTATTTTCTGTATCTTTTTCGATGATCTTTTTGATATATTCGAGTGCCATGGCCTTCATCCAAGGAATGCTAGAGTTTGGTTGGCCATTGTATCCAACACATGCAGGGTGAAGATACTTTCCTTGAATAATTCTCACATAATGATATGGAGAAATATAATCAACTTCTCTATTAGTCTTCTGAATCCACTCTGGAGGAGTAGATCTGAATTTCAGTATGAGGATACAGTCATTTTTTCTGACGTTCTTGACTGTATTGACTATGAGGGGTGGCAAACCCTAAAGATCATCATTTGTTTTAGTCCAGAGATTGTGGACAAAACCATTTTCAACAAGCCAAAGCTTGTGTTGTTGAGGATGTTTACTCTAAACATTGACGACATATCTTCCAACATAAGGTCCAGGGACAGTGAAGAGAGTTGGGGGCAGACATGATTCAGAATTCTTATTCCCAATAAGATTATGAAATTCGAACCACTCTAATTCTTTCAGTGCTATAATAGGAATTCTAGCACTCTCAAGACCTTCGAGATACTGGATTTTCTCATTATGGACAGCACTCTGCTGTGTATTTCCATAAACTTCTTCGAACTGTGGTCTACCATTTTCATGGAGTTCTTCAGCTAACGCGAACAGAGCTAGGAACATGATGCCATTGTTTCTTTCCTGAAAGGCGAATAAGAGGTTATCTAGAATTGTCTTCTGATGGTATGCTAGCCTCCTGCCAGTTCTGAACACAGGATCAACAAAGGTTTTTAGTTCGTAATTAAAAACATTTATAACTCCATTTGGAGTAGATTTGCTTTTTGGCAGAGCAACAGCCTTCAACGGTCTTGATGAGCCTTTACCGTCTGCCTTTTAAGACGGGCTAGCCAATCCTTTACCCTAGGATTGATCAGTTGTGGCTAGTCCTTTTGGACCTAGCAGAAATATTTTGAGGATTTTTTCTTTAGGATCCTTAGTAGCTTCATGATCTTTCCCAGTTCTTCTGTTTCTGGGATTGCGACATTTGTCGTCATCTCTTCGGCTGAACATTGTCATTTCTCTAGTTAGGGCGTCTGGAAGATAGTTCTTGTTTCCTACAATTAACTTAACATTATAATCATATTGGTTAAGAAATAATTGCCAGTTTGCTAATCTTCCTCTATCAGCAGCTTTGTCAAGTTTAAAATTTTTAAAATTCTATACTCTGGCACAATCGATGCGGAACAGTAAAAGTTTTTCCAAGAAAAGCTTGAGAATTTAAAATCGTTTTGTTGACAGCCAAAATTTCTTTTTCTCTTGTTGGATAATTATGTTCTGCAGGGCTGAACTTGCCACTACAAAATTTACAGATCTTCTCAATGTTAGTTCTAGGCGTTTTTGCCAGAACAACACTAGACCAGTAATTATCACTAGCATCTGTTTGGAGAATGATTTCATCGTTTTCTTCTGGTTGTTGGAGAGGAGGGAGATTTTTGCAGAGAGCTTTTATCTGCTGCACAATCTTTTCATCATCTTCTATGAAGTTCCATTTTCTTTTGGAACTTGTTTTAGGAGATAACATTGCTATTAGTCCTGATATTTTGGGAATGAAATCCCTTCCATAGTTGATATATAACTCCTAAGAATCTCTCTAGACTCTTAGCATCAGGAATTTTATCTGGGAATTTCCAGATTTTCTCAAGGATGTGTGGTTGGAGTTTTATCACTCCATTATTGATGTTTATTCCAAGGAAATCGACTTCATCTAGGATAAAGAAGATTTTCTTCTCCCCTAAAATGATTCCATGCTGAACTATCAGCTTTACAACCTCATGGAGGTGTTTCATGTGTTCTTCTATGTTTTTGGATAAGACAAGAATGTCATCAATGTAGACGACACATAATTCAGCAACATGTTTGAAGATGTCATCCATCTTTCTCTGGAAGATTGAAGGGGCTTGTTTTAGACCAAAGACATTACTAACCATTCGTAATGCCCTTGTGGTGTTTCAAATGCAGTGAGAGGAACACTATCTGGATGCATCTTGACTTGCCAAAAACCCGACTTTGCATCGAATTTTGAAAAGACTTTAGCTCTTCTGAGCTGGTTGATCAGTACTCTTACTTAAGCAATTTGATAACCGTCTTTAACAGTCTTTTTATTGACATCTTTGTAGTCAATTACCATTCTAGCTTTTCCTCTGAGATTTTTTGCATGATTCCTCACGTAGAAAGCTGGGACATGATGAGGGCTAGTGGATGGTTGAATTAAGGACTAAATTCAGTTTGACCCTCAATTTGGACAAAATGTCCAAACTACCCTGTTTTAAACAAACAGTACTACTCCTTCCAATTTCCACTGCTTCGCTTCTTCTTCTTCACATAATCCAGTCACTCTTTCACTCTCGCACTCACTCATTCATACTCTCTTACATGAGCAGAGGCAATAGAGTGGGAACCAAGGACAAAAGCCATCGCTAGTTATGAATCCCAGTACGGACCCACCACCACCACAAAACCCGCCTGTTTTGTCCCTCATGCCTCTACGAACGACTCGCCGTTTTGCACCCTTCAGAAGCCTAGAATTCACTTTTCATGTGTTATGTGTTTCCATAGTTAATATAGAGCAGTTATCAGCAGAACATAAAGTGGTATATCAAAGATACAAGAACAACACAAAGATGGAGATGGAGATAGTTACCAAGAAAATCATTGTTGTCGAGGGCTCTAGCATCAACAAGAATAACTTCCAAGTGTTTCTCGATGCATGATCGGATTAACCTCTATTGATTTTGCCAATCAAACCATGAACATGGAGAACAAATCTCTGAGCCCACGAACCCAGTTCGAGGACTGCTCGTCTTCCAATTACGACCTCAAAGCCATACCTGGAAAAACCATTTTCAACAAAACCCAGTTCGATTCTTCCCCCAGAGACCCGAAACGACTCAAACCCTCTTCAGATTTCTCCTCCACCACCACCACCTTCTATCTCCAACCCGTCTCCCTCCTCCTCACCTATGAGTCAACACGCTCGGTGGTAGTTGTCGACTCGCAAGAGAACGGAGTCAGACTCGTCCACGGTCTGCACCAAAGCACTTTCGAAGGCACGCTGAGGGAGCAACAGGCCTTGCTGGAGTTGGAAGACACGCTGAAGATGCTGAGGAGGGAGAAGGAGGTGCTGAGGAACATGCTCAGTTACTTGACGTAGTCATCTTCTTGATGGGATCTAATTTCCAGTGAGGTCTGATTGCAATGCCAGATTTGTGTAAAATCTTTCAATTTTGCTCTATATTTTTACATTCTTAATCGAGGATTGGGGATTGGTGGGTATTTCGGAATTGGGATCGGCGGAGACTGGAGACGACATTGGGATTTAGGTCAGGTTAATTTGAAGGGAGAAAGGAAAAGAGATGGAAGCCAGCCTAATGTTTTTTTTAAAAAAATCTTTTTATTGCGAAATGTCTGTTTTGCCCTTCATGTGGGCCCTTATGTCAGTGCCAAGTCAGCTTCTGACGTCATCTTCGGTGTCAAATTTGAAATTTGGACCTTGATGATAGAAATTGAAAGTGCAGGAACCATCATGATTAAAAAAAAAAACATCAGGGACCAAACTGATGTTTGCCCCAAAGTTAAAGAGGGCAAACTGAATTTAGTCCTTGAATTAACCTCTTGTTCAGGAGGTCTTCAATATCTTTTCTGAATTCTTTTTGGTCTTCCTCTTTGTACTGAGGAATCACTTTGACATGACAGATGGCGTTCATATCATGTAATTATCTCAATTCACAAACCACTGGGTCTTTTTCCCAGAATTTCTGAGGGTTGACATTGATATTCTGTTCGAGCATTTTCTTGATTTTATCAAGGGTAGGAATTTTCTGAGACTAAGCTTATTCTGAAAGTGTTTGAGATTATGCTCATGGATGAAACTAGCTTATTCTTCTTCACTAGTTGTTTCTTCTTCTTCTTCTTCTTTAGAAGAATTTTCGATAAGCAACTCTTGTTGTTGCTTGATTTGAAGCACAGGTTCAAATTTGGGTTTGTAGGGCTTATGATCACCATTATTCTGTTGCGATCTCTGATATTGAGTAGTAAAGTGTGGACCTACTACACTTTTTGCTTGCGTAAGCCGATCTGCCCAGAACACCCGTTCTCCTTTTTTGAAGCCTATCGCTTCTTCATCTTGAATAAATCTTTGTTGGAGGATAAAATCATTTCCCAACAAGAAATCAGATCCTTGGCCTTCTCATTGCCAAAGAGTGTTGATAACAAATGTTCCTCCACCAATGGTGATGTGAACATTTCTAGCTACCTTGTTCATGGTTAGGTGGCTTCCATCAAACTGGACACCAGTAGCTATTCTTTTCTTATCTTATTTCCAGAGTTATTCTGGAATTGCAAATCTCTTAGCAACTGTAAATCCTGATCCATTATCTACAAATGCATGTAGATGATATTTCCTGTGATCAGGGAATTTCAATCCAATCTCTATGTAGTTCTGTATCTACTAGTAGAGACGATTTTTGATTGTTGAAGCTCATTTTCTTGCGCTTGTTCTAGAGGTATGAATGGTTTACATTATTCTGGAACATTTTCTGGTGGTTCAACCAGTTCTATATTTTCCTCGATTCTTTCTTCATCGATTTTTTCTTCCTTTAGTATTGAGAAAGAGGGTTTCACAATTTCTTGGAACAAAGTTTCTATTTCTTTCTCTTTTTGCTCAGAGAAATATTCTTCATATTCTTGTTCTACCAATTGGCTGATAAGGCCATTCTTGATTTTTCTTCTTGCTTCAGCTATGAAGCATTCTTTGTGATCAGTCTTTTTTGACTCTTCACAAAGCATAGGAAGTCAACTCTTTTCGTGGCATAGGCAGTAATCACAAACGAATGTACCAGGGTTCACCTGATAAAAAGATGTCATTAATTCTGTCTTACTTTCTTCCTAATTTTTGACTCTAAAAACATTCATCTGTCTAGATTCTAAGTATTCTACTTCATAATGTATTTCAGAATCAGATGATTCTCCTTCTTCAGACCAGGCAGAGTAAACTGTCCTGTCGTCATCTTCTTCATCAGTATAGGCTATTTTGTAACCCTTCATGTTTGCTGTTTCTATTATAGGCTCGTATTCTTCAAATAGAGGTTTCATAGATCTTTTACCCTTTTCTGGGCATTCATTAGCATAGTGCCCTTCAGCTTTGCATAACCAGCATCGGCAAGCAGCTTTCTTGCATGGTTGTTTATTCTGATGGTTGGTTTGATGATTCTTCTTTTTCTTGAAGAATCTCTTTTTTGGATCTTCATCCTGTTGTTTCTTGAAATTGGAACTTTTCTTAAATTTCCAATCTTTTTTCTTATTACTCGTTCTGAATTTTTTCAAGTAATATTTTTCTTTTCTTTTTTCTGTGGAACTTGAATTCATGACATCCCCAGTTGGTTGGCATATCCAGTATTCCATAACAGAAATTTTCAACTCCTTTGAGTTGTTTCTTGGCCATTTTGGCTCTAAGATTTGCTTTGCATTGTTCTTTCAGTAATTGCCTAATTTTGTCGGGAATTCCTCCAACTGAAAATTTTTCAATTGGTTTTTCAGCTATGCTTTCTCTCACAGCTGTTCTCCATGGTTCAGGGAGTTTTCTGTGCAACAGGTTGACTAGATCAGTATTCTCTAGTTCACCTATCGTGCAATAATATTCTTGAAATTCATTCAAATATTCTTCAATATATCTCACATCACAAATTTTGAGTGCATAGATATTTGATTTAGCCGTTTCTTTAGCATTTTCACTCAGATTTGAGAGATCTCCACAGAATTGATCATATAGGGGTACTGCAAAATCATACGGAGATTTTGAATTCTTTATCTCTTCTAGCCAGTCTCTTCCTCTGGCAGTCTCTTTGAAAGACAAATAGTACTTTTTGGCTACTCCAGTGAGAGTAGTTTCATAGTACGCCTGCAAATCTGGTGCTTCAAATTTCCCAAGGGTAAGAGCAGAGGCCATTATCAGGCTATCTACCCATTGGTCAATAGCTTTTCTTTTATCTAGAGCTTTGTCTAGATTTAGCTAGATGCCATAATTCGTGATTGGCACTCTAGGCATATTGTCCATTGGGATAAAATTTTGAGAATTTCTCGATTCTTTTCTGCCCGTAGGAGCTTTCTGTACAGGGAGTTTCAGTTTTCCCTTTTCTTTGATGATGACAGTTTTGGAATTGAATCTTTCTCCGTCTTCCATTTCTATATCTTGATAAGGAATTATTTTTCTTACCTTTCTTATTTTGAAAATTTTCATTTCTTCGATTAGTTTTTCTAATCGTGCAGGATTTTCACAAGATTCTGCTTCATCATAGAGTTCATAGAGCTTTTCTGCTCTAAGCATATTAACTGGTCTGCTTAGATCAGCTTCTAATTCTTCTTCAGTAATAGACTCTGATGATTCTTCAGAGTATTTAGTACCACTAACACTAGCCTCTCTAGTGCTGTAGCTTTTTTCTGAGAAGATTTTTGTTTATCCTGACATTTTCAGGACAAACATCACTTTTTTTGTGATCGTCAAATTTTAGACTGATATCTCCAGTCTTTTTGCTTTCATAGATTGCTACTTTGGCATTTTCTGGAGGTTTCTTTGGACCAGATAATTTCCATTCAATAGGAAAAGTTACTTCATTCCAAGTAACCTTGTGAATCTGTTGTGAATGGTTCTTCTGACTTGTGAGGAATCCAGTAGTAAGACCTGAGATATTTAATATCCTTGTCTTAGGTTCTACTGTGGTACTCATCAGTTTATAGTATATTCTGTATACTATTGCGAGTTCTTGCATATCTTTCTTCATTGATATGTCATCTGTCTTGACTCTCAGTCTTAGACAGTGAGCTGCATCTTTCAAGCTGGTTCAGAAGTTTGGGAAGCAGTTGAAATGTGCTACATGATTGCATTTGGATGCTTCAAGTGTTCCCAACAGGCTGGCTTGAAAATCTGTTAGTCTATTGTCCTGTAAGACACATAGAACTGAACTGTTTATGCCTTCTTGGGCAAGAAGTTTTATGCCAACTTGGACTGCTCCAATATGCATAAATTGGTAATTCTTTGTTCTTGCTTGGGCAACTTCTTCAGGAGTGATCATCAAGAGATCTGTTTCTCCTGTTGTAGAGGGGGCTGTAAATTCCAATAATTTGAAATGATGGCTATCCATCAGTTCAAACTTTCCCCTTTTGTAGATTTGTTTAAAATCTAACTTTAGAATTGAGGAGTTTTTTACCTCCTATTCGATTTCATTGTATTCGAATTCTTCAACATATAGGAGTTGTACTCCTTTCCTTTTCCCAAAGATGCTCATCATTTTGACATCTCTTGCTACCAAGTGCTTTGTTTTTCATACCTGATACTAGTCAGACTAGTAGAAGGTTCGAGAAAAATCATGCTTGGCGTAGGATTCTTCTATCTCAGGTTTTTCTAATGGTTTGAATCCATTAGCTTTCTTTGATTTTACTGGAGGCCTTTTCTTATCCTTCAATATATCTTTCATAGAATCCAGTGTTTTTTGTTGTTCAGTAATTTTTCTGCCAACACTTATTAGCTGTTCTTCTTCCTTTTTCGGAAGTTCTTTGATATAATCTATTTTGTGCTCCAATTTTTCTAATTGGGCGATTATATCTTGTACTTTTTTCTAGATAATCTTGACATCTCGATACTTCTTGTATCAGATTCTGATGTTTCTCATCAGAAGATTTTAGTAGAGAATTCAACTTCTCTAATAGTAATTCAGACATTGTCCCCATTGGGGATTCCCCTTTTGAGCTCTTTACAAGCTCTGATATCAGTGATTTGTGGATCTAACCAATGCTTAAATAATCAAGAGGTTTTTGTTCCTCTCGGAGAATATATTCAAGATCTCTGATTGATTTTTCTACTTTATAAATTCTTTTCTGAATTACAAAGATAATATCCCAATAATCAGGAGTTTCTCTTTTAAGCCCTGGCCTGTAGTCTTTTAACTTTCTCAGCTTTTCTTTTTCTTAAGCTAATTCTCTACTTGTATTTTTGCAAATAGCATTCAGTTCTAATCTGTCTACGATCGAAATTATGAATATAGTTAAACTGACTGTTTACCTTCGAGTATTGAGGTTAGATTCATAAGTGAAACATGTTATAATAAACAAACTCAAATATGGGTCCACTACGTTTCCTTAATAATTGTAAGCAATGTAAATCTGTAGTAGAATATGAGAATTTTGATAAAGGAAGAGACAAAAGGGAGCTAGACAAAAGGGTACCCTATGTGTAAAGCATTGATTGGCTACTAGGGAATCATGGGCAGCCCACGCTGACCAGGGCTGGTTAGTGAAGTTTTTTCCTATAAAATGATCTTTTTATACTATCAATTTTTTTTATTTTAGTAATGATGTATTATACATATCTAATTCCCTAGTGATAGTACGTTCATGAGTAATTTACAGATTCAACTATTCATGTTCATAACATATCACCAATTACAGCAAATTTCAGTATGATCGATCAAATTATTAAGTCGTTAATCCCTAAGAAAATAATAGAAGAGGGTGATCAAATAATGATATTATTGCATAAAAAGAAAAAACTGTGTGCTTTCCTTAAAAAAAAACTACAATTTTAATAAATTGTGTTCCAGTGATGTTTCGAAGCACTTGTGTTCATTAGATATGCCTTAGCGTACTTGCAAGGAAAACCAGAATATATTCATATACTGATATAATAAAGCCAAAATCATCCAAAAAAAGATATATAATAAAGCCAATAGGCCAGATGATACAATCCTCCACATGCGACTCAATAATTTTTGTGCAAAAAAAATCAAGTGTTTCGATCACTGACTAGTGCTCGTGTGGGATTAGATAGGGAGGGACACAAGAAGATCAGTATTGCAGACAATATATCAGAATATAGAGCACAAGATCTCAGTCATATATAGCTGTATATGTTACTTCTGTGCCTTGATTTGCTGGAAATTGTAGCCAACCAAGCCATGATGTTTGCAAGAGATCGATCGAAACTCGTACCAGAGTATCCGGGCTGTCCAGGTAAAGGACTCGTATCAGAATCACTATGCAGTGAGCTAGCCACACCCCAAGTGGCAAGTACCCTACAGCTCCGAAAAAATCTTCCGAGTTTGATTATGTAATGTTTGTCCACAAAAGTTACCACAAAAACAAACGATCGAATAGAACACAGAAATCACAATTTTATCTTCACAGTTATGGAGTGGTAAAATTGCTGATCTACATGGTATACGAGAATAAATAGGAGGCAGAGAGTAGTAAAAACTTCACGAACAATGCCACGTGGATTCTTTTTCCTTCTTTTTTATTTTATTTTTTGTCTTCTGCTTACACTATTGAATAGGGGTGTGCAAAACACGGTACAAACCAGCCAAATCGGTCAAAACCGACCTGTAAATATAGTTTGGTTAAGGTTTTTTAACTTTAAAAATTGAAAGCCGGTTCAATACCGAACCAAACCATTTATGAATTGGGTTGGTTTGGTTTCTCTTTTGCTTAAACCGCGGAACCCGAACTGACCGGTATGTTTGAAATATAATAAGAAAAAGTGTTAAATATAAATATATATATATATATATATATTCATTTGTCCAGTTGTTGTAAGTAAGTTTTAAATATCCAATTATAAATTTATTCTCAAATGATATACTACCATATCGAATCTAATGCCCAAAGGCCTAGAAATCTAATATATAATCGCTACGATTAATTTGATAATCTCATATCACATATCTCAATCTCTCATTCTCTAACCTTTAATACTACCATATTAAACTAGTATTTATAGCTAAGCCATCAAATAATTCAATCACTCTGAATCTATTCTAGATTTTGGTTTTTGAATATTATTTTTGGTTTTAATTATTGTATTTTAAATTTAGATTATGCTTATTTAATATAATTTTTATTATTTAGATTGAATTTAACTAGAATTTTTTTTTCATAAATAGTATGTTAATATAATATACGTTAAAACCGCCTAACCGACCGACTCAAACCATATTTAATTGGATTGGATCGGGTTAAAGTTTTTTTTTTTAATAACCGGTTGTCCAAAATACTTAAACCGCTCACTTTAGTATAGAGACGGTTTAGAATCAAAATCGAACCAACCCAATCCGTGTGCAGCCCTACTATTGAAGGACCTGATTCAGCTTTTAGTCCGGCCATAATCCGATATTCGACCCCTAACCGCAAGCGCCTAAACCTTTTCATTTTTGAACACAGGTAAACAATCGTTTGTTCATTTTGAAGAGTTCTTCCTTTTTTAGCTCACTCTTTTCACTCCTAGTCACATTAACTAGAACATGTCCCCTTCTTTTCTTATTTGTTCTGATCTCCGTGAGCTGGAGAAAGCGTTGTTTCTTGAAACTATTAGACTTGAAGAGTAGATTCAAACTCAAAACTGGCGAGGCTACGTAAGGTCCCACTCTGATTTTCCCATCAACCCCTATATAACGACCAGGCACGAATGATAACAAGCATGCAGTAATTAAATGCCAGTTCCTCTTTGTACGAAGTTTCAGTTTTGTGGTTTTTAATTTTTTTTTTTTTTTTTTTTACTTGAAAAACAAGGAGTACTGCCAAGGACCAATGTGAAGTTTATCTTGCTTGATAGTTCGAAGGTAGAAATAACAACATATGCATTACATAAGCGTAAAAACACATATTATCCATGGGCAGATCAAAAGCCCTACTCAAAAGCAAAAACTCAAAACTATAAACATGGATACATAAAACATGCATATATCTAGCTGTCGGTGCTACCAAGTATTCTATCAATATATGTTCTGGTTAAGCCTAGCTGCAGCAGCCATTGATTCAGCAATTCCACCAGGAGTAGTGCTCATATTAGGGTTGTTCCTTATCTCTGCTCCTATAATGGCCTTCGCATCCTCACGAGTCACCGGTTTGTCACAACCCATCTTCTGAGTGGCATCCTCTAAAACATCAGCCAGCTTAGTCTTCTCAGCCTCCCTTGTGTTAGCAGACACTGCATACTGAGCTATAGCCGCCAAACCTCCCGGAGATATCTCACTACTCCCGGTGGCTCTCATCTCTGCGGCTTGAATGGCAGCTGCGTCGCTTTGGTCGACCGGCTTGTCACCGGCAGAGAGAGCAGTTGCCTCGAATGCCTCGCCAATTGTGATTGCATCGTGCTCAAGAACTACTGCTGCCGGAGATGCCCCAAGCGGTGGCTCCACATATTGTCCCACAACCTATACAATATTAAGCATTAAAATTTGAATTTGAATAAGTGAATTATTACAAAAAGAAAAAAAAATTACAATACAAGAATTAGTGACGGACACTCGCATTGCCTCAAGTCCTCAACTAAAATAGATTTGAAATATAAACAACTACGGCAATGTATTTCTTTCGAAGAGCAAAATAACTCCAGTGACTAATTTGGTACATAGTGGCATACAAGACAGTTAGAATACAAATAAAATAAGTATTCAAAGTAAACTTGTGACAAAATTATGTGAAAATATAAGTTCGTGACCTATATTTTACTATCTAAAGAATTACCTGCCCAGCAACTCTTTCGGTGATAACTTTGTTACCATCGAGATTGATTGATTCCGACACGGTAACACCATCCTCACTAGTGGCATAGGTGCCGTCACGATGGCCTACTAGACCGGCTCGCTCGTTGTATGTAGCCGCCGACTGCATGACTGCTGCCGGGCCGCCTCTCTGAGTTTCTCCAAGGACTGCATGGTGGCGGCGTCGCGTGGGGCGATAGGTTTCGACGCCAACTCACCGGAGACGTTGAACACGTCGCCGTACTTGATCGGTTCCAGCTGGTCACCCTGCTGGGGTCGATGTTGTTGTTCCTGACTCATGCTTCAAGTTGAAGATCACAGATTCAGAAATTTGCAATGTGTTTTCTAGTTTCCGAGTTTGACAATGATCCAAATGAAGTGACTAGCTTATATATATGAACTTGAGCGTTAAGTGATAAGGACGTAGGAGATTGGAGGACTGAGAACTTGACACCAGGATCTTTCAGGACACAGGTGGCGGACGGAGGATGTGGATTTTTAGAGCTTTGTTTTACAGGTGGCAGTGTGGCACTAGGGTTTCAAGTTTAAGCCCGAGCTAATGCCTCTTAGTGGACTACGTCTTGAGACCCTTGGACTTGGGTCGGTGTATGCATAGTGTCAAAGTACATGCATAAGACAGACCCACGCGTTTGATCAGCACTAGTCTCTTTCTTGTTCTAGCTTCTATACACACACACCACTGGCCTTGGAAGGTAAATTAGTATGACAAGTGGTTTTATAATTGAGCTTATGAGTGCATTTTGAGGGAAACTTTAATATAATTGAGCTTATGAGTGCATTTTGAGGGACACTTTAATGCCAACACGTGCTTCTAATAGAAGCGCTTCCAACAAAAATGCATTAAGCATGCATGGAAGACTGGAAGAGCGTTTTTAATACTCACTCTTATATGCACTGCTTAAAAACAGATAGAACTAATGTCTTCAATAATCAACTACTTCTTCAGAGAGTTTTCAATAATAAATGAGATTTAAAATAACGATTTTCAAGTTCTCGATGACTTAAATAAAAATACACAAAAGTGTCTTTCATACTTTCAATTGTATTCACTTAAGATCATATCGGATACGATGTGACAAAGGACTTTATGACTTGTTGCAGATGATTAAATGTATGACTTAACATATAACATTGAGTGCTTAAAAAAAGAAGAAGGGAATTTAACATTGAATACTTTTAATTCATTCTGATTAATTTCAAATGTTATAAGGATGATTTTCAAGCCCGTCACAAATACGATATAACATCTCCAGGGGCGGAACCACATGGTAGGCTGTCTGGGCTGCAGCCTAGACAAAATTTTAGTCCAAAAACTCTCAAGTATATGTATATTTCCCTTCAATCCATACTAGCCCCCAAGAAGAAAAATTATATGCACCTACTCAACTAACTCGAGCCCTCGAGTTCTCGGGTCCTCGTCTCCTTGACGGTAGAGCGGCACCAGTTGGAGACGAGCTCGATGATCTGGTCATCTGTGATCGATGGACTCCCCGATGACTGCCTTGACCTTCTGCTAGACATGACCGATCGGAATATCTATTCCTACTGTATATATTAGCTCAGTACCAATCTAGCTTTTGTCAAAGCTTATGAAATTGCTAGGGTATATTATATAGTAGTGGTAGTAGTAGTGGAGGAGGAGAAAAACCTAGCTAAAAGAAGAAAGTGGGGGAGAAGCAATTTCTGAGATAGAAAAGGACGAGGAAGAAAGAGCTATAGCAGAAGCAGAAGGAGTAGGAGTGGGCGAGTAGCAGTTTGTCTTAGAAAATTGTAAGATGGAGTGATGGATATATATATTAATATCAATGGGAAGTGGGGTGACAGTGATATATATATATATATATATATATATATATATATATATATTATCAATTGTAAGATGTTGTGTTGTGTGTGTGTTCCCAAGTTGGGGTTTGATTTCTGGTGGGCTTGGAGAAATGTGTTTGTAATTGAGCTAAGCCCTCTCTCTACTTACATAACTAACATCATAATTTTATCCACCAATTGCTGATTGCCACGGTATCCCTCTCCCCTGTCCCTGCGCGTTTAAGATTTCAAAACTACTCCTATGTTTCAGGGCAGTTAGTATAAGTTGGAGGGAGACGAATCGATTAGTATTTTAGAAGATCTTGACTTGGCGTGCTAATTTGGAAAAATCCCATGAATCTACTCTAAGTTTCAATTTGGGAAAATCTCATGAATCTATTATAAATTCCGATTTGTGCATTTCGATGGAGGACAATGGCTGACTTGCTGGCGATTGCAGGCTTGCCAATAGCATTAATAATGATTATGTGATTGTTGAGTTTGAAGTGAGTGGGCCTCAGAGAGTACTATTTAGTTAGTTTATTGTTGTTTTACAGTAAATGTATGCTTGTAGTTATAATTTACGGAGTTTGATTTTATGTCCCATCCATTGTATGTTTTGATTGAAAATAATAAAGGTCTGAGGATAAGTCTCCCACTGGGTTTCAAAAAACAATAAAAATAAAATAAAAAACAAGTGAACTTCTAATTAGCCTAGACGACTTTCATATCTTGGATCCGCCACTGAACATCTCTACTATTATATATGGTTTCTATCTTTAATTTGGAGTCAAATGGCTTCATCAAATTTTGAAGTATCGATAATATTTTTACATTACATAATTATCAAATTAAATCAATAAAATATAGGGTCCTTGACCCAAAGCCCTAAAATGAGCAAAAATTATCTCACTTACCCCACCAACAGATTTTTGTTCCCACATACACAATTTCACATCAAATAACCATTTTAACCTCAACTCAATTAAATAATTGCAACCACTGCCACTATCACCACTCTGTGCGGACCTGACTCTCTCTCTCTCCCCAGACGACGAAGCTGGCTTTCTCTCTCTCCTTGTCGCTCCACTCTTCGTCGACGATAGTGTCAAAGGTCCAGGATGCCACTCGTCGCCCTAATGGCACCGACAACCGCCGTCTCCTAAAACTGGTCGATCTCAACTTCTCACAGGATTTTGAGACTCCGGACCGTCAGGTTGGCCGGGTTAATTGGTTTTCAACCTTTCTTCGGCGGCGAGGAGCGGACAGAGTCCGAGATCCGGCTTGAGAAGGATTTGTTGTTGTCGATGGCCCTAACCGACTGGATGTCAGAAGGCATTTTTGTCTGTCGGGTCGACCCGAGACCATTAGGTGGTGAATGTGAGTGGATCGAATGCGGTGGAGCTCCGGTGGAAGCTACCTGAAGGGTACCAAGAAGCTCCGCTTGAAGCTACCTCTCCGGTTGAAGCTCTGGTAGGACCACCGGCAAGGAATGCAGCTCTTGATATGGGTGCCCAGAGCATTTTCTGGGTGCCCAAATCTTTTTTTTTTAAGTAGTAGGGCAGAAGGAAATGAAAAAAAAAATTAAATTCTATTAGGGGGCAATAGACGTTTTGAATTGATGTAATCTCCTTTTTTTTTTTTTTTTCTGTAATTAAAGTTTTATTTGTCTAAATTTTGGGAGATTAGTTCTCATTCTGGCGACTGAAAGTCCTATTGGGGGGTAATACATGGCTGATAGACGTCTATTAGAGGGCAATATACGTCTATTAGGGAGCAATAGACATCCATTGGCCCTCCATTGGGGGACAATAAATGTCTATTGGGGGCAATAAACCTTTCCAGTGAGGTTTTCAGAAAAGTTTGTTGGGCGGTAGCCAGTTACAGGAATCCGGAGAAAGTTCGTCGGATTCTGACGGTCAGTGACCGGATTCCGGCGGCACTACAAGAAATTTGGGTATATGCAACGGGTTTATATGCAAGGAGTTAAAATTCCTTGTATTTGGTTTGATAATACAAAGAATTGTACAAGTCTTTGCATTTAATTTGGAGATAATGCCAAGAACACGTAAACTCCTTGCATTTTGTTTGTTAAAATATAAGAAAAGTAAAAGTCCTTGTATTTGCTTTTCATTTCCTTGCATTGATTGAGCGGGATTTTTTGCGCTCCAAAGGTTCGGTCTAAATTTATCATTTTTAAGATAACACCAATTCTCTTCTTAAGATAACTTTCTTTCTTCATCTCTCCGTTCTCTATTTCTCCCTAAGACTGAAACCCAGATCCGAAAAGCAGAAAATCAGAAACACGCACCAAACCCAAATCTGAATCACACATCCCTTCCCCTCCATCTTCTTCGTCATTCTTTTTTCTCACGCTCTCATATCCCGCTCCATTGCCTCTTAAATCCAATCCAGGCCCAAAAACCCTAATACCCAAAACACAAATCCTAACCCCTCAGCTCCAATACCCACATCTCTTATGCTCTGCTCTCGATTTTGTACTTTTATGTTCTGTGTTTGTGTGAATTGACGATTGTCTTAATTTTTATGAGGTTTGAGTTGATTTTTCGATCCATGATAGATTTCCAAATGCCCGGGTAGAAATTTTGGTTTCCAAATCGGCAAGCTGAGCATGAATCTTATTTTTAGTTCATCCTCGCGACTTTGCTTTGCCTCGTTTTGAAAGGTATTATAATATAACTAGTTTGCTTAGGATCCGAATTCTTATTGATAGTTTGTTGTTTTCTGCAATTTGGATTTTCATTTATTCGGAGGTTAATTTTGGTTAAATTTCAATATTTTTATAGTGATTCTGTTAAGGAATTCAATGGGTTGCAGGTTTAGCAAATAATTGCTAGTTGTAGAGGTTTTGGTTTCCGGTACATTTAGTTAAACTGGTGAGTAATATTGACAGAAATTTGTATATGACTTTAGCATTTGGTATATGACTAGTACATTTAGTTTTAAGGCTGAGTTGTATTTTTATTTTCAGTACCAATTTGGTCAATTTGTCAAGAGACTAATAGATGTTTGGTTGAGTGGTTTTATCAGATATTAATTATAAATAGCATGTACGTTTTGCCAACTAAGTACCTAAATATGTTCATGCCTGGTAGAATGTGGGCCTTTCAATTGGTAGTGAGCCTTTTCTTGTGGGCATCATCAATTGTTTGAAAGTTTGGAATCTGAATGATGACACATGAAAATTGGATGATCTATGCATGTAGTTAACTTTGTTTCAGTAGTCGGATGACTGGGATGTGACTTTTATTATGTAAAATCAATGGTATCAATGAAATTCATGTGTCTTCTTGGCTACTGGTATTGAAAAATTGTCAGCAATGTTAGTGTAGAATTGTCATCAACTTACTTAGTTATGTCAGTTATATACTTGAAATCTGTTTATCTAAGACTGAATTTGGTGGTCTCCTTCCACAGGGTTAGGGATTGTGGAATTTGGCTGGTAATGCTGCTCAGTGCTCACTCTCAGATCCTTTCATTAAGGTATTTGAATGCATTAGGGTCAGTTTACTGTTCTTCACTGCACAACAGTAATTATATGAATGTATTTGGCTTTGAGTGTGAATTGGGTTTTCTTTTCTGTGCTTGTAGCTCCTCATTTGACTAGTTTTTTTTCTTAAGTTATTTGTATGGATTGTTGAGGCCCCCATTATTGTTTCTTTGGTAATCTCATTGTTGAAGAAGCATAATAAGATGACTAAGATCTGTTGTGTTTTGCATATTATGTGTTACTTTCCGTTTGAATTTTCTTGTGTAATTGGAATAGCTGAAAGGCTCGTATGTATTATTGTGCAATTCACAGTTACTGAGAAACACTTCGATTCCAGAAGCACCGTGTTCAAACCTGAATTTCCTCCTCAAGGTTTTTATTTGTGCTATTTTCATTTGGATCCTTAGGGTTCAAAATAATGATAAGTGTAATAACGTTTTCGTGTGTTATTTTATTCTTATTACTGTAAAGTACCTAAATAGGTGTTCCTTCATGGAGCCACTTAATTTTATTTACATGATTGGATAACAAACACTGAAGATTTGTTAGTTTAGGTGCAATCGACTCTTTTCATGTGACTAAGCATCTTTATCTTTCTTAATTAGATTATATGATCATCAAGTTGGAGTTTTCTCTATGGCTTGAATTGTTTAATACAGTTAGTAATTCTACGTTACATAAGCGCTGAACTCTAATGTAACAACCCGAAATTTTAATTATATATTAGATCGTGTGATAATATTTTCTTTACTAGCTTGTGTGTGTGTGTGTGTTCGAGAAGTCTATTACCTATTACATGTAGATTTGTGAGGAAGCTAGTTTTACTCAATTGGATTAAACATTTTCGGATGAGACCTTATAAACCCAATCAATGAATCTCTTATTAGTCATTGTTCGTATCCAAGTGTGAGTAAGTATTCTATTTGGGTGATTATGCAAAGTTAGGAATTATAGGTGTTGTTGAACCTGTAAACTAAGCTAACTAGTAGCTTGAAGTGGCATCACTCAATTTATAGCTCAAGCTCTATTTATCCATCATTAAAACTTCTAGTCTACTGCTATCACATGGATATCCCCAGATTGTAGAAATAAAGCTTATCTTCTTCCTATATGTTTTTATATATAACCTTGGTCATTAAGTTATAAAGGGATAAGAGCTTTCATACCTATCTCTACAATACTTACTGATGAAGGTTTCTATTAAGAGATAGGATTGTATAAGTATATCTATTGAATGCTTAGTGATTAAGTCATTAAGTGATAGGTATGGACAAACACATCTATATGCAGATTTTATTATAATTGTTTTGCTTGATGGCCAAGAACCATACTAGTATAAATAGCAGCTATCTACTTGTTTCATATCCACACTACAATAAGAGAAATAGGAGAACAGAAAGTGAGTGAGGGAGATAGAAAGAAAGGAGTAGGATAGAAAGAAAGAAATCAACAGAAAGGAAAGGAAACAAAAGAAAAGAGACACTGGAAGAAAGAGAAGGACATGTGAGAATGAAAATAGAGAGGGAAGAAGAGAAAAGGAAAGGAGTAGAAGAAAGAGAAAGGAAGGCATGATTGCAAAGATTATTTTCGGAGAATTAGATTTGGGATTCAAAGGTGAATTTAATCCTATAATCTATTCCAATTGTTATTCTTGTTATTATGTTTAGCTTAGCTCTTGTCTAAATGGGTTTAAGTTTCTGCACAATTAGTAACCTAAATGATTTTCAAACAGAATGTAAGCATAGAAACAAATCAAGATGATTAGAGAATTGGTTCCATAAGAATGGGTGTCCTGAGTAATTCTTAGGTTGCTTTTTGGGTTAGATTTCTTATTTTGTCTTAACAACAAGACGTTAGAGTGATCAAAGAACCTATATGCATCAGTTTAACAACCTTAGACTGAGCAGTAATCTCAAACATTATTTTGTAGGCATTGGAGAAAGCTAGAACAAGTTTCTGCATTATAATCATTAGTTAAATTTGAGCAACCATATCCTTTGATCTAGACCTTCTCTTTAGAAACCATTTGCATGTGTTGAAAGCTTATAATGTAAGCTTGATATCTGTACAGTTTCATACAATTTCATGTAAGATTCAGTGGTTAATTTTGAGGCTAAAAACAGAGGTCTGCAATCTGTTGTTTTTGACACAGTTTTCTTTTTACTAAAAACTGTACATTTCGGCTGGGTATTTGAAGTTGGTGTCTTCATGAAAGTTTCAGTAGACATCTCAAAGATCATTTCAGAATTGAAATCTCATGAAAAAGACTTTTCTAGAGTAAGTTATGATTTTTCGAAGCTGAGGGTCTGCATCAGGAAATTCTGCAATTTTCATTATGTTTCTGTTTGTTCCATTTCGTTTCAGTAGTTTTCTGTATTCAAACTTGTTTATTTCGACCACCAACTGAACATAGAGATTCTTCTATTTTTAACAAAAATTGTGACGCTATTTACTGAATTCATATGAGATACTTATGCCATTGTGAAATCAGTTTTCCTTCACATTAAATCTGCAAGACATTTTGGTTGGTTAGTTAGCACTTCAAATGTTAGATTTTAGGTACCATTTTCTTAAGACATAAGCTCGATATTGAAGTATGTTTCTAAGGCAGAATCATAGCTTTGTGTTTAGAATAAATTATGTGCTTATGCATAGGAAATGTGAATTGTACTTTGATATTTACTTTTTATGCAGGAACATGTATCTATACAATAGCTTGAAATCCAGGTAGGGGGATCTGAGAACCTCTACTCAATTGTATTGTATGCATATATGTTGCTTGACATGTTTGTTGTGGAATGAATGAATATTTGATGCAATTACATTGCGAAGTATATGTTATCAATTGATGCATCATCCATTGAGTACCTATGAAGTATAAGGGTGGTGATGGGGATATGTGTAATGTTATCGATATAAGAAAGTTTGAAATTTATCTTTTGCGTAGTTGAGTCCATAACCTCAGCAGGTACCAGATCCCAGGTATGCCCATTGTTAATGCGCAATTAGTATAGGATTGAAAGGGTAATTCGGGACTGGCGAAAGGGGCATGGACAAGATGACTAGCAAAAGAGGGTTAGGGGGATTGATTTTGGGTGGGGGTTAGTTCATATAGTTGAGTACTCTGAGTCACCTTTGTGGTAAAATACATGGTATGGGACATGTAGGCTCAGTTTATTCTGCTGTGTGAATTATCGGGAATAGAACATGCATTCATGCATACCATATAATGATTGTTTGGTTATCTTTTGTGCGAAGAGAAATAGCTCCCTACTGAGCCACAGGTTGAGCTCACCCCTTAACAGTCTTGCAGGTTATTAAACACAAGAACTATGAAGATTAGTGATCGAAAGCAATTAGAGTTAGTTGGAGTTTTGCTTATGTAAGATCATTAATTATTCCGGAAGTGAGTACTCTTAGTGATCTTGAGTTGGATTTATCCTTATACCGAAATGAGAAGTCAATTCCATTATCAAAGTGTCGATTTTATTTTTTTTTTTCTATTCGTTTATTTTTATTTTTACTCACACCTCGGATTTCGGGAAATATTTAAAAAAAAAATTTACCCGGGTTCGGGGCGTGACATCTAATGACTGGCTTTTCCAATATTCTCATAATGAAGCAAGGAAATGGCACTTGAAGGCTCATCTTGCTCCCACCATTGGTAACCCATTTTCTGTATCTTGCTTTTTAGCTTGGCATTTCATTTGCTCTGGAAGAGACCCTTTTACTGCATGTCTTTTGAGATGAACTGTTGGATCTATCACTGTTAATTTGGTTTTGAAATTTGAATAGCTAGCTTTTTCTTTGTGATGTATGGGGTTCTTGTGTTTTGCTCAGTCATAGCTTTCTACATTTTCTGCATGCTTTTCTTCTTGTGATGCAACTCAGTTAGCAAGAACTGAATAAATGCATTTCTGACTCAGAAAAAGGATTAGACTTTTTGTGATCTACCAAGGAGGGGACCTGGAAAGTTGGTAGCTTTTAGTGTTTCATATGTACGTGAATTCATACTTTGGATTGATTGATCGACACAACCATTCTGATACATTCAACTTGTACAAGTATTAGAATTTGTGATTGGATTGATTGATACAACCATTCTGATTCATGCATTTGATGGGTCTTGCTCCCATGATTGCAGGTGTGGATTTTAAAATTAAGCTGCTTACTGTTGGTGGGAAGAGAATTAAGATGACAATTTGGGATACAGGTACTGCATGTGGAACTGGTGTATTCTTTCATTCTATGATGCAATTTTGATTATGGCCCATTCTACATTGGATGATGGGAAAAGAGTATAACTCTGTTAAGGGACTTCAGAGCTCACACCCTTATTTCTAATGATTTAAATGTTGAAGTTTAATGATGCATTGTTAATATGACAAATCATTTTGTTATTGCAGCTGGACAGGAGAGGTTCAGAACATTAACAAGCTCTTACTATAGAAGTGCCCAAGGAATCATTCTCGGTACGTTCACTTTTTCTGGAAATATCTACATTCACAACTCTTTATTAAAGGAAAATGGAACCAATATCCATCTAGCAACTACAGAGCAAGTTCTAGCATTTCTCTTGTTAGTGTTCATTTTTCACATGTAACTATTATCTAAAGTTTATTAAGCGTATTGCATGTGAAACTATGAGAAGGGGAGAATAGAGTTTGAGTAGTTCTATATAACTACTAATAATTTTGAGTTCTTCAAGTATAGTACATTCTCCCTTGCCTTCCAGCCTTTTTTATCAGTATTTTGAATTTATAATCTGAAGTTCTCATAAAACCTTTACATACTATAGTTGTCCGATTTTGACTAACAGATGATTTATCTGCTTTATTTTTAGTTTATGATGTGACTCGGAGAGACACCTTTACCAACTTATCAGATGTATGGGCTAAAGAAGTGGAATTATACTCAACTAATTAGGACTGTGTCCAGGTGCTTGTCGGAAATAAAGTTGATAGAGTAAGTTTTAGTCTCTGTATCTGATCCTTGAAAACTTTATTCTGAAAATGAACAAGAAAACAATGCTCCTGACTATGGATCATAGTATTGGAGTCTTTTTTCTCTCTAGCAGTAAATAGACAGCCAAGAATGCCTTACTATGTAGTAGCATGCTCTTCATATATGTCACAAGATAATAAGATACCCCTCAATGCCCTCTTCTTGTTGTCTCAATTTCTTGGATCATATTAAAAAGAAGTTATATGTAATTTCAGGAATCTGAGAGGGCTGTGAGTAGAGAAGAGGGCATTGCTCTTGCAAAAGATATGGATGCATGTTTCTTGAATGTAGCGCCAAGACTAGAGAAAATGTGGAGCTTTGCTTTCAAGAGCTAGCATTAAAGGTACTTCGAGGGGATCTTGGGAGTAGATGAGATTGGATGATTCTCCCCACACCAAAATACACTCACCCCAAGCTTCAGTGATTTGCAGTTTTACTAATTTTTGTTCTGGTGTCTCTACTTATGTATATGTATCTTGATTTTGCTAATCTTGTTATAGCTTAGTAGCATCAATTTTTTATGTACACTTTTTTTTTTGGTCTGTATGTACAGTTGAACTAATTGTTTTTAATTCAAGGAATAAAAAAAATTCCAGAATGATATTTGTGGTAATTTTTTTTATTTAGTTTTCCTTTTTTTTAAATTTTTTTAATACCAAATGCAAGGAATGATATGTAAGGAATTGTCCTTGTATATCAGTTAACCATAGTTAACCTCAGGTGTTAAATTCCTTGCATTCGAGATGAACAATTCCTTGCATTTGTGAATTCAAATGTAAGGAATTTTCAAGTCGTTGTATTTGCTCTTTTGCAAGGGCCTCTTTGCAAGGACTCAAATGCAACGAATATTCCTTGCATTTGGGTTAACGCAAGGAATTTTTAGTTTTTTACAAGGAAAAAATTCCTTGCAAAAGGCCATTTTTCTTGTAGTGCGGCCAGTGACCGGGCTTCGGCGAAGTCTCCTATTGTTTCTCTCTCTTCCATTTTTTTTTCTCTCTCTCTCTCTAAGTAAGATGAGGGTAAAATGGTATTTAAAAAAATAAAAAAATAAAAAAAATCTTAATGGGGTATTAGGGAAGACCTTCTTATAGTGTTTTGGGTGAGAGGAAATTAAAAAAACTTAATGGGGTAAGTGGGAAAAAAATCTCTAGAAATGGAGTAAATAGATAAATAGACATAAGTGTAAGATTGAAAAAGTAACCAAACTTTCACCATTCTATGTCTCAAAAAGAAAAAAACAATTATTGTTCTTTTAAGTCGACTCTTTTTTCATTAACCTCACAATATCATCTGCAAGAAATGCAGGCACGTTGCGACGACTTTATAATTGGTTGTAGATAATCAAAATTATCTTTGATAACGTACATTGAATCAATATAAATAACCAAGTACTCTTCAAATGAAGCACGAAGCAAATGCTTCTTCAAAAAGCGCTCCAAAAGCATTTAGAAAAAGCACTTGGATATATACTTCAAATGCACAGATGGAAGCGCTTATTAGAAAATGAAGGCCTACTACAAACTCACTTTGGAAGAACGTCCATGCATGGTTTATTAAAACACGTTTATGACATTGATACCACACTGTAAATTGAAATTTTGAAAGTTTAAACTTAGGCCTGGAAAGGAAAAAGTGGAGTGCAATGAAAAAGAGATCGAGAGGTATATTAGAATTTCCTGGAGATAAAAGTTTTGTGGCCATTTGATCTGTAGCTCTCTAGCTAGCTAACTTGTCAATTCATTGAGAAGGATAAGTCATTTCTAGATTAGGGCGTGGCATGCACAATTCCTGGCGAGGTAATGGAAGCAAAGTTTAGGACCCACGACATCTTTCATCGCATTCTACAGCAGAATATAAGGGAAAGAAAAGAACAAAGAACAAAGCTTTTGATACAAATAACCCATTATTCGATCCATCTCCATCAATCCAAAAAAATGAGTGAAACAAAAGATAAGGATGAAATCATCGACGAACTTACCAAAAGAGAAGGTGGAAGCAAATTATATGGCATGGCCTTCAGTAGCTTAGCTGGTGGTAAAGTTAATAATTAGTCTATTTAAGAATTTTGAGTGAGAAGATTAATTTTTTTTTTTTAGGGGATTGAATCAGGTTCCATTAATATAACGATCTCTCTCGGTCAAGTTAGAGGAATTCGAAAATTTCTCATATTACAACTCAATGCACAAATCACATTGCATATGGCAGAGCCAACAAATAAAGTAAACAAACCAATCTAAAAAAGAAAATATAAAAAAACAAAAGTAAAAACTCATACACCTATCAAACCCTAAATCAAAGCCGTTGACTTGACAAGCGTTGACGCCTAAGACCCTTTTGGTGTACATCGCCACTCATCAACCAGCAAACAGCTTCAGCCGAGGGAGATCAAGGTGAGAGAAGCAGAAAAAAGAAAAAAAAAAAAAAAAAACTCAGCTACCTCCCAGCAGATCAATCCAGGCCCAACGGCCCATTAACCTACAACCCACGGCTCAGCCCAAACCCTAGGGTTTCCAGCCGAGAAACCCGGAGCGCAGACCCTACCGAATTCAGCGCCACCATTGCCAGTCCCGGCCAGATCTCATCACCGTCATGGAAGCCATTTCAGATCGAAGCAGACCCACCGTCATTTCCTCTCCCTCCAAATTGACGTGAAAATGACCTACCAGAAAGACATCGACCCTTCACCGATCTGGTGGCAGCCGCTGTCCTCCACCATCTTCAAGACTCGAGGGAAAACCCTGACCCCCGACCTGGAAATCAGAAGGTCAAAACCTTCCCCTCAAAATCACCACTGCTCCAATCCACGACCACAAGCCCAGATTGAAACCAATCAGTCCACCGCCGCCGAACAAAGTCTGGATCAAACCCAGAAAAAATGGTCAGAGATGCCTCCAAAACAGAAACCTCTCCCCTCAATCACAATCGACGCAGAGAACCCACCCTGCGCCGCTTCATGATCGCCACCTCACCTGAAGAAAAGTGCCGCCGCCAGTCGAATCCAAGGTCACTCCGAGAAACTCGGAGACGCCCTCGACTCCTAGAGATATTCAAAGTACATTTTTTTAATTAAAGACATGAGTGTGAAGATTTTTTTTGCTCTTTTCTTCAACAAATTCACGTTGATAGTGGAATTGTACGTGGACTTTGACAACTTTGTTACTCAACAAATTCATTTTTGATTTGATTTTAGAGTGGGATATTTGAACTTAGAATTTCGTTCATTATTGTGACGAGAAATATCATTGAACCAACTAAATTTCGGTTACTCTAACAACTTCTCTTATAGTGTAATGTGAGTGCTATACAAGGAATACATTAGGTAGCTTTCGTTATTCTTACCTTTCAATTCCTTACTTAAATTTTGGTTTATTGAGCCTTTGAAAATAAGTGTGTTCTGTCACTATGATAAATCATGGCAAAATCTGCTAGAGGTTTATTGCATCATGGAAGACCCTTAATTATGCAGTCCCTAGCTAATATTAGGAAAGAACAAAACAAATCCACCTCTACATACCTACAAACATCAGTTCATCAAGGTAAACAACATAGGCATTATTAATGCTGGATCGATGCTAGCTCGCTCAGAATCTCAGATTTGTCTGTGAAATAAGATAATTCCAAAACTGTCCTCATACATGATGTTCATGCATGATTGGAAAATCACAGAGTGAAAAAGCAACAAGATTTTCTTTAGAAACATCTTGATAATATGTTCTTGATACACTAAATCCAATAACATCAATTTGTCAGTCAATTAACACGGTACGTACGTACTTCCAAATTGATTGACAGGATTTTATGGTAGCTAGATCGAAAACATCACTGTATAACAATTACCCTAACATTTTCATCTTGTTCTTGTTCCTCTCGCGTGCTACGATCACCGTGATCATGAACATGCATGGTTCTTTGGAATAGTGACAACCAGTTCTTGACCAGCGTACGTCGCATTAGCCAACTCCGGTCTCATCGAAGGCGGGAGACGAAACCTCCACTTATCGAAATGACCCCCGACGTCGTTCACCTCCGGCGAAAAGTCACCACCATTCATCTTTTGTATCACAATCTTGGTCACCCCCGGATAGATCTCTATCGCGTTGGCCCTGACAACCTCGTCGTGGTATACTTGATGACCGGCTGTCACGGGCACGGAGAACCGGAAAGAGTCGGAGGTTTCTTGGACGGAAACGTCGGCGCTGGACTGGAAAGGAAGCTCGAGAACCTTGGCGAACACGTGAGGGAGTCTCCGGAGCTTCTTCGGCGCCGAAGATGATACGACGTTGTACGAGGTGCTCCGCTTGCTTAGGGAGGGATGGACCTTCTTCATGGTAGTGATTCCACAGAAAGATTGTAATAGGTCAAGTGCGAGGAACTTATTCTGAAAACGAAAACAGAGAGAGGAATTTGCCTTTTTGTTTTGCTTTTGGAGGCTTGGATCGAGGTGAGAAGAAGAAGAAGAAGATGGAAGAACAAGAAGGCCGGGAATAAAGCTACAAATTTTCACAGAGAATTTGTTCGTTATGTCACTATCCAAGTTTCGAAAAGAAAGTGCCCTTAGATATTGGGCCAGTGTCAAGCCCAATGTTCGAATCCACAGTTAACTTTTGTATAGCCCAATGTTTGAGTTCACTCCTTTAGGGGAAGAGTAGCTTCAAGCTAGTTCGGCTAAGCGGCTTCACTATTTTTTTTTTTTTTAAATAAAAAAACTCTTAGCCGATCCCACTTTTACATATGTCTGGAAGAATCGAATTCATAACTTACCAACAGATCACAGCTCACCGACAAGCCGCTTCAGTATCTAAATTACCTTTTGTTCAATAAAATACTTTGATATAAAATTATTTATATAATGAACAATTTTGACAACTATAGCTGGCGAATTAAACATCTTTCATTAGTCATTATGACACTAAACCAAGTGGATAGGTATAATTTTTTAGTTAATTTTTTCTCATAGTTATTTATCAATGCGTCTACAAGAGTCCAAGGCCAGTTACGTTTAAAAAGATGAAAACTGTTTAATGTCAATGCAATTGAAGCTCTCAAAACAAACTAAATGAAGCTCTCAAAATTAACTGATTGAGTTTCTTTCTTTCTACAACCCAAAAAGACTTCAAGATATGAAAGTGTAATTCTAAAAGGATATAATAGTTTTTCTTTTCAAAATTTAACCGATTTTAGCCTTCACAGGCACTCAAGTGCACGAATTTTCCTAACCACTAGGGATAGTGGGGTGGTAGAAGGTCCCAATCTGGAACCCCTAGATCTGGCTTTTGAATCCCCATGAGGCTTTGGTGGCCAGCTAATGAGTGCTTAATGCCCCCTGGCGTTCGGAAGAGATTAGCCTGGCTCTGTTGGGATACCCCCTGAAGGATGTGTGTGTTGCTAACTTTCTAACGCTAACATCTCCCAATCCAAAAAAAAAAAAAAGTGCACGAATTTTCCTTATCGGACACTCATTTCTAAAAAGAAAAAAGATAAGTGATTTCAAATAACTCAACGATATTCACCGTTGGTCATATAATGAAAATTATATACTTCAAAAATCTATTTATTAATTAAATTCAGAGTTATTATCATTGATAATACATGAAGTTATCATCATTCATTACATATATCGTACGTAACTTACATTTTGATCAAGTCCAATACCTAAACTATTAGATATTGTTTCAAATGTTACCTATAGCAAATTTACATTAACCTAAAATGACACCATGCCTCTTTCAAAACAAAAAATGACACCATGCCACATAAAATATATGAGCTCTCGTTAACGTGTGTAACCATTTAAAACATGACCTGTAGATTCGACACTCATTATTAAAAAATTTCTGCCGGCTATTGCCTGTGGAACCTGACCTAATAACCCGTAGACTTGGTCAATGCACTGTTTTGTAGTCAAATATGGATGGAGACATGGAGTGGTCAAAAATGGGGAACCTTGATAGGAAATGGGGTAGAGGCGACAAAGAAAAAAAATGGAAACGAAGAACTATACATAAACATTGCCGATTCCAATCATATGCGACCAATAATTCCGAAATGCATGTTACAAAGAATGATTATACTCAAACAGTCGAACGGACACATAAGGCCTCCTAGCATTGTGGGTGGCAGCCCCACTCTGACTGAATCGTTAGCAAGTCTCTTGTTTTATATATTTCTTGTCAATACCAAAAGTGGTCGATCATAGAGGGATTCGTAAGAACAAGTCTTGTTTGCTAACTACACTACAAAACAGCGAATATGTAATAATTTTTTTTGATTTTCACATTATATAATGAGTCATTGAATGAATATGCATGCAATTAAGAGAATAATGGATCAAAAATAAAAATATTATTTCCATTCTCAAGTTGGCCAAAATACATAATTTTTTTTTTTTAAATTAATAGTAATTCCATTAATAAAATTTTTGTCAAGAATGCTATTATATATCCACCCGCTGCCTCACAATGAACATAACAAGGCTTTGTGGTGAAACCATAGTGATACATAGGATAGACCAACTATATTCGAACTTATCGCTCACTTAAAAGCTAGCCTATAAGCTATGGATAGACCAACTATATTCAAACTTAGGGCCCTATCCTTGTTAGGTTAGATTACGTAATGAGCCACCACGAGGAACACCACCACCATCATTACCCAATGCGGTCAACTGGAGCCCTCAATGAAACCCAACAGGAGAAGACCCAACCTACCAGGGTCGATCTCCATCGCACCAAGTCACCACCAAACAACTCCGCTGCATACGCCTCCATCAAAGCCATCACCTGTGCTTTGCCCCTCGACCCACCATGTCGCCATCGATCCCACATGCCACAGCACCCAACAGACCAAGATCCGTCAGTGATGCCGTCAAACTCCAAGCAAAGAGACAAAGTGAGAACAACTATCAACAAGCCTTTGAGGTCCGTTCAGCAGCAGCCCTGACATTAAGCGACTAAGGCCGACATAGATGCTAGACCACCACCGGACGAGCGTCGTTCGAGTACGCTGGAAGATGCGCTAGGGTTTTGAGATAAAACTTTGAAGAGAGAGAAAGAGACGGAGCCTCTTTTCATATATAACTTACATTCCTAAAATACTGAATATAATACACAAATTGACCTAATTAATCATTTTCATGTTATACCCCCGTCTTGATCATAGAATAGATGAAATAAATCACAAAGTCAAGTTTCGTTCAATAATAAAATTTTGTTTAACTGTTCGGTTCATCCTTCATTATCTGAGACCATATCCCTCCCTACATTTGACAAAATAGGATGGATTGAGATGATATTTTGTCTAAATTTATTTTTTCATTTTCCTATTGCTGGGAAGACACAAAAAAACCTTTCAATGGCTATTCCCACTTGTTTTCACAGAAGGAAAAAACAATAACAGAAAAACAGAAAAATGGAGATGCGGGGTATCGATCCCCGTACCTCTCGCATGCTAAGCGAGCGCTCTACCATCTGAGCTACATCCCCGTTCTGCTAATTTCATCAATGACGTCATAGAAAGTTTACAAAACAGTGTTACAATAAAGTAATTTTGTTAGGCACCGCCTTTGGGCGTGCAAAACTAAAGCGAAAGGAACGGCAACGTTTTTGGTGCTTTTATAGTTTCATCTACTTTTCAAAGGCAGCAAGCAAAGGCAAAGATGCCCTTATTAGCTGGGGTCTGGGGAAGGGGGAACAATATTAATTTAATAAATATTTAAAAAAATAGAGGCAACTTGATGTTACCGACCCCGAAAATACGGACACCTGTGGGTCTCTCTCTTACCCACTACCCGACAAAAGTCTCCCCCAACGAGTCTATTTTATATCTCTCTCTCTGTCTCCCCTCTTTATTCTTCAATACTTTATGTCACGATATTTTTCACATCCTTTGCATGACTTGGTGGATCCGGTTTTGTGGATTGTAGTGACGGAAGTGCCCCAATATGACCTCAGTAAATGGTGCGGTCAAATTTGGGAATCTGAAACAATCTCAAATACGCTTTCATCCCTGCGAGTTAAATTATTTTAACAATCCCAAATAGAATAATAATTTTAGACAAATCATTGGCTCTTTTTTTTTTTTGAATAAATAAATCATTGGCTTTTATCAAAATGGAGAAAACTAAACAAATAAATCATTTAAATTATTTTATCAATCTCAAATCTCAAATATAATAATGTTAGATAAATTGTGCGTTTTTATAGGAAAAAAAAACAGAAGATAAATAATGATTTACTTTCTCTAAAAATTTGAAAGTATGAATGTTTGAGGGATAAAATTAGTAAGTATTTTCCTCTACTGTTTTTGAGAATACGATCAATTGCTGCCCCATACAATTCATTGATAGTCTTTAGTAATGAAATTAAAGTATACTGTGATTAACGATCCAGGATAAATCACTAATCTTTTAAATTTACACCGACATACATGTAAAATTAAAAAATGTGAAGTCACATAACCAATCCACCATTTCATTTTCTATAATTAAGCTGAATTTAATAATTGTTAATATCTTTTTAGCCTCTTAGAGTTTGAAATGTGGCACCTATTAGTAGAAATAACCACCTAATGGTTCATACGTGAGGCTAAATACTAATCAATTCATCCACCAGTTGTCTTGATATATAGAACAATGTCATTTATACTTAACTATGTTGATAAAATAATTATCCATTTTATACTATTGGTTGCATTTGAGGTCAATACATCAATTAATTTGTTATCTCTATCGATAGAGTCTAATGACCCCAAAATCAATTAATTTAGACTAGCATTTTTTTTTCTTTTTCTAATTTAAGAGGATAAAAGGATTTCACTCCTATCTCCATGATAACTCGAACTTATGACCTTTATCTTAGGTAGTGGGTGCTTTAACCATTAAGCTAACACCACAGATGTTCTGCATGTGCAAGTTATTATTATATTTTTTTCTTCATAAAATAAAAAAGAAAACAGTTGGTTATTGCAGAGAAAAGAAAATGAGAAAGAGAAAAGTGAGTTGTGGGTACTTTTTTTAAAATTTTTTATAATAAAAATATATTTTGTAAATATCTTAATTATCCTTATAATTTAATTAATTCTCAAAGTTTATTAATCTTCTAGGATCAATTTTGTTAAAATTTTAGATTTTGACAAACAAATCCTCTTTTGTTGTTTCCTTGAAGTCCGAAGTGATTTTAAGGACAAAGTGACTCACCCAAAACATGTTTGATCTCTTAATTGAAAAATATATATATATATATATATATATATATATTTTAAGTAATGTGAAGCAGCGACGGACCTAGAATTTTATTTATATGGAGCATGTCATATTCTCTTCATTTTAAGCTGTTGTCGGGGTATATATGTTAATATTTAAGCCAAAATTTTGTTTGCTATCTAATAGATCATCAATTAACTCCACTACAGACAAAAACTCAGTGGGCACATGAGCCTTCACTTGCCCTCAGCTACATCTGCTAGTGATGTGAAGTATGTCATGAAAATAGTAATTTTGATTATAGAATCATGAATGCATCACTACGAATTTAGTTAGCTTAGTCAAATTAGTTAGGTCTTCGAGAAAAGCGATTGCAGGGATGGAGTAGGTAAGTGTAACCATATTAATGGAGTGAGTAATAGAAAATTTGTTCAATTTCTAGCGTCACTTTGATATTAACAATTATGTCAACAAAGTCCATATTTGTACGCGCATAATCAAAAATTCGAATGACCAAGTGTCCAATTACTTGTATTGAATCAATAGTCCAAATAAAAAGTGATAAAATCATACAAAATTTATTAACATATAAATGCTTTCAGATAAAAAAAAAACACAATTAAATGAAAAATATTTAAAATCCCCGTACGTTACACTTGAGAGTGTATCTAAACGTAAATTGTGCTCAAAGTGATCTTACATTCTTACCAATGTGCAAAGCCAGAAACCAAGTTAATGTACAAACCAATTTAGTTAATTTTCTGAAAATTAATTGCGAGGGGCAAAACAGACAATCCAGTCTCACCCTTATCCCTCCGCAGTCCACACCATTCCCCAGAAAGGGGGGGGAAAGGGGAATATTGAGATGGCATTTTCGTAAATTCATGAAAAATGAGCCCCAGTTTGCCTAACCAATAGCAGTAGGGCAGTACACCTGTAAATACGAGTGAGAATTCATTTCAGAATTGTTCACATCTCTCTCTCTCGCTCTTCGCTCTGGGCTCAATTCCCAATCCCTATTTTCACTTCTGAGATCCCCAAATCTCACTCCCTCTGATCGAACTCAAACCCACCTCCGTCTCCGTCACCGGAGGTCCTCGTCGTCGTCTCGCTCTTCTTGTTGGTAAGTTCATCTCTCACAAAATTTCCATTTCCATGGCTTCTGAAATCGTTTTCAGGCTGAAACTAATACATGGGTTTCATCATGTTTCGGATTTTACAGTGAGATTCAGAGGGTTTCGCCGATCTGAATCCGATTCGGGCTGGATCATCAGCCTCGCTAACAGATCGCTCTGTTCTATTAGAGCGCATTCGATTTGGATCGGGAAGTTGAAGTGAGTTGACCCTAAAGCTGTGGCCTGGGGTGAGAAAATAGCTGCAGATCTAGTGGGTAGGTTTCGGAATCGGACTAACATAAGCGAGTTGAGCTCATTGAATCGGTGGATTTTGTTGTTATGGAGACCCTTCTTGTTGTGGAGCATAAGAACCAGTACTACAGCCGGGTCAAGCCACATGGGCCAGGCCGGGTCGGACCCTCGCCGTCCAAGAGCTTCCGAGGGATCAATTGCCGGACTTTCCAATCCGGCACAGGTATACTACCAACCCCTCCTCCATTGAAGTCGTCTTCTACTAGTACTAGTACTAGTACTAGTACTCCTGTTTCGAAAAAACCATGCCCCCCTTCTGCTTATTCACCCAAGACACCTACACCTAGTGCGGATTCACAGATTGATGCTAAGCCTAAATTTTACTCTGACAGTAAAGCTGTGAGTAGAAGCAATGTGAGAACCAACCCAATTCCTATCAATGCCCGAAATCTGAAGAAAGAGAAGCCTTTTAATGAGAGTTTTTCATTTTCGGAACTCTGGGCTGGTCCTGCTTACTCAAACTCTCCCCCACCTAGTTCTTTGCCAATACCCAAATTTTCAGTTCGGCCAAAGAGGACCGTGTCGCTTGAATTGCCTAGCTCAGTTTCTGCTATTGAAATGCACCCAATTGCCAGGTCTGCACCCCCGTCCCCGACCAGAGAGCATAGCTCTTCCAAAAGAGATCTCTTTTACAATGCTGACTCAGCCACTAGGACTCTGCGTCGCATCCTCAACCTGGATGTTGACGACGAATGAAGGGCAGGGAGCACTAGGCTCCTGTAAATAGTTGTTGTATATATAGTGAATAAAGTGGTTGGTAGTGTTAGCTCTTTGTTATGTTTATACAAGTAGCAGACGTGGTTGTTGCTGGGGTGGTGTTCTGTTGGTTAGTGGAGGTGTTTTGAAGTGGACTTGCTGTACTTGGTTGGGAGATGAATGCTAGTTTGGAAGGATTGGCATTGTATCTGTTAGTTGTTATGGTGTTAGCTCTTTGTTATGGTTCTCACAAGCGGCAGGCGTGGTTGTGGCTCGTCAATGATCTCTGGGGTTTGAACTATGAGTACTGGTGTTTGAAGTGGTCTTGGTGTACTTGGGTTGGAAGATGGAAAATGGGCGTGGTTTTAGTAGTTTGGGATACATGATATGGATGGGATTCGACCAAGATTTTATGGAAGCAGAAGGGAGATGGTAGTAATGTTGTGCTTTTGGAATTGAATGGTTGCCTGCACTCTGGCATGGGATGGAACAACTAACTAGTCTATGGAAGCTGAGGAAAACCACATTCTACTTCAATTTGAAGTTGTGACATTAACTTGTCAATGTAATATCCTCGTGCAGATTTGCTAACTTCATTTTAACCCCTTTTAGAACTAGATTTAGGCCTTTAGTTTTGGTTACTATGTATAGTGTAGAATGTCTAGTGGTTTATGGATACAGATTTCTGTAGGTTTCTTTTCTATTCTTGGTTTTCATCTTCCTTACTTTTCAGTTTCCAAGTTAGTGTCCTTATAAATAGTCTAACATTGGTCGGTAGCTTTGTTCCTTAGTTCAGCGTTCCTCAATTTCTTCCTTAGGTATTCATCCTCTTTCATTAATCTCTTTGCTTGGTCTGTCTTGCCTGAATTGGCTGCTTTCCAATCAACAACTCTCACCTTCTTACTGTTGTAACTTTCTTGTTCTTTTAGTTACAGTCCGACTCCTTTACTACACTCTGATAAAGGGTGTTTCCCCTTTGCCCATCTTTTCTGTTTTTTGAAAGAAAAGAGGAAAGGGGGTAGTGATTGTTGTTCTTCCCTACTTCTGCTTCGATGCTTCTGTTTGTAGAGGTCAATCTGTGTTTCTTGGTCATGTAAGATTTCCTCAGTTGAAATCTTCTGTTCTTGCAAGTGAATGGCGCCTTATTCTTGTATTCATATCGTTTCAATCCTCAGAGATTGTTGATTTCGCCAAGCCAACAACAAGGTAATACATATTTTTCCTTTTTTTGTTTTCACTAATGCTTTTCATTGTTCTATTGTTTGGTTCAATAGTGACTTATTTTTCTCATAATTATGCGGAGCAGGTGCTAGTCGGAAAATCAGAAAGGCTGTTTTGCTAGCAGTGAGATTCTCCAGTGAATCTAGTTCGTTATATGTAGTAGTCTCTTGAAGGAGTCAAAGTGGCGTATATCATCATGATCATCATGATGTCTGTGTCTGATGTTTTGTGCTGTGTTCTAAGAGTCCATTGAATCCAATGGAGTGATATGTAATGTGTAGCCAAAAGTTCTGATCACATTTTCATTTTATGTTCTGTTTTCTTGAACTCCAATGTTATTGTACTTGGTTGTTACTTATCAACAGTGTTTCTATTCACTATTTAATCTACTACTGTTGTCTTTTAAATTCTAATGGTAATTCGTTTCATTGATATTGATGTATGGCCATGGTTTGTGTTTGTGATCAATGTCGATGGAACATGGTTAATCTGCTGATTCGTTTAAAACAAAATATGGTAGCTGATTTTTGGTTGCCGTTTGTGATCAATGTAAATGTCACATTGTTTATCTGCATGGCTGAATGGTTTTAAAACAAAATCTGGTAGCTGATCAGTTTCAAGGTTTTGAGTTCTACGTGTGCCGTTGGGCAACTGCATATGCATCTTCTCTTCATACTGGTGCAAGAATCATAATAATTTGAGTTATAAAGCAGTCTCTAATCGAACCCTGCAATGAGGAAACTCATTTCTAAACCATCCGTCTTATACGTTAGCCAGGCAAACTTTATCAAATACATGCTGGCATCCTCCTCATAATGTGAAACATATTAAAAGATATGCGGCTTGGTGTGAAGCAACTCTGCAAGCTGGAGTCGCTGCAATTGCTCGTGATAGTTTTGGTAATATTGTTGCTGGTTCAGCCAAGTTTATGTTGGCTCCTTCTGCTGTGATTGCTGAAGCTCTTGCTCTTCAAGATGGATTGGTCCTTGCCCTTTCAGTTCCTAATGAAGTTATTATATCTTCAGATTCTCAAGCTTTAATCTCCTCTATTCAATCCAATTCTTCTTCACCAGATTGGAAAGCTTCTACGGTCATCTCACAAGTCCGGTATTTTTCATCTTTAACCCGGCGTGTTAGCTGGAACTGGTCCGGCAGAAAGGCAAATAGAGCAGCTGATCATATGGCTGCTATGGCCTGCAGACATTTGTGCCCCCAAACTGGGTCACTCGTACCCTTCTTCTTCCTTCTTTAGAAATTTTGCTTCAAGATAAATTGCCCTGCCCTCGCTGTTCTGAGGGCTTTTCGTATGGGCTGCTTGTTGTTTTGTTCCTTTTTTTTTTTTTTTTGAATTAATGAAAATTTCATTGATGGAAAACTCATGCCAAGAAGGTCATTATATACCCATCCACTGACACATACCAATGGCCAGATAAGACTTCGTGGAGGAGCCACAGTGGTACATAGGATAGACATACTATATTAGAACTTATCGCTCACTTATTTAAGCGAGCCTATAACTATGCAAGACATTTTCATAGTTTATAGGCTAAACATAAAGAAAAAACCTATATCTTCTCCTTGCCCTTTAGACTAGGGCTTGGAGGCTTACCCGAATACAGAACACTGGGGACATCTTCAGCAGGAACCTTTTTTGCTTTAGGAGGATTTTTGTTCTTGGCTCCCAATGGCCTACCTCTCTTCTTCTTGCCTCCAGGAAGCTCTACTTTGACCGATTTAGGCATCATAACCTCCACAGGCACTAGCAAACCACCTGGTGTCTCCACTAATCCAAGAGATTTTGCATTAAACTTTGTAGGGAATTCAGGCATCATCACCTTCTTTGAGGGAGCAATAGGGCTAGTTTTACCCTCCACTAAATCCGACATCAAAAATTGCAGCTTCTTTGGAGATGGAAGGGGACGATCCCTCTTTGCAGACTGGTCAGTGTCCACGGGTACCAGAGCCAAAGCATTATCCTCATTAGCTTGTTTTTCCTTTGCATTATGAATAACAATGGGCTTGCGTACCTTACTTGTCTCAGCCCCTCCAAAAAGAGACCTTCCCACAGGGGGAAGAATGGGGGTAGTAAGACCTTGGAAGTGAATTAGACTGTCCTTGAATTGATTTACTAGAAAACCTAAAAAAGGACAAGCGAGATCCAATTTTCTTGCCGCCGACGAAGGAGGAGCCATGCTTGTTGGCGTGGTATCTTCAGCCTTACATGCATCGCCCGTATGATACACACAATGACAGGTATTGCATTTGCCCACCAGATTCTCAAAAAAGAAGTGAACCTCTTGCTCAATCCCCTCAACAGAGGCAACGTTGGCAATAGTTTTCCTCTGCTCATATGTTGGTGGTAGAGGTGGGGCCGGCCCGACCCATTTTAAGCGGGCCTAGTCGTACTTTGTGCCGTGTTTGGGCCGACCCATTTATTATCGTGCCGGGCTCGTGCTGACCAATTTACTTAAACTTTAAGCCCAGTCCGGCCCATGGCCCGAGCCCATATTGTGCCGGGTCAATAAACGGGCCGTACTCGTGCCTACCCAATATAAAGCACTATTTTAAAATCTTAATTTGAAAAAAAAAAAAATTATTTAACTATTTAGAAAATTAAAATAAATTAAGTTCTACAATATTTTTCTTAATCTTAGCTTTTTAAGATTAGTTTTCTAATATTTTTTATATTCCACTACAAGAAAGAAAGAAAAAAAAATAACTCAAAATATATTGCTTGTAGTATATTATTGTGAGATTAATCTTTATTAATATAATGAAGATTTAGTATCATATTATTTTTTCCTTCATTCTATAGTTGTATTATTATGAGATTAGAAAAAATACTTTATGTCAAAACTGTTTTAGCGAATCAGAAATTGAGAGATAATCGCTGTGTATTCTCATTGATAATAGGGGCCTCTTTATATAGAGGATTACAATGTATAGAGATAGAATCATACAAGGAAAGAGAATCTCTAGATTCTTCTAATTGACCCCTATTAACACTAGGTCAAGTAACCTAGAGTTTAGATTAAACACAAATAGAGATATCCTTAAACACTCCCCCTTGTGTTGTCCAAACGCGGTGTTTCTCTCGTTGCCTCGTTAAAAACCTTGCCGAGTAACAAAAACCCAGTGGGACAAAAATAACCTCGGTCGAAGGGGAAAAAGAGCACAACACACCCTTCACGTCTCGAGGTGAACATGTAGACATCTCCCCCTGATGTCTGCGCCTCCCCCTGATGACTACGATCATGGGAGTTCAGATAATTTCCGCAAGTTAATTCTTGCCACATGTTTCTCGAACGTGGATTTGGGCAATGACTTAGTAAACAAGTCTGCCTCACTGTCCTTAGATCGAACCTAGTTCACTTTGATCTCGAGGAGAGTCTGTTGTTGATGATTATGCTTGGTGTTATCGCTTTTGATGGAGCCTTGCCTCATTTATTCAAAACAAGCAGTATTATCCTAAATGCTCGTAGGCTCATCTGTGGTAGACTTCAAACCACAATTGTTCGAACATGCGTAATTATGGATCCAATCCATATACATTCATGAACCACTTCGTGAAGAGCAATGATCTCTGCATTGTTCGAAGATATAGCGACTAGGGTCTATTCTGTAGACCTCTAAGATGTCACGGTCTTTTCCTATGGTGAACACTTGACCGGATTGGGAATGACCTTTATGTGGGTCAGAGAGATACCCAACATCAGCAAAACCTTCCAAAACACATGTCGTTTTGGGATGGGGATAGTGGACGCAGGCCAGTGTTGGCGGCATACCTGGTGTGTGATGGGTCCGAATCCATCATCTCTTTGTAAGGATAGAACAAGCCCATATCAATCGTATATCTCAGGTACTGAAGGATATCTTTTACACCAATCTAATGGCATCGAGTTGGGGCAGAGCTATATCTTAGCTAACAAGTTCATGGTAAATGAGATGTCCGGTCTTGTGCATTGAGCTAGGTACAATAATGCGCCTATTGTACTTAACTAGGGCATTTCTACCCCTATCGCATCTTCGTCATCATCCTTCGAACGAAGAGGTTCCTTTTCAGGATCAAGACTACGGACGATCATGGGGGTGCTTGAAGGCTTGACCTTGTCAAAATGCCTAAGCATCTATCGACACGATGCTCGAGTTCTAAACCGATACATAATCGTGTTCTCCCAAAATCCTTCATCTCAAACTTGGATTTCAAGTGTTCAGCGGTTTCCCTTAACTCTTTAAGGGCTTCTAATGAAGATCATGTCCAACACGAACCGCGATAGAATCCGAAACTTGTGATAGAAACGCGTGAGCATATCCCTTCCCAATCAAGTAGTCACTTTAGTGAGCGTTTTAATCTTATTATAAACGCGCTCCGTGGTCTAGAGCCTCTTGACTTGGGTAAATGAAGTTCACAATGAACCTTCATATATATTCCGTATCTAGATCCCCATAGATATACGTAGTGACCACATTTGTAAGCTGCATGTTCAGTTATTCGGAAACTACCAAACTGACAAGGTAGTGGAGTGCAATGGTATCCATTACAAGAGAATATGTCTTATCGTAGTCGATTCCAGGGCATTTTGTGAGAATATGTCTTTTTCTCATCACGCTTTCTAACGAAGACCCATTAGTCAATAGGTTTTATGTCAGGAGGTGTTAGCATCTCTAGCTCGAAAACCTTCCTCTTCGTTAGAGAATCCATCTTAACCTGGATCACATCTTTCCATTTAGGCCAAATCTCTCTACATTGGCATTCATTCATCAACGGAGCGTGGTTCGATATCATCTGACTCAACAAACTCATGCGCAACTACATCGACAATTATGATGGAGTTTCTATCCCACGTCTCATGTACACTAGTGTAAGTTTCATAGAGCTTTATATTCGCAGGAATGGGTTTTAACGTTGAGGCGTCCCCCAACGATAACCATAACCTGGAAGATTCTCATGAGATGGATTTTGAGTGTCGATGATTCAAGGATTGGTTTGTGCCAATGTATCCTTCGAACCCACGGGCCTCCCACGCATCCTAGCTGGGGCCATGGCCTATAACGCCAGAGTGCCACTCTCATTGGCATTGGTGCCATGCCTACCTCCATGTAGGGTGGCGCTACGTCCTCTCGTAGGGACGTCCTTCCTTGCAAGCATGTTTGCAGCATATTTGTGTGATCTCGTCACTTTAACAGGGATCGAGATGAGACATAGTGGGGACAGGCCACGACAATCCTTGTCGTTCCTGCTTAACATCCGTGTTCTTATCTCCCCCTAACGACGGGAAGACTTTCTCATCAAAGTGACAACCCGCAAATCTAGCGGTAATGAGATCGCCTTGCAAGGGCATTAAGTGGCGGACGATTGTTGGAGTCTCAAATCCAACGTAGTTGCCCATTCGTCTGTAAGGACCTATCAAAGTGCGCTGTGGCGGCGCAATGGGCACATAAATGGCTCACTCAAATGTGCGTAAGTACAAAATACTTGTACCTAGTCACTAACTGTAACGCAAGGGTACATTGAGTGGCGGTAGGTCGTAGACGAATTAGCATAGCTGCATACGATATTGCATCACCTCAAGCGGATATAAGGAGAGTGGTGCGCATTACCAATGTCCAGACTATCATCGTAGTCGTTTCCGCGAGACCAATTGGGTGTGTACATGGGAATATGATGTCCAACATCAGTCCCAATGCAATAACCATCGAAAGTCTTTGTTGTAAACTCTCCAGCATAGTCAAATCTAATTGACGGAATATGATGATTTGGGGAGTGAGCCCGTTGTCATATGATCTGTGCTAAGAGTGTAGCATAAGCAGCATTACAAATGGAAAATGGCACAACACGTGACCAGCGTGTTTGCGTGTCAACCAACATCATGAGATATTTAAACGTCCGCAGGTTGGTTAAATCAGTCCATAGAATCCCCATGGATTTGATGTAAGAACAGAATGAGTATTTTCATATCCTTTGCATAAGACGTTCTCAGTCCTAAGTTCCCGAAGGAACTGGCTTTGCAAAATGAGCGAGAGGCTTTGGAAGCAACCAATGAGATTTTTGGTTGGGCTTGAGCAAAGGAACTCATCTCCGTTCTCTACATGAGTTTTCGCATGGAATCCGTTGGCTATTCATAGGGCAATTTGCCCTAAGAGCGTAGAAAAGCTCGTAATTAAAAAGGAGTCATAAAGAAGAGAACTCAACTTTTATTAATAAGCCAAACAGAATTACATCATCGTTTCTTTTAACCAAAGAAAATCTAATCCAATAAACTAGTTAATGCAAAACAATGGTAGTCGTCTAACTTCTTTCGGTAATTCCGGTGTAAATGTGACCAGGTAAGTAGAGAGATGTCGGTGGAGCAAAGCTCGCTTAAGTACCACTTATCTCAAAACCTTTCTAGACATCACTTTTACATTGAGTACGCCTGCTTTGAAGAAAGACTAATATCATTGGCATCTACTACAAAAGTAATATGGCAATCGCCTACATCTCTTGGAAAAATAAAAAGACTTAATCAAAATCGCCAGTTTCTGGGTCTTGATCCTTATAGTCTTCCACCCTTAGATTGAGATCGCCATCTTGATCTTCTTGTTCCATGTAATTTGCTTCCTTTGCTTCACGATACGTCTTCTATGCGTTTGCAACATTCTGGGGTGTTGTACATGCTTTGGCCCAATGTTCAGTTGATCCACATCGAAAACAAACATCATTATGGTCAGGCTCCCTTGATCGAGGCGCCATTGGGGCGCGATTTGGACGACCTATGCTCTTGGTGGCGTTACCACCATGGTCGGAGGCTCCGCCTCTCTCTCTCTTCACACGTTGACCTCCACGGTTCCGTGCACGCCTCTCTTGGCGATTTCCTTCCTCTTTAGGGCGAACATATGTACCAGAATGTCCAGAATTGTCCCTACTCTTAGGGTTTCCCTCCTTGCGTCCTCCATTGGGGACGCGACTATAGTTAGACTCCAGAATAGGCTTAGTTCCCACGGGTCTAGCATTATAGTTCTTCATAAGAATATTGTCGTGCTTTTCAGCTACGTTCATGGTGCCAATGAGCTCATGAAACCTTGTGATACGTCCTGCATTTACATCAATCCGATAATTCTTTGAAATCATCAGTGCAGAGACGGGGAAGGTAGAGAGAGTCTTCTCGATCAACATCGTATCAGTTATGGCTTGGCCACAAAACTCCATCAAAGACTTGATACGAAGAGTTTCCGAGTTATAATCAAGCACAGACTTGAAATCACAAAAGCGGAGGCTATGCCATCGTACTTCTAAATCGGGAAGCAGGGAGTCACGAACGTTGCCAAATCGCTGCTCAAGTTCTACCCATAGCTTTCTTGGGTCTTCCTCATTGAGGTATTCATTTTGGAGTGCCTTGTCATGAGAATTATGGCTTTAGCTTGTTTTGCTTCGAAAGCAGTAGCTTGCTCAATGGAGAGCACATTCTGACCAGGCTCTTAGATGGCTCCCAGAAGTCCATCAGCCTTAAGATGTTGGCGCACATCTCGAACCCACCTATGGTATCCTGCGCCAGTTGTCTCTAGTGGAACGAAGTTCAACTTGTTCAGGTTACTCATCCTGAAAAACAACACAAGATTAGGGTTAGTTTCGGAGCGAAAATGCTACCACGAAAAACTATTAAATTTCTGAGCGTAGTCGCTTCCAAGAAATTAGGGATTTTCTGAGCATAGTCGCTTTCAAAAAAATCCGATTCCAAGAGGGGTTTTGGATTAGATCGAAACAACGATGTATGTGGTCGATCGTTTTCTTCTCAACAAACTCTAAGTTTGGAGGACTCTACAAGATCCAAGCTTGGAGTGAGCACGAACCCCCACAGTTCGGCTTTTGGTCTCCCCTATGAAGAAGAAAGGAGGGTAGGAGAAGGGATGATGGAAGTCCCCGAGAAAAGAAGAAGAAATTGAAAAACTTCAAAAACGGGAACTTTAGAAAAGTTTACCTTGAAAAGTTGCCGGAAATCTTGACCGAAAAGTTGGCCGGAAAAATGTCGCCGGAAAAGTCGCCAGAAAATTGTTGACCGGAGGGTTGATCGGTGTTGACTGACCGTTGACCGGGGTGCTGACGTGGTAGATCGGAGCTGACGTGGCAGATCGGCGCTGACGTGGCAGATTCGGTGCTGACTGGACGCTGACGCAAGCGCTGATGTGGCAGTGCTGATGTGGTGCCTGAGGTGGGTGACGTCAGTGGGCCACGCTTCTGGGCTGCGCAGCTTCTGGGCCTACGCTGTGCCTCTGGGCTTCGTTGCTTCTGGGCTAGGCTTACAAGGATAGGGCAGAGAGAGAATCTGCAAACTGAAGGTGAGGCAGTGGTTCAGGGCAGGCGGGCTTCTGGTGAGCGGTTCAGAGACTTTTTGGCAGGTTCCGGTGGTGAAATTTTCGGCTCCGGGTTTCTGGGGTGGAGACGCTGTAGGTGGTGGAGTATGGCTGCAGGAGGTGGTGAGGAAGGCTTTGAACTGAGCAGAGGAACTTTTGCTACTTCCGGTGGCCGGTTCGGTGGTTTTCCGGCCGGTTTTGGACTCCTGGAGTTGAGATCTTCAAGGTGGGCGGCGGTGGTTTCTGGGATTTGAAGGCTACGAATTTAGGATTTCAGGGTTAGGGCTTCGTGCTGATAACGTGTTTTAGGATTTCAGGGTTAGGGCTTCGTGCTGATAACGTGTTTTAGGGAATCAGAAATTGAGAGATAATCGCTGTGTATTCTCATTGATAATAGGGGCCTCTTTATATAGAGGATTACAATGCATAGAGATAGAATCATACAAGGAAAGAGAATCTCTAGATTCTTCTAATTGAACCCTATTAACACTAGGTCAAGTAACCTAGGGTTTGGATTAAACACAAATAGAGATATCCTTAAATAAAAACAAGGATATAATGTTTTATTTCACTATTTTGACAATATAAAGAAATAGCATTGGTGGAATTGTCATGAGATTCTAAATAAAAAGGTCTAATATTCAAATCTCATCATTGTGGTTTTTAAATATTTTTAAAAACAAAATGAAATTTTGTGTTTGTAACAGGCCGGCCCACAATATGTCGTGCTTTGGCCGGGCCGGGCCAATGGGCCAATATTCCTAGGCCCAACCCAGCCCGTTATTCTAACGTGTTCGGGTCGTGTCGGGCCACTAACGGGCTTGGGCCGTGCCGGGCCTCTTTTAAGCGTGCCGGGCCCGTGTCGTGCTCGTGCTTAGCGGCCCATTTGCCACCTCTAGCTGGTGGCATATTGGTGATCCGAACCCAAAAGAAAAGATCCTCCATCTCTACAGATTGCAGAGGTGCCACTCCACCATAAGGTTGAATAACCATCAAAGCCCGATTGAAACTCCACGGTCCATCTATTAATATCTTGTTCCTATCTCCCCTAAGATCAAAGGAGAAAAGAAAACGATTCGGAGCTTTCTGCTGGACGCTGAAGCCTTTATTCAGCACCCAAATGAGATGAAAATGCCTACGCATGTCAGCAGCATTTGTTGGTTTCGGAGTCAAAGGCCTTGCCAGAAGATACGATTGAGCATTCCGCTGTGCTCCCCCATCCGCCATGGAGGAGATGTCCACAACCTCATTGGTAGCAATAGCCAATGAGGTAGCAAAGTTTTTGGTGACAGAATCAATGTTCGACATGATGAGTTCTAAAGAAGCTGATGTAGGGATTGAAAAATGGTGGAGAACGACGACAACAATGGTCGGCGTTTACTTAGGGTTTGGTGCGGCAAAGTGGAGGCTGCTTAGGGTTTCTCTTTTTTGACTTTTTGTTATGAAAGTTCTCTTGCCAAAAAAAAAAAAAAGAACTTGGTGTTCTTTAAAGGGACTGGTTATACCATCATCCTGCACAGACAACTAACCGAATTCTCTTTCTTTTGTCTTATGATTGGTTATTTGTAGTTGCACCATCAAATCAACCAGTACAATTCCATCAACTCAGATACCCCTTCTCTTTCTCTTCAATTATTGCTGCTATGTTATTGAGGTTCATAGTGCTAGTGAATAGGAGAAATTGAGTTATGTACACTTGTACAGGGAATGTGATTTTTTCATTTTCTTTTACTGGTATCTGAGTTGAGTATAGGATATCTGCATAATCAAAAGGAAACATTGACAGGCAAAATGTCTTTTTAAATGCCAAAGCCAATGATCCTTTTTGTTCGATCCCTTTTAGCAGCCTCTAGCCAGTCTCTCATTTGCTCAGTTGGTCTCATCATTAGCTTTTATTTATTTATGCGTCATGCAGCTTTTATAATTAGGGCAATGTCATCTGCACTTCTGCAAACTCATTTTCCAGAATTATAGTATACCGATTTTTTTAATAGAATATTTAACTCGAAGTGCCAAATGATTATCTATGAATGTGAATAACAGTTACCTGGATAAAACCACTTCCTGCAATACTAGCTGACTTCGAAGTAACTCGGTTCAATATGACTGGAAACTGAAACATGGGCAACTTCTGCCCGTGCAATGCTATTTTTTTCTTTATACTTTATAATGTCAACAAGGAGAAGAAAATTACGAACAAAAGATTTGGGAACTGTATTTTGGTTAGCCAATGTAGTGTACAATGTGAAATTTCATATGATTTCTGCTAGCATTGTGCAACTGTGTTTTCCGAGATTAACTAAATACCGTTAAAGTTAACTTTTAATTAGTCCATTAAAGATGCTCTAAAAGGGGTACCCTAGAAAAACATATAAAAAATCTCACTAAGATTTTGACTGATATTTTGGGACTACCTATGCATTTACTATAAAGTTCCCCAACTACTACTATTTAATTATGCTGGGTTATCTAGAACAGATGTGGAAGTGGAATTGAAGGTTTGGATCGATTCCCTTGAATAATTAATCCTTCTTCTCTCTTCCTTATCAAGACTGTCCTCATATAATAATTCTTCAGATATGTATGAGCAGTCATCTGCATGAATGACAATAATGATCGGTCCCCATTTCCACAGTTTTTGATTTACATGGACAAAAAACAACAGGGTTTCGAGTCATTCATACATCATCATCTACTCGGAGCCAAAAATTTGTGGGAAATTGGGAATATAATAGCCTATACATAGAGAGGCCTTAATCAAATAAGTCATCAATTAAATAAAAACTCAAACTCTACAATATACTAAAATATCTCATCCTCTCTTTATCTTTATCTGCAGGGGAGAGGGTGATTAAAAAGCCAAAGACAGGTAAAAATTCAGATCTAACAGGGTAAAAATTCAAGAACAAGTCCTTTCATAGCAGCATCAAAATTCTGGGTTTCCAGCTTTCTCGTCTAGGAGCATTTCTTGGTAGCGGCACTCGTGGCTGCAAAAGGCCTTGTCACCTCTGCATGTCACATATAACAATTTGATTAGTCCTCATGCCCGAAGATTCTACCATACTGATTGGTACGGCATAAGTTCAGCTTCAGCCTTTTGTGTGCCGTACCAATTAGTATGGTAGAAATACTCATGTTCATGTAAAAGAAATTAATGTTTCGTTTCCATAATATACAATGGTCTAATTATTTTCAAAACAATAATGAGAGATATCAAATTCGGTGATCGAAACAAACCTGTAGATGTAAATGTCAATGTTCTGCTCAAGATTCTTCTTGCATGTGTGACAGAAGCTGAGGAAATTCTCCGGAGCAGATTTGGACAAGTGACCTGAATCCGATAAGGTGTAGTAGCTTTCGACAATACAGTTGTCGAATATATGAGTTGTTCTTGGATTAGGTCCACGAGATATCACACATGTATAGTCCTCAGAAAGCTCCATTTCCCTCACTGAGACACACCTTGAAAAGGCCTGAGGAGAATTCGAATTCGAATTAGAATTCTCTGTTTGGATGCCGGAATTAGAAGATCCTTTTGCCGGATAGGGAGGTATTTGAACTCTAAGCTTAGTTCCAAACAGGACCTTATTCCCATTACTTTCCTTACAAGCACTACTACTATTCACTTCAAATTTTTCATCAATGAGTGTGTCAACAAGAGCAAGGCCAATGCCTTTGACCTCTGAGTTGTCCCAAGAGCGTTTGTTCCCTGACAAAGCCTTTGGGATTAAACTGGGTTGGTTTTTGTCACATGAAAAATGGTTTCCAAATGGGAGTGAAAGCTTGGTGTCAAGGATTGAAGTGGGACTTATCATAGGGTTTTGGTCCGTTTCAGAGTGGCTACCCTTTATTGTGAAAAAGGCTCTGAATCTTGGAGAACCAAAGAAAGATGGGATCTTGGTTGTGTAGTAGTTTTGGGATCTTTGAGAGCTGTGATCAGCCATTAGAGCTTGCTTGCTGGTCACTGCTCTAGATCTATTCCTCAGCATAACAAAATAGATTTTCAACCCGCAAAATGTCACAAAAATTTTGTCACTGCAAAAATAAAAGATCCGATCAAACATATATAAAAACAAAATGATGAAGAGATATATAGCACCAGATCATATTATTTGTTTGAGAACTTACCCTAAAATTGATGAGAGAAATCTCACCAAGAAACCACTATGAATGAATGAAATAAAGTCTCTTTCTGTTGAAGAACTGTTGAAGCTGAAAGATAGGGCCCTCCTATATTTCTGTAGCCTCCATGCCAGAAAGCTGAGAGAAAACAAGTAATAAAACAAACAAGTTGAAGTTGGTATGCTCAATTTGTTTCACTAGATTAGCCAGACTCAGACTGCGCGCAGTCGTATCAAGCCTCATGCAAGCCATGTGATCAAGACAGAGAAAGACATATTATAGAAGATGAGCTCTCTCTCTCTCTCTCTCTGGGGCTCTTTACAGCAAAAGAAGCTCTGTGTAATATGCCCTGCTTGTCTCAGGCAGAATTGGCATAAATGCTTTGCTACTTCCCATGAAAAAGAGACATCAACACAATCAACACTAAACTGAATTTTAAAGGAGAGAAAGTAATAGGATCAAAGCTTTAAGCACTTTTGTGATAGTGGGCGTTTGGCTTTTTTTTTTTTGGATAATGGGGGTTTGGCTTCACATCCCAGCGATCAAATTTCACTTTTTCACTTCCTCTTTATCTGAGTTTCAATCAGTCCAAGAATTTGCAACTTGGCGAACAGAGAAAGTGAAAGATGGGAAAGACTAGGCCCTCAGTTTTAAAGAGAAAGAAAGAGTTCTGTCTACTTTTTAAAGAGTGAGAGTGAAAAGGAAAAACAAGAGGCGTCTGCGTCTGCATGAGAACCCTGTGGTTTTCCACTACACAGCTTCAGAACCCAGAATTGATTAAGTGAAGCTTTCTTAATTAAGATTTTCTCTATCTAACCAAGATTAAATTTTGTCTTTCTATGAGTGAGGGAAGCTCATTTTGTCGGGGCTTGCTTGGACTTTGTGTGAAACTCGTAGTCTCTGTCACTGTGACTGTGGTGGTTATGAATTATAGAACAGAAATAAACGCACGCACTCATAGGAATATAATGAGCTCATTCTACGTTTCTCATTTCGGTTTTTTTATTCGTTCATGTATTGTACTTGAAATTATTGGTGCTAGTCTAGTGCTTAATTAGTCTCTTAATTAATCAACTTCGGTTGTGTTAACGAGACCCTGTGCTGCGTTTTGGAGTATTTGACTATTCGATTCTCGAATCGACTCTGAAAAGTTTTGGAATATGAGTTTGTAGCTATGTGTTAGTATCAATATAGAATTTGCAAAGACATTTTCTACTATTATGAACTTTAGAGTTATTATTTATTGCGTTTTCAAAACGTAATTTTACATTCCAGACACTATATTATCGATGTTTATCATTTAAGTTTAAGTAACGATAATCAATTTCATGGAGGCTTAGATAGCAATATTAAAATGTGATTAGGGTTATGATGTCGGTCTGTAGAAGCCTAGCAATTATAGACAAAGCTTGCGAGTTGCGATAGCAAGTATAGGTTTTGTTTTATCAAATTGTGGGAGTTTGGGTTAAGAGTCTTAAAATACCTAATTTTGCCTAACCCCGCGTGCAACTTTCAGTACTAAATATTGTCAGCATTTTCGTGATTTGAGCTTTGGTTCCCAAGTACAGAAGCTGCCCTAAAATAAAACAAGTATTATAAAGGCCACCTGCCCATTGCCTGTCCTTGCAACCTCGATTTACAAGTTGGTCAAACGAATTTTATGCCAAGGTAAATCTTCTTATTGACCACAAGAGAAGAGAAATTGAACGTGGTAAATTTTCTTCTTCAGAACGTAAATCATAAGATAATGGTAAGGCGTGGAATTAAATAGTATATGTCTTTTTTTTTTTCTTTTCTTTTTTTGAAATAAACAACTTATATACAATAACTAGATCAAATGATATATGTCTATTGTAAAGGTGTGGAATTAAATAGTATATGTCTATTGTGAGTCGAACTCACGATCTCCAACTTATAAAGAGAAAATTTATGCCACTAGATCAAATGGTATTATGCAAATGTCTCTCATTTAGGTAAATTTAGAGTAAAATGCTGAAATTTATTTACTTTTTTTTAAAAAAAAAAAACTTATGTATCTTCATGTTTTAAATATGTATGGCAAAGGCATGGTTTGATCACCAAATGCGTGCATATATTTTAGGACTGGGCAGAAACTAGCAGAGAAGCGGTTACCGACCGAACCGCACCGGAAAATCCGGTTCGGTTACCGAACCGGTTCAAAACGACGTCGTTTTTGAAGAGAACCGCACCGAACCGCTTACATGCGGTGCGGGTGCGGTTTACGACTTCGAACCGCCTGCATTTACCGAACCGAACCGATATATATTTATATAATTATTTTGATGCAAATAGTTTATATTATTTGGTACTAACCCTAGCTTTGTGCGTTCTCTTCTCTCTCCATCTCTCAGCCGCTTCCTTCATTTTTGCGTTTTTGCTTTGTTCTCTTCTCTCTCCATCTCCATCTCTCGGCCGCTCCCAGTTTCTCTCATCTCTCACACGACGGCAGCTCCCAGTTTCCCTCATCTCTCACACGACAGCAGCTCCCAGTTTCTCTCATCTCTCACACAATAGCAGCTTGGTGCAAGCTTCTTCGAGTTCACACGACAGCAGCTGTCGGTGCTTCTCACTGGGTGAAGCCAATCACCGGTAAGGATCGAGTTCCCTTCTCTTCTCTGTCTCCCTCGATTTTTTTTTTTTGTTTTGGTTTTTCAGTCTTTGTGTTTAATTATGGGAGTGTGATGACGAATTCAGTCCTTGGTTTTTCAGTCCTTGTTTTTCAGCTTGATGAGAGTCTGAGACTATGGGAGTGTGATGACGAATTCATGCTCTGGATAAGAAATTAAGAATAGGGGACGACATTCTCTGAACTGCATTTGGGGCTTTCTTTGTGTTCAACTAGTTTGCTACTTTGTTGCTTTCTTATTTTTAGTACTGAACTGCAGCTTTGTTGTTGATTGAGTTTCAATTTTTTCTGTTACATATCTAAAATTAGTCTCTGCAATTTGCAGGACACCACCAATTTGTTCTGTGCTTTCTCAAGTTAGCTGGTTAATTAGTAATTACTCAACTGTTTTAACTTTTAAACTGCTTGTGTGAACTGTAATTGCCCAAATTTGTTGTTGATTGAGTTTCATTTTTTTTCATGGCTACTTGTAGATTATGGAAGGGATTTCCGCAACCCCGGCTTCTACACCAGCTGGAACTGCAGACTCTAGCATAGGGACGACCCCCACCCCGAGTCCGAGTGCTGCAGTTGTTCAAAGTGATGTTCCAGTACCATTCTTAGATTCGGCATTTGGTTAATTTGAACTTTGGGAAATGCTTTGTATTAGCCTTTCAATTTTACCTCTCTTTCGCACCACTTATTTTTTCAAGTCTACAGGTTTTTAAATTTCCAGGTATTGGTTACATGTTTTAATATGCGGTTTTGGGTGCAAACCGAACCGTACCGGACCGATAAAACGGTGCAACCGAAAATGCAGTCCAAACAATATAAATGCAGTTGCGGTTTGTAAAATGGACCTACCGAATAATGCGGTGTGGTTGCGGTTTCAGGTCCAAACGGACCCGAACCGCACCGCGCCCAGCCCTAATATATTTAGTAGTGTTGATGACCACATCCATCAAGATAAACTTACTCAAGTCGAAAATGAATTAGTCATTAAGTTGGTTGTGAGCCGATCAAACCATGTTGGTTAGCTCGTCTACTCTGACCAACATTTTAGTGGTCACATGTTCTAGTCTCACTAACATCAAATATTGGTGGAGTGAGTAGAGAGATGAAGACACCATATTCGTCTAACTTCATTCAGGTCATGACATAACGAGGCCTAACCAAAAGTCCCCCATGTTTCAGTCTAGGTTAACAAGTCATGACATAATCCGCCGTAGTCATAAGCCCCCCAATGTTACAGACAAGGTTGATATATTTTTATTTTAGATAATTCTTATGAAAATGGTTTCGATTATTGAATTATAATACAAATATAAAATTAATTAAGAAGATGTGACAAAATAGTAAGGAAATTAAATTTCAGGGTCTTTCCCGATTAGGGGGATAATAGGACGCGCTTGTTTCATGGCTCGAATAAGTGATCGGATTGGGGTCCAGAACACGAGAGGCAAATGGTGCGGGGAGGGCCCACTGAAAGTAGCGGTTGGAAATATCTTTGATTCCTTAACAGTTACGGCCCTGACATCTATGAGGTGCAGCGGATTTTCCCCAACTCCGTGCCGTTAAGTTACGTTAGACTGCTGGGACCCGCCTCTTTTCACTCCACCAGGTGCAGGCCGTGGGCCCTATTCCCGGACCACCAGTCCCCTTTCGCTTTGTAACACCAGACCCAACTTCTCTCAGGCCCAGTTTTTTCCGGGTTGTGGTCAATTGCGAGCCTGACAGTTAGTACTTTGCAAGCAACCCCATGAGGGAGACTCGCACTATAAGGTGCGTGTTCTAACAACTAAAGGAGATAAAGATTAGTGATCATAGTATGAGAAATAACTGGGAAGCAAAATCATTAGGTGTTTTATCTTTATGCTTGGATCATTGCCCCAAAAGCAAAGGTTCTTTATCCCCTATAGTTTCCTACCTTCTTTTCTAACACATTTTGATTGGCATACAATCATAATGCTGCTTTAGATCTTCTCTCCATGTAAAATATTATGGCTCGCTACTAAGTTGGTATTACCCTACCTGTTTGCTTCTTGTTATTTGAAACTCAGGCTCTTATATTTCATTTTTATTTACTTTATCTTTCGCAGTTTCATAAAATTTGACAATTTGTTATTGGTCCCTTCCCCTTTATGTGCATGATAGTACTAATCTCGTGAACATCATCCACCGACTCAAAATTTATTTTAAAAACAATATTTTTTCTACCAGAATTTTAACTTGAGCGTATCCTCCAATCAACTAATGGATGAAATAAATGATTAATTATAAAAGATCCCTGAATTTTAGGGTCATTTTTATTTTCCATCCGAGTATCAAGTTTTGGCGTTTTCATACCTTGTGATTGATTTTGTTAAGAATTTCATACCTCTACCTAACAGTGTCAAATAACTCATTTAAGTAGTGATGTGGCAAGAACAAGGCCTCACTTTGTAAATGATATCATGGAGAAATAATCTTTATCTTTAACATTACTAAACACTGACAACATTTTTGTCTCAATAATTGATTTAATATTATTATTACACCGCAATTAAAATTATAAAAACTTGTCATCCATGAATTGATAATTAGAACCTCTGACTTATAAAAGAGAAGACTTATACTACTAACTATACCGAACAAAAATGATTAGGACTTCGTTTCTTAAAATTTCACTTTCACAAACCAAACAAAGCAAAACAGAAAGCGATTTTATCATCCAATAATAAGAGATTGTTTAGTTTCACACTCAAACTAGATTTTCGTTGACAAAATGTCAAAATCCATCCATTACTTCCTCCGTCGCTCTCAACTCGATAGAGGCTCCACATCAGTATGTACACCTCACGCGCCGCACGTTCCAATCTGGGAATAGATGACGAACTACTTGTCAAGTTGTGCTCGATAGGGTTAAATGATAAAATGACCCCCACTGTCTCGCTACCAAACAAGGTGACCGTCCTTTTCATGGTGCTAATTTTCAATTACATGATTTCAAGCAAACAAGATGATGATGTTGTCAGTGCAATTATTTTTTCTTCTTCAAATTTTTTAGATGCATAATAATTGGTTTATTGACTGAGGCACTACTACTACTAGCTACCTAGCTCTTGATCTATACTCAATTCTTCAAGGCATTGAAAATTTGGTTCATATGATAGACATGATCATAATTCATCCACCGTAATGGTTGGCACAAAGTAGATTGATTTAGACATTTCATTATCACGTATCATAATTCGAGTGATTTTATTGCTCTAAATATAACATTTCATATAGCAATTAAGAACTTTATAATAATTACTTGCTGGCTCTATCTTCATACAATTTCAATAAGAATAAAAGTCACAGGCGGTCTTAAAAGTTCAAATACTTAAGATGAAATAAACTCAAAAGGCTGGAGATATTTCGGTTCATTAAACTAACTAGTTGGAACTAACTGTTATAAAAAGCTTATTAAATATATCTAAAAAATTAGAACCTTATGTACTTCTTGTTGAATTTTTTATTCGGCTCATAAATTTCTTAACGTGACAATTTCACCAGTGTTAACTCAAATTTGTAATTTCGCTTATCTTATTTTGTCATGTTTGCTCGTCAATACATAATAATAACATGTTATTTATAATATTATCTGCAAGAGTGATATCACAAATATTCTCCACAAATAATTTATTATTCACAATAACAACAAAAGGAAAAATGACATGATTAGTTAATCCCTTTTTAGTAACTTCCATTAGTTCAGATTTGCTCACCTAAAAGACAGTTTTAACTTTTAAGAGATTGTGAGGGACAAATACATCTCAACCACATGTATTAAATATAAAAGCAGAAATAAGTAAAAACTGTGCATTTATTTTCAGCCGTCAGATTCACTTGTTCCTCATAATTCCTTAAAAACTGTCTGTTAGGTGAGCAGGCTTTTCCATTAGTTTACTACTTTACTCCAATGATTTCCCATTGCCATGTGGGAGGAGATAAAAGACAGGGCAATGAAGTAGAAGTATGGCTCCAAACTGGTTTTAGTGGCGTAATTCATTAGGATAATCAGCTTCCATTGGGATAATCATCTTTTTTTGACCAAGCATTAAAGCAGTTAATTGATGTTTAGGGGGTCGAATGATAATCATAAAGATTAACGATGCTTAAAACAACACCAGCTGGAAACAACATAGAAGTAGACAATTCCCTGACGGATTTCTCTGTCTGTTTAGTGATTCAATGAGCTTTTCGAAGGTAACCTCAACTCCTAATCAAGGTTATCCTAGAAGATAAGCTTAATTCTAATCAACCCTAATCTACTTCCTCTGCAAAGTACTCCATTTCTAGACTATGGTTGAGCTGGAGAATTCGAGTCAACTAATCCAATTTATGTGTTCCATGTTGATTGTAACATTACAAAAAGCATACATGTCGAAAGCAACTTGATGGTCTCAGGTAGATTGTTTTTCTTCTGTAATAAACATCAATATCCTGAACAACTTCTGGCAAGGTTAGGTAGAATCTGTTATCTATTACTAGGACATAATTCAACTAACTGCATCAAATCAATTGATGATATTCATTTGTAATCAAAAGTATGCTTATTTCAACCACAATTTCTGCTAAAAATGAAACAGGGATTGTACTGAAAAAGCAATATATTGCATACAACATGGCTGCAATTGGTGCTTAGTCAAATTCATAGCAACTTCCAAAGGCACAGCTCTTAAACTAATACAAGGTAATGCAAGCATTTTGGTACAAAGATGTGAGGAAAACAAATAAAAATGACACTAGGGTTACATGAGCTAAGAGGATTACAAAGAGTTCCGAGTAGTCCCTTTGCCGTTGCTGGAATCCCTTCACTGTTTTCTTATCATTTCTGCCTCTCTTTCTAAAGTCCCTTTTCTCATGGATGTTTTCAAAGCCTCAGCTGCTGTCGAGAAAACCTTTTCGTCAATGGATACTCTAATTCCCTGCAATTTTTCCAGCAATTTCTTGCCCCGAGGGATCTCATCATCTTCTAAAACAGTCGGCCCTTGCCGAACAACATGAGGACTGGTTTCCTTAAAGTCAGAGATAACCCTGACACGAGCCAAAGAGGGGCTTTCAAGATCACCCAAGTTAGAGACACCTCTTACCATCCACAATAGTCCCGAGGATACACTAGTTGCCAGGCTTGTAGGAATAAATGTATCTCCCTTGATAGATACCACCTGCCGGAAAATTCGTTACTATCAAAATGTGTGCGTGTTCATGTTAATTATACCGACATTTCAGCTCCCTGTAGCCATATTCATGATAATCTGGTGATTATGATCAAACGTCAAGCTTGTATTTTGCCTTTCAAATATGGCTAAGCCAAACAGGAAGGACGGATGATAAAAAAATCAATGTCATGCAAGAAAAAAAGTGTTACTAGACATTTTTGTAAGATGAATTCATTTCAATGTGCCTGAGAAGTGATAACAGGGTGAATTTGTTCTTTCGCGTTCTCATTATTAATATTACTTGACTAATTGAGGTCCTTAATTACCTTGGCAAAATTGAGTGTTTGAGCAGAAAGATCCCATCTCAAGAATATAATCCCTTGCAAACTACAATGAGATAACTTAATGATTATTAAGACAGACAATGAATGAATAAAGATCTCCATTTTAGGAGACAAAACGGTATTACAATCCCATGCATGGTTAGGAACTTAATTACCTTTGTATAGCCACTGCAACAAGTGTACGTACTATCTGGGATGTTGCACAAATCAGTAACAGCTGCACAGCACTCCTCTTGTATTCCTTTAAAGGTCCTGCCTTCAGGAACTGGGTAATGAAGTAGAAGAATGGGTCCAAACTTGTTTTAGTGGCGTAATCCATTAGGATAATCAACTTCCATGGGGATAATCATCTTTTTTCGACCAGGCATAAAAGTAGTTAATTATTAATCATAGACAATGCTTAAAACAACACCAGGTGGATAGATCGAACATAGAACTACAGAAGTAGACGGATTTAGTGATTCAATTAGCTTTCAAAGATTACCTTAACCCCTTAATCAAGGTTATCCTAAAAGATAAGCTTAATACGGGCACTCCATTTCTAGACTATGGTTCAGCTGGAGAATTCAAGTCAACTATTCCAATTTCTGGTCCCATTTTGATTGTAAGCAGGCCGGCCCGAGGTTTATGATTCAGGGCGAATTTTTTTTTTGTGTGTGCCCAACTTCCAGTGATTAGACATGTAACTTCAATTTTCAATTGCACAAAGTTAATTTGAAAATTGAAAACCAGCCAAATAACAAGTTGTTAGAATTCAACAAGTCCCACAAAAAACAAGCAACATCACTGTTAGGATTAAATTCAGTTTAGTCCCTTGAACTTTAGGACTAAAATCAGTTTGATCCCTCTTTTTAAGAATTAATTTTATTGGTCCATATTCTCTCAAATGACATTACCCGAGTCCAAAATTTAAATTTGGCTTCAAAAGTGACGTCAGCTGCTGAGTTGGAGCCGACATATGGTCCCATAAGAAGGGCAAAATAGACATTTCTAATTTTTTTCTCTTTTTCAAAATTTTTTGTCTATATTTTCTCTCTCTTCTTCTCACTCCCCTCCCCCCCACCTCGATAGAGCTCAAAGGCGGCCAATTCGTTCTCCACTGCTTCAAAACCCCTAAACCCCAAACCGCCCCCATTTCACTTTGCCAATCATGCTCCCTCCACGCCTTCTGCAACCCTAATTGCCTCTCCCCCGCCCAATCCTCCTCCCACACTCAATGGGTCTGTCAATCCCTAGCGAAATTATGAAATTACTAGTCCAATTCGTCTTCGATCCCTTAGTCTCAGTCCAATTCGTCGAAGGAGACATGGCCTTCGATCAAGCCCAAACTGTGGCCTTACCTAAGTCATGAAAGCCTCGATCAGATCTGACATCATGAAGGCCTCGATTTGACCCGACATCTTCACCTTGCCGGTCATCAGAATCGACGGCGGAAGTTCACTACAAGAATTCCAGGCATTTACGGCGTGCATTATTACGCGTCATAATTTTTACTCTTTTACGGCGTGCATATTTTGCCTGCTGTAAATAACCTTTCTCATTTAGTCTTTTACAGCGTGCTTTACAGGTGCGCCTCACTGTCCTTATCAATTAGTCTTTTACGGCCCGCAGAAGGTGCACGCCATAATTGTATTATACTTTTACGGCACACATATTGAGCATGCCGTAAAAATAACTATCAAGAAAGTTATTTACGGCTCGCACAAGAAGCATGCCGTAAAAAAGGATTCTTAAGGCACTAAATTTTCCCTAAAAATTCAGACTTCCCTCTCAATTTTCTCTTTCCTCATTTCGCGACTTTCCCAAAATTTTCTTAGAGCAACTCCAACAGCTTCCCTATAATTTTTGTATTATAGAGAAGCAAAAGTCAAACCTTTAGCCTATTTTTCTTCTCCAACTCCAACAGATTCCCTAGTTTACAGTAATCTATAAAATCTCCATATTCTTCTTTAAAATTTTGGAGTTTGCTGTAAATATAGGGAATTTGGTTTTCTCTCTCCTCACTTTCCTTAAAATAGAGATAGTTATAGGGAATCTGTTGGAGCAAAAGAGGCTTATTTTTCCCTAAAGTAGAGAAAAATTAAAATATAGGGAATCTGTTGGAGTTGCTCTTAGTTTCCTCAGTTTTCTCTTCTAAGATAGTCTTACCCAGTTCGCAGAGCCTCAAACCTCTTCTAATCACTTACCTAATGGCAAAAATCTCAAACATCGTCTAATCACCCAGTTCTCAAGTTGCTGCAAAAATCTGAACTCTTCCCTGAGTTCTTCTCTTGGGCAACCGGTTAGATTTCGCGACCTGGCGTTGTGTGTTTGGTCGAGGACAAAGATGGGTGTCTTAGATTGTGATTTCTAATCATATGTTCAGGTATGGCCATGTGATATTGTGGATTCATATAGATTTTGGTATATTTGCTTGGGTTTTTATATCAAAATTGAACTGGGTGTGTCTAAAGTGTTGGATTTATAGCTGGGTATTTGGTAATCTAAGATAGGTGTTTGATTGATTTGTAAAATCTGAAACTTTTGGTTTGATTGATCAGTGTATTGAATTAGTTTCTGAGTTCATTTGGTCGTTGGAATTGGATTTGCTTTGAAAAATTATGGGGGGAGGGAGGGAGGGAGGGAGGGAGGGAGAGAGAGAGATATATATATATATATATATATATATATATATATTTTTTGAAAATGGGGGAAGACCCATTTGTGAAAAAGTGCTTTCTCACTGGTAGAAGTTAGGCATTGCTTTATCTGCTAAGTGATGGCAATGCTTGTGAAACCTTGAACCTTTTTCAAATTGACTCTGGGGCCTTTTCTTCTTTCTTCTGATGTGTGTTGATGGTTGGTATTCTGTGATGTTTTTGAGATGTGGGTATGAAGGACTATGGTTGTTGAGCAACTTAGGGGTTTTGGTCAAGGGGTTTTGAGTTGAGGTAGAGACTGGTATTGACTACTGCTCCACTTTTTAAAGAGGTCAGCGCTAATTGCTTCACTTGCAGGTTGTTGCTAGTTAGTTAGCTCTTTCTGTAGTCTTTGAGGTGCTTTGGGATGTGGCCTCTGCACATTTAAATTTAAATTTCTGCTTTTGGGTAACAATTTGAGATTGAATTGAGTTTCTTTGCTTCCATATATGTGGTCTAGGGATTTGATTCCAACTGGATTTCAAATTTCAATATTTGCTTGATTTGAAGCAGCAAGTTACTGGTCTTAAAGTGAAACTCTTCTGGGATTTTAGTGTAGAAGTTTCTTCATTTGGATTTTTCTCACTGAAAAGCAGTGCCTAATTGTATCTAATTTAGCTTAGTGTTATAGGAGTGTGGGTGTTAGCTCGAGTTGGATATTTCTCCCTGAAAATTTGTAATATGTTTGTCCTCTAGACGTCTATGCAGTATTACTTCTCTCTAGCCACTTTTTTTTTAATTGCTACATTGTTAAACATTTAGCAAAATAATGATTTGGTCAAGGTTGTTACGTTTAATCTAATATTGTCATCATGGATGTGTATGGTTCAAACTGGAAACGAGTACATCATATATATATATATATATATATATATATATGTATGATTCAATTAGGATAACTAATCATTAGTACGTGGTCAATATCTGTTGCTTGGTCCCAATTTGGAATATTCATAGTCATTCAACAGTACTTCTCATGATCAGCATAGTGATCATTCCTATTCACTTGGTAATTTTGGGCAGGTCAAACTCTAAGCAAGAACTCCATGATTGTAGGTTTCTTTTCATTGTGTATAATAAATTAAATTGATAGTCTAATGATGCGCTATATCTGGAATCTCAATCAGCTATGCGTTATGTTCAGTTTCTACTTCTTACACTCTCTGTCTTTTTTATTTCTATCCTTTTTAACTATAATGGGATTAGGTGAAAAAGGAATTGAATCTTGATACCTAGCTATTAGTATACTTTTACAATTGAAAGCTTGCAAATTTGATCCCACGAGTTATAATTTTTCTGAAAATTTGTTATATGTTGCCTTCTAGACGTCTATGTTGTATTACTTCTATCGAACTTTTTTTTATATTTTTATTTTTTATTTTATAATAATTGCTACATTTTTATATGATTTCTGATATAGTTATCATATTATCCAGCTACACTTTTTCAACCCTTGGAGATATCAACATTGACAGTTCAGTACTAGCTAGAGTTGGTAGTAGAGCAGCTTTGTATGCAATGAAGTATTAAATGATCTACTTTTCGTGAAATGCATTTAGCAGTAAGATCTCTCTCTCTCTCCCCCTCCTCCTTGTCATTTGATTTCAAAGTTCCTTTAACTAAGGCAAGCACATGATTGAAACAATGAAATATTAAAGAATTGCATATGTGAAGCTTTGTGTTTAGTTGGTTATTTTGTTTTTATTTATGTTTTTTATTACTTCTAATGGTTAGTAGTATCTGGATAAGTACAGTTATAGTATTTAAATTGTAAAATGTTTGCTGTCTAAATACAAGTTAGAACGTAGCCCAAGGAAAACGAAGGTGAAACAAAATGGATACAGAATGGGCACGTTGTAAAAGCAGGTTATATCTAAACCAGGAACCCTTATATTCTGATGATATAAACCACAATTCCATCTGATAAACATTTTATTATTTTTTTGTCTTAGCAATCCTAAGGCCTTTTATGATGGAGCGCGAAAGTTTGTTACTGGATTTGGAGCAGTCCCTTCAAAGTTAGTACATTTATCACAATGTTTTTGTGCTTCGTAGAACTTATTCTGCTGATCCTATAGAGTATGGATGGAGGAGAGACCTCAAAACGAGGTGGAAAGAGAGCCAAAAAGCAGGAAAAAAGCTGCAAGAGCAGCTGCTGTTGTTGCAGCCAGGGAAGAAATGAATGAATCTTTTAGAATCTCTAATGGAAGTTCAAATTCAACCCCTGCAGAAGATGATATTCCAGAAGGCCAAGCTACATCAAACCCAGAAAAGAAACTTTAGTTCAGGTAGTTCGTGAAGATAGGAATTTCTTTTGAATACCAATTGTTGGACAGATTTAGGGAACTACATGAACTCATCTTTTTTCTTATTTCCAGTATTGTACTATGCTTTTAGTGATTTAGAATCTGTTTTGATCCTTTGCTAGTATCTTATTTAACCTAGTTTAAAGAAGAAGAAAATCATGCAACCAATGTGTAACATATATTCTCCAACTTGTTTCTAGTAGGTACTGTGAAATTTTGAGGTGTATGCGGATTAATGCCTTATGTTGCTATTGTTGGTAACTTGCTCGAATTGATTGGGACATGCATTTTTGCAGTTGGCTAATGGTGCTTGAAAGCTTGCGATTACCCTGCAATATATTTTTGAACTGTAATATGTTACTTTTAAACTCAAGTTTGTAGGGACATGCAAATGCAGTTGTTTTGTAGCTTAGTTGCATATGGCATGGAGCCAAGTTTGTACAGACATCCTATTTCAATTGATGGAATATATATATCTGATATATCATATATGTTAATTCATCTTTGCTCGATCTTTGACAATCTATATCTTTCATATGGTTTTGAAATGAATTATTGTTAGTTGAGCAGCTACATTGAATATACTGCCATATTTGGCAAATGAGCAGCAATATAAAATTTCCTGCAAACAAAAAATGTCAATAATGGGGTGCAGAGTCTTTCACGGCGTCCTATACGCATCGTAAATAACTATATAGGCATTCTTTTATGGCATACCATGTGTGCCGTAAATGAGTTATACAGAAAGTCTTTTACGGCGCGCTTTGTTGAGCATTTACGGCGCACCTATATGTGAGATTAGAGATCAAACAATTGCTTGGAACACTTTTACGACGTGCTTCAATGAACATTTATGGCACACAAATGCATGTCGTGAATGTGATATGCCTTTTTCGGCGCGAGATTTTACAGCGTGTTTTTGTGCGCCGTAAATAGGCTTTTACGGCGCACATGGTGGGCCATAAAAGACCAATTTTGGTGTAGTGGTTACAAGGGTTATCGTGTATGAAGGCAAATAATAGTGCATTGCAGTGAAGAAGCTTGGGCTTTGATCGGATTTGTGTCCTATTTTGAGTGGTTGGGGCGATATGAGATGGTGGCCAAATTTTGCATTGCCTGGTAACGAAACTGAACCCCATTTGGCTTCAATTCTGCTTCTTCTTTTTTGCAAAATATTTTGTTCTGTTGAGACTGAGATTATGTAAACTGGGTGTGTCAGCATTTTCGCCGATAAGGTTGGATGATGAGGAGTGATTCTACTTCAGTAGATCGGATTACAAGTCCGGCAAGAAATAGGGCCAGGCCAACTGGGCCACCGAGAGAGGGATTTGGAAGATTACTGCGAAAGAGTGTGATATCAGAGCTCGGGGGTCCAAGGCTGTGATAGGGAGGAAGAGGATTTTGACTTTCTATATTAGGAAAGTTCGGAGTGGGCAGAAGACCAGTTTGGAGATTCATGAGTATTACATATATACCAAAATCTCTGCTTCCTTATGTTGTTAGGCAGGTGATCACTTTGTGACATTTGCTTTTCTTTGTAATATGATATCAATGTTGTGTTTAGATGTGGAAATTGAGTGATACAGTTACAAGAATTGATAAGACTTCTTTGAGGATGGTTGGTTTTTGATGGGTTCGGAGGAAGAAGAAGAAGAAGGAAAGGGAATTGGAGGTTTGGAAGAAGACGAAGGCATCCTTTTTTGTTTTTTTGTTTTTTTTTTTTTTATAATCATTTTATTGTGAAAATGTCTGTTTTGCCCTTCTCGTGGGCTGAAAAAACTGAAAAGTTGGACACTATGTTGGCTCCAACTCAGCAGCTGACGTCACTTTTGGAGCCAAATTTAAATTTTGGACTCGGGTGATGTCATTTGAGAGAATATGGACCAACGAAATTAATTCTCAGAAAGAGGGACCAAACTAATTTTAGCCTTAAAGTTCAGAGGACTAAACTGAATTTAATCATAACTTTTATATTCAAAATTTTAATCAATTTTAAAATAGAAGAACACTTAATACCTTTTTTGATCTCAACCTGAGCCTACATGGACTCAAGTAAGGCCCATACCATCCGATCGTGTCTCTTGGTCCGAAGGGGCACCAAAAAAGGGGATAGAAGAAGCACCCTGAGAGGGAAGGGAATGATGTGTGGTGGACAAGTACCTTAAGTGACAGTTCAAGAGATGGAATGGCAAAGAATTTTTTTGATCACCATAAAAGAACATAAAATTAGAGAGGGGAAAGAGTGGGAGATGATGTATAGATGATGAGAAGGAATTGACTGATTGAATACCCATTGAAACCCCAAATTCAAAGAGAAAATTTGTTTGATTTCAAAGTTTTGGAGAGAGTGAGAGCCTCAGCTATAATGGTGCTTTACTTTTTGCAGTTCTCAAAGAAGAAGAAGAGACGCAGCTGGTGTGTCTGGAATTCTGGAATAAATTTTTTTTTTATATATAGTATGCGGATAACAGCGGGGTCCAAGAATTAACATGTATTCAAATCATAGATGATATGCTCATATTGGTGACGTTATTATTGCTATAATCAAATAAGCAGTACCTTGACTTTGTGGGACATGGAGTTGACGAAGAAACTTTGCTTGCTATGAATTTGAGTAATTGAAGTCACCTTCGCAGAAGCACTTGTTTCATTGGTTTCTAGTTAGGTGTTGCTGTTTGGCCTCCAAAGGATTGTTGTTTGTTGATTCTTATTTTTGGGTGTCCTTAATAGTTCTCAAGATTTTGTATTGGGTTGTTCTATTTTATTTTTGGGAGGGGTTTTCGACTATATCTCGCCCTCTCCCAGCTTGTACTCTTTTCTTTTTCTATTTAATAAATTAAAATAGAGGGACGAACGGTGGGTCTCCAGGTGTAGTGGTCCCTTCCCCTTTACGGGGAGGGTAGGCGCCTTGCTCAAATACCGCTATTAAGGTGCTAATATTGCATAATCCTCTATTTTAAAATTAAAAAAAAAAAAATTAGAGAAGTAGTACCAAATACCCCTCTAGAAAGATCATAAATGATATTATTTTTTGAAGAGAGATCATAAATGATAGAGAAGTTTAATATACACATCCATAAATACTTAATACACACCCCTCTTTTTTGAAAATTAAAAAATCTCCATTAATTATACCCCTTTTTTTTTTTTTTTGAAAGGGATTATACCCCTTTTCACAACCAAGCAAACAAAAAAAAAAGTTATATATATGATCTTACCCCATTTTCTCTATTCTAAGCTTCCTCAAATGTTACATAGTAGAAAAAACATGATATAAATCATTGTTCTTCAACCTTCTAGACAAGAAGAATTAATCAAACTTTTAGTATCTATTCAGAGATCAGAACAAGGTACTCCTATATATCAATATTTTGTAGATCACCCAAATCAAATCTAGGTAATAACTGATGATTTAGCTCAAGTTGATTTGTATGGTTTGATGCCATGACTATTGGGTATTGACTGTTTATCTTCAAGCTTCCTTTTTTTTTTTTTTCCTGCAATATGGAGTTGAACCATGAAGTGGGCAAGATTCAAGAGGTAGGAATTAAGGGTTGGCATTTGCCCAAAAAATAGGATATGGGTAGAACAGGAAGATTAAAGGAAAAAATGAAAAGAAAAAAAAAATGCAAGGGTGTGTATTAATAAAGTGGGGGTGTGTGTATATAATTCCTCTAAATGGTATATTGCTATTTATAAATAATTACACACACACACACACAAACCTTAAAAAATAAAAATAAAAATTGCGCCCCTCCTTCTCGTAGGCCCTGGGGAGTCACCAAGCCTGCCTTTGGGCAAGGTCGGGCCTGATTGTAAGTTGTAACATTACCAAAAGCATACATGTCGAAAGCAACTTAGTGGTTTCAGGTAGATGGTTTTTCTTCTGTAATTAACATCAACATCCTAAACAACTTCAGGCAAGATTAGGTAGAATATGTTTTCTATCACTAATCTTTTAAATTTTGATTTAGAATTTCTTCGGTTTTATCAAAAATCAAGTTTATATTAAATTTTGGAGTAATTTTAAGGATTAAATTCAGTTTACTCCCCTGAACTTTGGGGCTAAAATCAGATTGGTCCCTCTTTTTGAAAATCAATCTCAATGGTCCCTATACTCTCAAATGACATCACCCGAGTCCAAAATTTGAATATGGATCCAAAAATGACGTCACGTGCTGAGTTGGAGCCGACATAGGGCCCCACTTTTCAGCATTTGACCATTCAAGAAGGGTAAAATGGACATTTTATCTTTGAACCTCCTCCTCCTTCTTCAATTCGATCAAAACTAGTCCATCAATTCAATAAAATGTCGGTCTCCTCCTCTTTTTTCAATTCAATCCCAAGACCTGAATCTGATCCAGCAAAAAGCCGCCCAAATCCAAGTCATTGCAGGCGGCCACCGCCACTACCCACTCCATTGACCTGATCGTCCACCTAATCCAGATCCTCCCCTACACCTTCCTCCAACCGCCTCGGCTCCTTTTTTCTTCTAAGCACACTCCATTCTCTTCTCTCTACACCTGTAATTCTGATCCCCAATACAGAGCACGACCGCCACCGCCCCACTCCAAACCCTCCTCGACCTCATCAACTTCCAACAAAATCCCATACCCATGATATCAAACTGAGTTCAACCTAGACAAAATCCAATTTTCCAAACTGCTTCTAATCACATACACAGATTTGGGATTTAATCCAAAACCTCAATACAAAAATTGAAGCAAATAGGAATGAGGGAGGGATGAGAAGACCCGGAATTATATCAATCGGATTCAAATTCCGATTCTTCACCAAACAGCAGATGGAACAAGAGGTCTCCTTCAAATCAGAATCAGCTCCAATTTTCGGCCAAGGTTTCGACTCCGATGCAGGACAAGATGCTTTGAAGGGAGAGTTGAGCCATGTGTCGATGATCTCGATGGCGGTTTAGGAGAGACACGTGGCCGCGAAGACTCCGGGGAACTTGTTGGCGAAGACTCGGTGTCGGCGGTGGCGGAGGAGGAGGAGATGCGGCGGTGATGAAGTAGTAGGAGGAAATGCTGAGGTCCTCAACATCGATGTTGAGCGAGCCATTGCTGGGATTTGATTTTGATTTTTAATTTATGGGATGTGAATTTTGGTTGAGTTCGTGGTGGAGGTGAAGAGAGAGAAAGGAGAGTGGGGAGAGAGAGATGAGCTCTTGGGTTTTAGGGCTTTGATTAGGGTTTGGGTTCAGAGTGAAATTGGGATTTGAAGAAGGAAATTGGGTCAGAGAGATAGGTTGAGAAGAAGAAGAAGAGGAAGAGAAATGAGGAAAAGAGTATGGGGTCAAATGCCGAGTCAAAGGTAATAAGGGGTAGTTTGGACATTTTGTTCAAATTGAGGTTTAAATGCTGAAAAGTGGGGCCCTATATATGTCGGCTCCAACTCAGCACGTGACGTCATTTTTGGATTCATATTCAAATTTTGGACTCGGGTGATGTCATTTGAGAGTATAGGGACCATCAAGATTGATTTTCAGAAAGAGGGATCAATCTGATTTTAGCCTCAAAGTTCAGGGGAGTAAATTGAATTTAATCTTAATTTTAAATACACATACATAATTTATCAATACACACCTCTTAATTCTCTTTGGTCAAATTTTTCCCAAATTTTTCTCTGCTTACCCTTCCTTTCTCATCCATCTCCTCATCTCTCTTCCCACGTAAAATCACCAGAGACGCTACTCTTTAATTTACTCTTTATGAAAATTCTTAAGATTGTGCTGTACTTAGAAAATTCTGCCATACTGGACCAAGATTACACAAGCACAACAAGAAATGAAAAAAAAAAAAAATCCAATTTTAGCAGCTATAATTGAAACATAGAAGAGAAGAAGATCATGAAGGAATGCATTACTTACAGCAAAAGCAATTCAAGAGAGCAAAGATGGGTGTGTGTTCGGACCAAAAACAAGAAAGAAAGATGGGTGTTTGTGACCTACAAACCGAACCGAACCATTGTAGAAAATATAATTTGAGAATTGAAAGAGCGGTATTTATGCCTTTTCCTTTGTCTAGTGTTGATTTTGATTTATCATTTGGGATTATTGAAGTGATATTAATCTCTAAGCGAGCAAAGAAAAAGAATTGATGCATCTAATCTCCTCATGTGGTTGAAGTTGAAATCCAAACCATATCCGCCCATGATCATTTGAAATCCTAAATTTATTTTTTGTTCTTCAATCTTCAACTTTTGTTTGAAACAACCAAATTTACAGTGGTTTTCAATTCTTCTTAATTTGGATTTATCTTCTCTTGGTCCAGTCCATCTCTTTCTTCACCTTCTCTATCTTCAGTGCACGCTTGTCATAGAATAGATCAGACTTGGAGGTTGGAGATGATGATAGCTGGAAGGTTGAAATAGGGATTAAATATTTTGCAAAAAATTGGGCTGTGTATTGATAAGATAGGTATGTATATTTAAAATTACTCTACATTTTTTTTGTTATTTAACAATAAAATTTTGAGTTTATAGTTTTAGTTTCAGAAATTGCTTATATAACAAAAAGAAATTTAAATGTACTCTACAATTTAAGGGCCCAATTTAAAACTCAGCTCAAGTTTGAAAATCTCAAGTCCAGTTTCTAGATCAGGGCTAGGTGAAAAATGGAGAACAATAAGTTTTTTGGGAGATCAAATAATGGATGTAGTTTATTATAAAGAGCAGTTCTATTTCTTGTACTTTTTTGTCTACTGACAAAGAAGAAATAAGGCGGTATTTCTTGTACTTTTCCGGCTGCTGACATAAAAGCCTTGTACTCTTCCATTCTATTGTATTCCTGAATCAATTCTAGATCCAGGGGTCCGGTTCCTGGGACACTTTATCGTACACATATTTTTACATTTCTCGTTAGCCATTAGATTTAAATGCTTTGAATGGTCTTGATTACTTTCAAGTATGATGTGGCAAATGATGTGGAAATAATTATATTTTCTTAAAAAAAAAACTTAAATTAAAATGATTTTATACAGAAAATCAAATCAAATTAGAAGATGAATGTCATCTTCTTCTTCTTCACGCAAAAAAGAAAAAAAAGAGGCATGGCCTCTCTCTCCCTCCAAGTCTCCAACTTTATATTCTCCAAGTTAATTGCAATAACAATAATTATGTAATTGTTAAATATATTTCGATCACATAACTCAGTAAGATTGTGCAGAATGAGAAATAGAAAAACCACTCAATCTTCTTCATCTAGATCTAGATCGAATGATAGGTTGTGATTTTGGCCTAAAAGAAAGAAGAGGGGTATGCAAACAATTGAAGACCCGAGGAGAAGAGAGATCTAAAAACTTGTAGTACAATTACTAATACTAACTTGATGGAATAAAAGAAGGGGATTATGGGAGGATGGATTTTTACAACACAAACTGCAGTAAGACAAAATGATTTGGGTGAGAAGATTTTTTGTAGCAAATCATGTGAAACCTAATTAAATTAAATGAAATCAATAAGGTATCATTCAAAAAATAAAAAAGTTGATTGTTCAACTCAAGGAAAAGGTGAGATGGTGCTAAAAGAAAAGCAGCAAGGTCTCTTAATCTCTCATATTTTCCAGAAGAAGAAGAAAGACGTTCATCCTCTAGTTTTTGGTTTTTGATTGTCCTTATAAAATTAGTTTAATTGGAGTTTATCTATTTTTTCTGTGAAAAAATATTTATATAATTATTTCCATGTCATTTACCACATCATGTTTATAATGAATCAAGACCATTGAAAGTACTTAAATCTAATGGCTAAAAAGAAGTGTAAAAATATGTGTAAAATATAGTGTCCCAGGATCCAGACCCATATTGATTTTAATTTTTATTCTTATTTGAGTAATTTCATTACATACATAATCTCTTCTTTCTCTAAAAGAGACAACTAATTTTCACGAGAATATATGTTTTTAACTTTTTATGACTAGTAAAAATCACTGAGCAAGTTTGGCATGGCAAAGCTGTTTTATGGCCATAGATTAAAATCATGTGTTGAATTTATATTTTCACATTAATGACTATGTAACTATGCATTAAAATGAAGAAAAAGAATTATCACGACACACTCACCACTCCCACAATGATTCGTAATTTTGAGTTTTCTTGTTCTTCTGAGAAATAATAAAAGTTCAAGTATGTTGACTTGTTGTGCCAACCATTATGGTTTATGTCATTGAGCTGTGACCTGTTGATAAGATATAATTCCAACATTGTAAAGGTCATGGTTCCATTCTCATTGACATATGTAGGGGTATGGTGGGCTAATGGTTTTTTTATTTTTTATTTTTTTAAAATAAATAAATAATAGATAAAAAAAACCATTATGGTTTATGATCGTCCTATCTTACAAAGAAAATATCAATGTGTTAGGATTGTTGAAAGACCAAGGCCTACTAGTCCTCAGTCAATAAAGCATTGAACAGAAATAATATATAAACCTAGTAATCTAGTATAGCTAGGAAACCAAAAACTTCACTTTTCTTACCGTGGTTTTAGTTGGATCTCCAAATTTTATATCCGGACCTCTCTTACTTATTAAATCTTCAATTCACATTTTGAATATTTAAAAAACTAAGTACACCTCCTAAATTTTACCAAAACACCTATGACCAATTAAATTTGTATTTTCAATAATTTGTTGTTCCTTTTTTTTTATTTTTTTATTTTTTTAGCTCTATCAATTCAACAACGAACAGTTTTTTGAGGTATTTGCCTATACTTTTGTTGTACTTTCAGTGGCGGAACAGAAAGTGATTCTTGGAGGGGCCGAACAAATGGATAATTACAAAAGATTTTTTGTTTGTCCAGATTGTAGTTTTTTTGTTTATTTTGCAATACGGATGGTTCTAGAAAAGACTTTGATTATACTCGATTAATCTAATTAAAAGAAGTTGATCTTGGATCTTAATTATTAATAACTACACCAAAATATTTAATGAATTTTAAGGAAATTCCAAATCATAGGGCCGTATAGAATTAATTATTTTTACTTAATTATAAAATTATATAGGTAACTTAAGGAAATTCTAAAAAAGAAAAAAAATCTATTGAATGTGCATAGAATAATTTACATTGAATGTTATATTAATGGGTAAGTAAGAAGAGTTTTTTTTTTTTTTTCCTTTTTTCTTTTCTCTCTTTATCTTTATTATCTTTTCATACAAGTTTTTTTTTATTTTTTTATTTTTTTTATCAGGTAGTTAGTTGTTAGTAACTCACACACCCATGCAGTGGTAATGTCGTATCCCAGCGCCAGGACACCTGCACCGACATTGCGGCGAAAGCCAGACTAATCCACTGCACCGCAGCCGCAGACGCACGAATCCAAAGAATCCCTCAAATATAAGTTGGCAAAATCTATTGATAATTAAAAAAAGATGGAGATCGAAATATCCAAATTTGATAGTCCAACTAAAACTATCTATTTTCTTAAGAGAAGTCTCTCTCTTCTTTTCAAAAAAAAAGAAAAAGAGAGGTCTCTGTCTCTCTCTCTCTCTCTCTCTCTCTCTATATATATATATATATATATATATGACTCTTCTCTCACCTTCCTCATCTCTTTTTAGGTCTGATTGAGTCTCTTGGTTTAAGTGGTCGGAAAATCTAAAAATCGCAGGGAGTTTTCATAATTTAATTATTTATGGCTGACTGGTCGAATCTTCCTCAAGATCTTGTTACTTGTCTCGCCAAAAGAATGACCTCCTTGGAAGATTTTTTGGTTTTTGGTGGTGTTTGCAGATCATGGAGATCAAGCACGATGAACAAGAACAACTTTACTGGTGGGTTGCGACATCAAGTCCCCTTCGTTCTTCTTCCAAAGCACTACGTTGTTTCCGTTCGTAAGTTTTACAGCCTCACAAAAGGTAGGGTTTACAAGCTCAAGCTGCCAAGAACTAGGAGAAAGCTGTGCTTTTCTTGTCTGGGGTGGCTAGTGACCGTATCTGAAGGATTCACCATTACTCTGCTGCATCCCCTAAATCATCATGCCCCGATTAAGTTGCCGCACCCTCAGATAATTAAAACTGATATGAGATATTTTAAGAACTTAAATGTAGAGAAGGTTGTCTTATCGTCCAGCCCTTCTTCGACGTTGGATTACACAGTCATGGTTTCTTATAAAGCTTGTAGTCTGGCTTTCTGTAGACCGGGACAGAGTGAAAATTGGACCCAAGTTTTGACTCCTTTGACCCTTATAATAGATTTAGCATACTATAAGGGTCAATTCTATGGGTTGACCACGGACTGCAAAATTTTGATCTGTGATATTAAAAACCCTAAGCAAGCGAAGGCAACGGTTGTTGCTCAAGTCGTGCCACGAGAACAAGTAGACATATTGTTGTGGAATTCTAAGGCACAGTATCTTGTGGAGTCAGCAGAGTCCCTGTTCGTGGTTTTCGGTTTTCGAAACAAGCCGCAAGATCCCTCATACGATGATACAACATCAGCATGCTGGTTAACTGCGAAATTTAGGGTTTTCGAGGTCTATAATGGTAATTCGTGGTCGACTTCGGAGGTAAAGAATTTGGGGGTTAGAACCTTGTTCCTAGGCGACAAAAGTCGTTCCTTCTTCATTGAGGAAAATACTGTATGCAAGCCCAATTGCATATACTTCTTGAATAACTATTTCGTCAGAAGAGACGCAGCCGACATAGGTATTTTTCATATGGAAGATGGAAATATAGAGTGGTTGTTCGACAAATCCTTTATTGACATTTATTTTAAGGAGAGCAAATCCAACTCTTTTCTAAGATCACATTTATGGATTCAGCCGAGTTTTTAATACGTAGATTCATGATACGTCTTTCTATTTTATTTTATTACATTGTAATAACGACTTCATAGCTAGGTCATCATAAAGTTCTTTTTTGTTGCTTCTTTTTGTTGGAGGAAAAACCACTCTTATTGTTCTTCTTTGATTAATAAAAGGAGAGGCTTCTTACTCCTCACTATGAACGAAGATTCTTCTATGTCAGAGTTTTTCTTTTACATTGGATTCGTTAATGTTGATTTCAGTGAGGAAACATATCTAATCTAGCACTTTGCCAGTTAGTCTTTGCATGTAAATTTGATTAGGGAAACACGAGAAAGTGAAGATAGAAAGTATCTGATCATAGATAATCCCAAACAACATGGTTTCTTTGAGGAAGGTGAGAGCTCTCGCTCCAGCGCAACTATCCACCGATCCTATTTTCACCGCCTCTTCCTCCCCTTGAAATCACTGGTGGTGGTTAAGGTCGATTTGCGCTAAGGGAGGAGTATTGAAGCTATCCTTGCGGCGGCAGACCCATTTTTAAAATGCGACCATTTCAAGCCGTGTCACGCTTGGGCTTTGGAGCCCTTGCCTCACTGATCACGCCGATGCTCACCTTTCAACTCGATTCAATTGGAGATGGGAGAATTGAACACTTGAAGAAGACCGGGTTTGAAGTTGTCGAGGACAATGAGCACAGCCATCGCTCGACGAGGATCCCTACGTCTGGCTGTTTTAGCCATACACTGTGAGTCGACTTTTGTTTTAAAAATAAATGCATGCGATTTTATTTTTTGAGAATAAAATTTCGTATCATGTTTTCCTTGGCAATTTGAGTGGTGATAGCTGATTTCTATTTAATTCGGTGATTTCTCGTGTTCTGAATTAATTTGGTTTTCTGTCCTTTGAGTTTACAAATAAATTTGCGACATCATGAACACTAAAGTATATGACAAGCGTATAAATCTCAGATAACAAGCGTCGATCATTCACAAAAATATATGACGGTCCTTCAATATTTGATTTACACACCAATATTATAATGCATCAGACGTCTAACAAAGAAATAAATGCTAATCGCGCTTTACCAATTCAGCAGCACTCAACTCGCACACAATAAACCTTTCAATAGTCCAATTCATTGTTGGTCTGGCGATCTTCATCAGCTCTGTCTCTGTCTCCCCGGAGTCAGGTCGAAACAGCCTAACATGTTTGTCTAATACCAGCAGCTCCAACAACTTGCCACAATAATGATCCTCCATTGTGATTTCCATTTCATTCTTCAGTACATGTCTCAGAACCCCCTTAGCTTCATTCTAAAGTAGGATTTTAAAATAACCACAATGAGAAAAGTAAAAGAGGATGAACTTGTTTTTAAATGAAACGGATAGATTAAGTAATACCTCTGTATCTGATAAAAAAAAAATTAAAAAAAATTAATACCTCTGTGTACATTCCAAGCATCAAGTGCATAAGGGTATGTGAAATTAGGTCTTCATACTTCGCCATGTCAATATTTCCCTCCTTATCAATTAATGGACATTGCAGAGGTGGAAGGTCGGCATCAGCATCTGCAGACCATTCAAAGTATGGATGGAACTCCTTGCTTATAATCTTGTGGCTTTTGTCATCCTTGATGGCTTCTTTTTTGGTAGAGGGATCGTTGTTCGAGGACAATCTGTAAACAAACATGCTTTCAATTGGATTAACACAGGTCATCAATGACAAAAGTGTTTTCATTTTTATTTTTGTAAGTCAATAGCAGAACCTGAAAGCATGTATACAGACCTGAACTTTACATCATCAGTAGCACTTGAGTTGGCAGAAGTCTTCTCTCCATCACCAGAGCTATTTCATGAGAAAACATAAAGAAAAAAAGCATCAACTTTATCACAACTAGCAAACAACAATTGGACAAATTTTCTTATCTAGAATGCAAGCTATACCTGATTTGATACAGATTGATGTGAAAAACCCTTTTAAGGAAATCTGGAAAGGTCTCGGGCTGAGTATACCAAATTGTTTCTTTTTCGAAATTACCAGTTTGTTGATTGAGCCTGATACCCTTAAACTCCAGTTGGTAAGTTCCATTCCATTTGTATTCTTCACTTAGGCCACGAATCTTGTCGGACAAGTAGGCAAGGTCAGTGACCAAATTTCTGTCCAAAGCACAGAGACCTCTACTTTCCTGTTCATTGTCTTTGTAACGATGCTCATGAACAAGGATGAGGCTCTCTTGTTGTCCTTCAGATGAGTCCTCTCCATCCAATGAGTCATCATCATCCCATGAAGAATCATTATCAGCTATAAACTCCTCGTCAAAGTCCTCGAAAACATATTTTGATTCCTCGCTTCCATCTTTATGTCGCTTCTGCAATAAGAGAAACAAGCCAAGCTCGCTCACAGAATAAGAGAAAAAATAAAGGTAGATAATATTAAGTGAAAATTAGTTACAACACTAATACTGCCATTATTCATTATGGTATGATAGATAATTGTGATGATGAAATGTATTGTGGCATGGTTCAAATAAGAGATGGTGTGAGTTATGAGATCAGAAATCAGGACAGGGCTATACTGCCTTGTTCGTGTATTAGCTTCCAAAGAGTTCCAAAACTCTAAAGTTTTAAATTAAGCCTTCTTTGATATCCAACAGGAGAGAGAATGTGTACAAAACCAATCTAGATATGTATCAAACTCAGTTCCCTAATAATTCTTCTAACATTACCAAAAGATTGCCAAATTCTGTTTATGCAATTTATGGCCAGAGGTAATACCCTTCATCAACATACCTTGAGAGGGTTTATACTCTCCAAACCTGCAGCTTTGACCCTTGTCACGAACGAACTGCATTGTGTGAAGGGAAAAGAAAAGATAATTGATTAATAAAGATCGACGTTGATGCAAAGTAGCAAACAAGTAGCAAATGAAGTAAATAAAGAAAAAGGCAGCCAAGGGCACAAGGCCATCCCTACTGCAGAGTTGAGGGTGAAGAGAGATGCAACCCACGCAGCCCTTCAGGGCAAGCCATATTGTTGTGCAGCCTCCTCATCCAGACATTTACACATATATAGACCAAGACACATATAGGCATGCAATTGCAATTAAAAATCACTAGTATCGGATCAAAACCCTGAGTTCTCCTAATCGGCCGGTCACAGCTATAATCAAAAGAGAAAAAAGAAAAGAAAAAAATCAAATCAAGAAGTTTTCGTCATCTAGAAGATGGGAGTGGAGGTTCATCAGTAAATCAATCAAGGCTAGGTGTATCCAGTAATTAGACTGGTCCATGAATAAAAAATGAACATGTAACAACAACATATATATTGCAGTCTATAGGTAGAGTTGTATTTATCAACTGGTTTCTTCCCCTAACTGATTGGCTCAGGATCACTACCACACAGTCCTGTTAACAGTGATGCTTATAAATACACACACTTAGTACACAAGTTAAACAACGGTTCACAAATTATGGCTTACCGAAACTGAGTTAATCTATTGGATCAACAAAAACTAAGCTAATTAATTGGATGATTGTTTCTTTCTTCCCAAATAAGGAAAAAACAGAGTAGGAAATTATCGAAACAGCGGGCTTTGTCATCCTTTCGTTTCCTACAATTTCTTTAGTAACCAAGACCCTGTCACATAGTGCTGATAATTTCATTTATCACTTTCACACCCTGGCCTCACCAAAAGGAAAAAAGCCAACAGACCAAGCGGTACCAATTTCCTGAACCTATATATGTTTGTTGAAGGAGAAATCAACTAATCAATTAATATAGGAAAACGAAAATTCTCAATAAATAAAAAGATTCTATGAAAATTGGCAGGCATGCAGGAATTCAATCTGAGCTAATTTTCCGATGAGCAGAAAAAGAAAAAATCCTCAAAGCTAAATTCAGGATATATATGAACAAAACTATTACAGCATATATATATATATGTAACAGAGTCATGATAAATAGATTCCCAATCATATCGTTGTGAGCAAACAAAAATAGATCGAGGAATAGAAATGCCTCACCGGTGCTGAGTACTCTTCCTCGATCTCTTAGCCTCGCCACCACCGGAATTCTTATTTTCAGCTCCGGCTTTGGTGCCTTGGACGTTGGACTTGGCTTCCTCACCATCTCCGGACTCGAGCTCTTCGCCTTGTTCAAATTCCGTCTTCTTTCCATCACCTCGTTTGGTTCTCTTCCTCGCCGGAATCTCACGCCGCTTGTAGGGGCCCGACTTCGCCGGCGAACCGGTAGCTACTTCGCTCGAAGTTGCCTGAGTCGTCGACGGAGGCGGAGCGGAAGCAGGTTGAGTCACCTCATGATGAGTGGACACCGCGGGGCTCTTAGCCGCTTCCGGTTCCTCCTCAGGCTTGCGTTTCTCCGGAGGCATTGTCGCAGCTAGCTCAAACCCTAGAAAGAAAGTGATCAGAGAGAAAGAGAGAGAGAGAGCTCTGTCTCAGCGTCTTGGCCAAGCAAAGCAATTAACCAATGCAGTGGGTGAGCAAGTGACTCTGTTTCTCTCTCTAAATCTCTCACAGGCGCTTTTGCTTGTCTACGTGGCAAGCTTAAATTGGAAGGATCTGGAAGATAGTCTTCGGTTCGCCGCGCTTTTGCGATCGGGGAACTTGAACAAACGCACGGCTGGGATTGCTCGGAATTGTGATCAATGGCTGGCAGGCCGTCGAGGACACACTCACGCTCGCAAACCGTGTGTGTGCGCGCGTCAACTGTGAAGGCAAACGGAAAGGCTTTTGGTTTTTGGTGGAACCGCGTCCACACATTTACTGCAGCATTGACACACTCAGTCACCACAAAGACATGAACCGGTGTTAAATATATAAGTTACTGCGACAAGTTTACTTCACAAACAAAATTAGCAAGTTTTAATCTGATCCCCATAAGCAGAAGCAATTAGCAAGTTCCTATTTCATTAAGGAAAATGTAAGAGTTTATCACAACGTACGCTTAAGGCGCGCACTGAGTTATTACCAAGTTCGTTGGCTTAAGTAGGTTCATCGTTGACCGCATTAGCTAAATCAAACACGTAACCAAAATAACCATTTTACCAATTCACTAATTTTTATCTCAAATTCTCACCTCCCAGGAGAGTCTAGGCTTATTAATTAGCAAAGAATTTAAGATTTCTCAATTCATTAAATGGAGTGGAACAACACATGCATACCTAATACTTCGCTCAACTAAGATATCTTGCATGTAAATTCATTAAATACTGCTTAGTTATAACTTAAGGATCGTGTCAACTAGCTAGAGTGGAAATGTTATAAAAAGATTTGATTGAATCACTAGCAAACAAATATATACACGATCCAGCATTAGTAAACCTAATTTCAAATGGAAAACTGCTGAATGACAATCATGAAAATAAGCAATAGATATTTTAAGGATTATTCTAGTTATTTCCTGTCAATTTTTTCCACAAGTTGCGCATGCATCTCTCAAAAGATGGTTCGCTGAAAAGTAAAACATCATTTTGAGATACTTCCTGGAAACTATGAAGATCAAGTGCGTCAATACCAAAACGAAGAGAAATTGATTTACAAAAACGAAAATTATAAAAAAAAAAAAATTAAAAAAAAAAATGAAGAGAAGTTGAGCATATGTATGATGCAGCAGACCACTCCAAAACAAAAAGAAGAGCAGGCTGGTGCCTGGTAAGGTGGTGGGTAATGGACATAACAGCAAGAAAAGCAGCATGCATGCAGCTAAGAAACTTAACAGCGTAATTCTCTAATATGAAAGTATGAAACCTTGAAAGAAAATGCCTAAATCAGTTCTCTAATATGATCAGAATCAGAAATAAAATTAATTAACAGCGTAGGCTTTCACCTTGCAATTAAACACTGCTTGTGACGTTGATAAAGTTTACATCTTATTGCAAAAAACACAAACTACATATGCTTTCGGTCTAGGCGTCTAGCCCATAATTTTACCAAAATGAGAAATGAATTTTGACAAACTCAGTTGAGAAGGCCAACAAGGACATCCAATTTACAAACTCGCGCGGTTGAATCCATGAATGGAACCCTCTTAATTCTTCATAATTAAAGAATTTGTCAAAGTCTCGGGTGATTGTCCCATCCTTCATATTAAAAACACCCATATCTCTGCTTTGTCTCGGAAAGACTACCTTATCATTCATGAAGTAGATGGAATTGGGCTTACATAATCCAGAATAGTCTGATCGATGCCTCGATTGAGAAGGAAGAACTACATTTACTTAGGAAAATGGTTCTGTTCCCCAAGCTCCTAACCTCCGAGTCCGACCACGATTTGCTGTTTGTAAATGGGACCTCGATCAAAAACCCTGCAGCCAAATGTTATCCCTTGGTCTTTACACTTGGTGGTAGTGGTAGTAAACAGAACCACCAAAAGAACCCCCGCTGATTCCACTAAATAGTGCTCTTTAATAAGCACATTAGGACCTAAAAGTTGTTCCTTTGGAAATTCTGGAGAAACAAGCCTTATTTCTTCTTTGTCAATATCAAAAACTGAAATGCGGCTGGAAAGGTGCACGAAATAGAACTGTCCTTTATAATAACTTAGATCCCTTATTAAACCTCCCCATGATACTATGTATTTCCAATTTTCACCCAGCCCTGGCCAGCTGGCCTGCAAAAACCAAATCCATGACCTGATTGAAACATGACTATGTAATCCGATGTCCAAGAAGGGATCGATGACAACGCAAATTTCCCTACCCGGAACCCAGAAACAACGCTGCCTGTCAAAGACCCCTGTACATCTGGGAGCTCAATTTTGGCATGATTTAAAGGATGCACCAGGCTCCATTAATTCACACCCTTTAGTTTTAGATACAATCACCAGCCATCCAAAAGATGAAAAGCATATCCTCATTCTTGTTTTTGGTAATATTTTTGGTAGGTTAAGTTTGTAACTGATCGTATTACCTTTTCCCTTCAGACCGTAAAACTCAACTGCCTCATCCAAACCCTCACTCTTGTCCTTGCGAAGCGGCCTGATAATTTTAGGAACGGGGTTGCAGACCAAGATGGGAGGAGGCCGTTGCCAACAAGAAAGTGGAAGCAAAAGGAGAGGAACTTGATGTGTTAATAATCTCAATGCAATATTATTAGGGTTTTTCTCCTTTACCTCAGTGGCGGCTGATCTCCATGATTTGCAAACTGTACCCAAAAAAATAACATCTTGCAAGGAATCTGTCAGCCGTTTGGCAACAGAGATGATAAGCTCTTCGGGAAGATCGTACGACCAGTTGGGCGCCTTCGAGATTACTCTTCTTTTTCTCTGGTAAACTAGGAGGACCGGAGAGTTTGACTCCCGTGTTCTTTTCTGATCATCCATCAATTCATCAACACGTACACCCCGATCAGTAGTGTTGCCGGCGTTTGGATATGGATATGGTGCTTCTCTCTCACTTTGAAAAAACTCTCTCCTCACATACATGAATCTCTCGAACTAAGAGATAAGTCTCATTTATAGCATAGAATCCAAGTTTCAATAGATTGTTGAGACCCTCTGAGTATCTTTAGAAATGATAACTATTTTGTAGGCAAATTTTAGCCAAGCTATATAAAAAGTCTTTTTTTTTTTTGGGTACAAAGCTAAAATGTCATTTTGGCTAGTCACCAGAATAGTTTTCTCAATTTTGATTTTGAATTTATATGATTTATTAAATGAAGAATAAATAGTGTAAACTAGCATTAGCCTTCACACAGAGTGTGTAGGAAGATTGTTTGTTTGTTTGTTTTTTTTATTTTTTATTTTTTTTAAGAGTGTGTGGGGGTAGTTAAAAATAGTGGGAGTTTCCACCCTCACGTTTACGTTTTCCACTACATTTAATTTTATTTTTATTTATATTTTTTATTTCGTTAAATTATCCCTATTGATTATTTCTGATTTAAAGTATTTTAATATACAAAGGGTAAATTAGTAAAAAAAATCAGTTATGGAGAACAATACACTACTAGAAAATTAGTCTTTTACGACGCGCAAATTATGGCGTGCATATCATGTGCGCCGTAAAAGAGTCTCATTTACGGCGTATTTTTTTATGTGCCGTAAAAGAATTCTCTTTTTGGTCATTTACGACGTGCTTTCCATGTATGCCGTAAATGACAAATTATATTTACGGCGTACTTTTTTGTGAGCCGTAAAAGACTTTCATTTTTTATCTTTTACGGCGTATTTATCATGTATGCCGTAAATGATAGAAAAGTCTTTTACGGCGTGCTTTATAAGTGTGCTGTAAAAGACATGTGTTTCTAATCTTTTACGGCGTGTTTTTGAAGAGCGCCCTAAATGTCACAAAATTTCAAGAGCCCGCTAATAATTTTCGGCTGACAATTAAACTTCCCTCTTCTTGTATCCTAGATCTCTCTCTCTCTTCTTATCCTTGCGACCTTGCCTACTCCAATGAGAGTTACCGGACGGGATGTTCCTCTCTGGGAAGTTTGGGTTTCTGTTAGATCTGGAGTAGGACTCGGTTCACACATCTCTATTCACCGTAGCTCTGCCTCTCTCTCTATACATGCCGACGTCCATTCTGCGTTATCTGTAGCAGCGCTCCGACATCATTTTCAGATATGTGGCAGGGCTCTCTCTATTAGAGCTGGATCTCGAGATACTTCATATTGTGTTCAGATCTATGGTAACCTCTCTGTTATTTCTGATTTTCCATGTTTTTTGCTATCACCAGTTGTCTCTCCTCTTTCATGCATATCGATTGTGTTGATCTTTGATTGTAATTTGGTACTGTGCGAATTTCATTCGATTTGGGTGGATTTCATTTGGGTCTATTTAGAGCTCAAGATCTAATTTTGATTCGGTTTTCTTTATGGGTTTTCAGGGTTTGTGATTATACAGTTTCTATGCCGTCGAAACCCATCCCATCTTGAACTATTCCCGATTGAGCAGTCCGGTGCTTTCTCCAACCCTCTCCTACTGTTTTAGGTTTGACTTTTCAAAACTTTGTGCTTGCGGTTCTTTTTAATTCGGATTCTGAAGCTTTATTTATCTTGTTTGTGGTGATTTTGTAATGGTTTTGTTGAATTTTGCTCAAGACGAAGCAAAAGAAGGAGCCTTTCACCGCTAAAATTCCAAAGAAGCCCAAGAAGAAGGTAGAGAGGAACTGGAATTAAATATTAAGGATGAATCTGATGAGTTCAGATTACCAACTGACCAGGTTTGCTTCTTTCACATGACTTACTGGAATATTAATTGATAAGTATCTAGTTTTCGTTCCTGCTTAAATTTTCAACGTCTTTTTCCTAATGATATAGGAACTTGAACAAGAGGCGCATCAACCTCCTGATCTTTCACACCTTCAGGGGAGGTTAAAAGAGAGTAAGTTGTACCTCCACTAGTTTATGTATTATATGTTTGGGCTCATACTATGGCTACAATGACTTTTTGATTGGAGCTTGAGTAGAGGTGACTGATTGCTTCTTTAATGTTGTGATGGAGCTGTTGGAAAAACTTGCATGCTGATCTCTTATACCAACATTACCTTCCCCACTGTAAGAAGCATGGTGTTAATTTCATCATGATTCATATATAACTAATCAGTCAAGTTTGTTTCATTGATTTATGACATATTTTTTAATTGCTAATGTGGTGGTGGATGGAAGCACAGTTAACCTTTGGATTATGGGACACTGCAGGTAAGTAATTGTTCTATGTGGGTGCTTGGTTTCTACTAGTCTGCTATTTTACCATGGTGAAGATTATCAAGGTTATATTACTGATTGAAGTAACTGCCCTACATAACACAAAATGACTAATAATATAGCCTGGATAACAAAAACTGTGTTATTCCTAAGAAAATGTTCTTTTAAAAGACTTTATGCCATCATATTTTCACTTTCTGTCTGGATTATTAATTTGGTGGATTTTGCATAAAAGATGGTTTGGATTGATAATATGTTAGAATAAATACCATGAACCTTCACATATGTGCAATATGCATATGCTTAATCTGTAATTATATGATTGGGAGGAAATTGAGCGCTTGTTACTAAGTTTGGGATGTTCTAACTTGCTTCGTTACTATGTTTCAGGCTGGTCTTATAAGCGCTTATATCATAAAAACACTCTACTTTGGAAGGTATGAGGGAACACTTCTGGAATGTTGACCCATTATTTGGTGCTGCATTCATTTCTGTATGTATAAACAATATATATTCCAGGACTAGTAGTCACTTATGGTCCAGTGAATGAGATAGATTTTTTATTGTAATAGAAATACATATACAAAGAATAGGAAGAAAATGAATTTATAGAAGATAATTAAGCTCAGCGTATGCACTTAGTTTCTGGTTTTTACTTGACATTAGCAAGATTAAAATCTGCTAAAATTATAATGGCATATGTGTTCCTGCGCTTATTATAAAGTTAAGCAAAAGCTAAGTTTATTAAATTATGACCATCTGCGTAGTTAGCAAATTTGAATAGCAATTAGATGGAAAGACTTGTACTGTGGAACTATACTTAACCAATTTCCCTGACATTATGAATTTATGATTCTCTTGGCAACAGGCATTCTACAGATCGTGAAGTTGCTCTCATGATGCTTATGGCTTATTTGTCATACATGTTGGCTGAGGTACCCTAAAACAGAATATGGATAACTACAACTACTTGGACCTTAATTATGAAGGTTTTAAGTGAATGCAGAAGATTATTACAAAGGAACTGATAATGTTTTAGATTTTAGCATGGTGATGATATGTTGGTTTAGTTAAGTTGTTTTTGTACAATACTCAATTGTTGTTGGCATATAAATGTATAATTTACATTTTCTAATGTGATACTTGCAGTTTGTATTCTCTCTTTTTATCTCAATAAATTGTATAGATTTATTTCGATTTTGAAATGGTATCACAACATTTACAGGGAAAAAAAAAAATCAGTGCAAATGTTACGCATCTTAAATATATCCTTACGACCACATTTACGGCGTGCTTGTTAATCAATCACAACAAGCTTGTTAATTAATTACGGCGTGCTTTAGATATCACTTACGGCGTGCTTTCCAATTTGAAAATTGAAATAAAAAATTTTTAAAACTCTTTTACAGCTCTCATTTTTTCTCTCTTACAGCGTGCTTATGTGATCAATTACGGCGCACTTATTGGTCATTTACGGCGCGCTTTAATGTTTCAAAATCGAAATTAAGAATTTTTGAAACCCTTTTACGGCGCTCTTTTATATCTTTCACGGCGCACTCGTGGGGTCTTTTACGGCAATCTGGAAACACGCCGTAAAAGAGGTTTGTCTTTTACGGCATGTCCATTTACGGCGCGTTTTTGTGTGCTGTAATTTGTCATTTACGGCGCTCATTGTGGGCCGTAAATGACCATTTTTCTGGTAGTGATATCTCTTCTCTTAATAATAATATAGATACACTTTATACATTAAAAAAAAAAAAAAAAAACTTTGGCTCACCTCACCCTTACATGTGGTAGTGAAGATCAAACTCATGACATTTACCGTGTTGAAATTATAACTTACCAACATGTAATAACTTAAAATGAATGTTTTAAATTTACAAAAATATTAGAGAGCTTTAATTAAAACATTCATTGAAGTTATTCTATGTAATTTAGGAGCGAGATAGCTAAACATTAAAATTGACATCCACTTAGGAGTCAAGTGCAGCTGCTAAAATTGATTAAAAAAAAAAAAAAAAACCTAAACTAAACATGCTCTCTAAAATTAGTTAAGGAGCCACATGATCTCCAAAATTTGTTAAGAAGTCAAGATAAAGAGTCTGCTAAAAATGCTCACAGAGTCTTAAAAGCATAAAAGCAATTTTTCAGAACCCTTATTTTCAAAATATCTAAGGCAGGTTTTTTTTTCTTTTTTTCTTTTTTAAAGTTATGCAAGTGCTTTTGCATGGTGAAACAAGAACATATAAATAAAATCAATTTTTTTTTTAAAGAACAAAGACTTTATTCATCAAATATGATTTAGATCATGCAATAGGGCATCCGAGATGATAGTCGGAGCAGAAGTGAACCACTTAGTCTGAATGGAGGATTCAAAACCAAGGCTAGCCAACCTATGAGCAACAAAGTTTGCTTGCCTATTTACATGAAGCCATTCAATGAAATAAAAAGACTTACATAAATCCTTGATGTCATCTACTAGGTTACTTAGTAGAGAATGGTCACCAACCTGATCAGTAACAGATTGTACAGCAACAAGACAATCACTTTCAATTTCTACTTTTGTCACTCCCAACTGTTGAAGCATCTGCATACCATGCTTGATAGCTAGTAACTCAACATGAAGGGGTGACGTAATGAACTGCACTTTACCTGAAAAAGTAGCCAAAAAACTACCGTGCTCATCACGCAATACACCACCAACACCTCCATGGCAAATACCATTAAGGAAGGCGCCATCCGTGTTCATTTTGATGACACCAGAAGGCGGTGGGCACCAAAACCTGTTCCTTGAACACTGCAGGCTCAAAGAGGCAGGCTTCCCAGTAGCACGAACTTGATTAAACTCCTCCAACCAACTCATGGCAGAAGCCACTAGGGCAGGACCTATTATGTGGTGATTATTCCACAATTGGTCATTGCGGTTTCGCCATAAGCTCCACATGAGAACTAGCAGCTTATCAAAATCAGAAGAAGACAGAGTACTCGCCTTGTCCAATAACTAGTCCTTTACATTCAAAGGATTAGAAGTATCAATATTAAACAAGAAAGGAGGAGCAGTCCAAATAGATTGAGCTAGAGGGCATTGACATAAAACATGTCCCAAGTCTTCCCAAGGAAAAGAGTACAATAAACATCTCATCTCCCCTTCATATCCTTTCAAAGCCAAAGATGCCCTAGTAGGCAGTAGATTGTGGGCAACCCTCCACCCAAAAACTGCGACTTTTCCCGGTACTTTGGCCTTCCATAAGGCCCTCCACAGTGTAGCATAAGGATCCCCTCCAGAACCAGAGGCCAAAACATTACCCAAAGAGAAATCCTTAGCAACCTATAAGCTGATTTAACTGAAGAGAAACCCTTCTTGTTGAACTTCCAGGTAATAATGTCTTGCCCCCTTCTTCTACTGAGCGGAATGCTCAACACTTTAAGAACAATTTCAGGAGGAAAATATGCATGCAAAGCCGGCTCCATCCAAGCAGTGGATACAGAATCTATCAGATCAGAAACAAATTCAAAAGTTGTGCCTTGAGGTTTTTGTAAAGAGTAAGAAGGGCAAGATGAAATCCAATCCTCATGCCAAATGTTAACCTTGTGCCCATCCCCAATTTTGCAAAAAACTCCAGCTTGGATAATCGGTTTGGCCTCCATAATACTTCTCCAGGCATAAGAAGGTCTATCACCCATATCAGCACTTAGAAAATTACCATTAGGAAAATAAATAGACTTGAGAAGACGACTTACTAGAGAGTTAGGGTTGGACATCAAGTGCCATCCTTGCTTAGCAAGCATTGCTAAAATGTGAGCGTGTAGATATTTAAAACCCATACCCCCCCTCCTGCTTAGAAAGACACATCCTCTCCCAAGAGCACCAATGAATTTTCTTTTTTTCCTCCGTAGAGCCCCAAAAGAATTGAGCACATAATTGTTGTAAATCATCACACAATGACTTTGGCAACAGATAACAGTTCATAACATATTGGGGAACGGCTTGAGGAACTGCCTTAATCAAGACTTCCTTCCCAGTGATACTAAGAGTTTTTGATCTCCAACTCACAAGCTTCTTAGTAAGTCTTTCCTTTAGATTTGCAAACGCTGCAGTTTTGGACCCTCCCACATGCAATGGGAGACCAAGGTACTGCCCATGATCTGTCACACATTGCACCTCCAGGATGGAAGTCAAATTCGTTTGGGTCTCCATACTCACATTAGAGCTAAACATCACACTACTTTTCTGCAAATTAATCTGTTGTCCTGATGCTCTGGCATAAATATCAAGAATTGATTTAACACGAGTACAATCAGCTTCAGTAGCTTCCCCAAACAAGAAGCTATCATCTGCAAATAGCAGATGGTGTATAATCGGAGCAGATGGACTCATCTTGAGGCCTTTGAGGGAACCTTGCTCAACAGACTTTGAAATCAGAGAAGAAAGGCCTTCGGCATACAAGATAAATAGATAAGGAGAAAGAGGGTCTCCTTGCCTGATGCCCCTAGTTGGGGTTATGAAACCAGTAGGTTCCCCATTAATAATCAAGGAGTAGCTAACAGATTTCACTGAGCAAAGAACAATATCAATCCATTTATTACAGAACCCAAGTTTCCGCAAAATAGCTTCAAGGAAGTCCCATTCAAGTCTGTCGTAAGCTTTGCTTATATCCAACTTTAAGGGAAAAAACCCATCCAACTCATCACGTAGCTTTTTCATAAAATGATTAATCTCAAAGGCCACAAGTGTGTTGTCTGAGATGAGTCTACCTGGAACAAAAGCACTCTGCAAAGGTGATATAATATGAGGCAAAATCACTTTCATTCTGTTAGCTAGAACTTTAGAAGCAATTTTATATACCACATTACATAGAGCTATAGTGTAACGCCCCAAGCTGCACCTCACCAGCTTAAGCACGTCACAGTGCCGCGAGTCTCTAAAACATAAACCGAACGCTCGATTTACATTCTAGAGAACCGCTAGGCATTTTGTTTGAAAAACTTTTCTTAGAAACACAGCGGAAGCTACAAATAATTTTGAGGTGAAAAATTCATTTCAATAGGCTAAAGCTTGGAATTAGTGTTCACACAGAGGGTACGCACTTCAAAGAACAAGTGTGACTGGATTTGACACTCAGTTGACTATTTACTGGTCTCAGAATACGAAGTTCAAGAAATAAAAAGGTAATTTACCGAATTTGTTCTGCACACCCAGCTCCATCCGCTATTGTCCCGTTACCAGTGCACAGTACCTGCATCCAAACTGTTGTAGGGGTGAGCTTTAGTCCTCGCTGCTCTACAGGAACTCTACCACGACTAAGTTTGAAACCAATAAATATATATTTGGGATCCCAGTATGAAAATAAGCTTAAACCAAATATTTTTAAGGAACGACAAACTTCATAATATTTCTCAATTTGAAAACTTATGCATGATGCTTAAATAAATACGGCGCCAAATCCAAGTATTACCTGATGGCCGGTCCCATAGACCCACTACACGACCTTACCTCAAATTAATTTATCACCAGGTAAGCGTAGCGAGAGCGTCCGCTACCTAGCTACACACACGGATCGGGTCGTCATTGCGATCGCGCACCGTCCGACCGGTGTAGCTAACCCTCCGGAGGTTTTGGGGATCGAACCCAAGGAAGTCAGAGCCACCTTTCGCTCTCAAGCCATCACACATTTTCTCATGGATTGGTTAGTATGCATTGCATTTTAACTTAACCAAACCGTACCACTTAACATGCATTCATTTCAATAACAATAGATAAGAAAACTACTAACCGAGGAGAGTCTCGAATTCCCTACCTGGATTCCGATGCTTTCTCTCACGTATTCCGAGAGTCGCAAACCTTCCGTTCCTCGGGTAACTGGAGTCCTAGATTCCGACATTTCGACCGTTAATATCACATTGAACAATTATATGAAATCTCGACGATTAATAAATCGTCCAACCAACTTTTCCTGGTTTGACCAGGAGTTGACCAATTTGACCACGTTGACCGACACTTTTTAGTTTGACCACATTTGACCAATCGATACTGGTTCGATAATTAACCCAAATTACCGAACTTTTACTTGAAATTACAATATCGACCAATTACGACTATGTCGAAGTAAATCAAGCAACCATTTAATTTCAAACATATTAGGCGTACCTGAAATTTACTAAGGCCACCCAATATGCTATTATCATTTCTTTACTTATTACCCTCACAAGGTGTGTCCAAACCACTAAGGAAACCCAAAATCACACGTGACCCCAGTTCACTCTTCACAACCATTTCCTTGATAATTTACCTTATAAACCATAACAAAACATCAAGTTTACCAATTATCCACTTCAAGATCACAATACCCGATTATCAACTCTCAACAACTTAATAAAAGCACACAATCAGGGAAATCCGAATTCAACCACAACACTGTTCATAACACATACAAACAATCAACTCCTCCAAACTTAATTCCTAATTCAAGCATAAACTCCAAAAGCCATCAGTAAACTAACTTAACACAATCGATATCAAATAGAGATTTCATCTCACCATACCAAACCAAACTCAGTTCCCTATCTTCCAAGAACAAACCAAGATCAAAACTTGATTCGAGGTTTGAAATATACCTTCAAAAACCTACGTTGATCAAGCTCGGGTTTATAGAACCCCTTGCTGGAACTGGAATGTTGATGAGTTGAGGATTTTGACGCCAATAACCCAGCAAGCCTCTTGATTTCTAGTCCACAAGTGCGGCCAAGGTGAAAACCAAGCCCAGAATGGCCGGGAAGGTCACCGGTGTCGAAGAACACGGCAGCCCGAAACCAAACCCAGAAACGAAATCTTCAAAACCCCATCAATTTCAAAGAATAATTAATCTAGCGTGTAGAGAAAGGCGAGAGGAGGAAGTTCTATACCGAAGGCGGCCCAGACGGTGGCCGGAAACCACCACAGAACCGGTGGAGCAAGCGTTGCTTCTCGCCTTCGATTCTCCGTTCACGCTCATTGCATGGACAATCCAAGGATAGGAGGATGTTGGCGACGGCGAGACGAAGAAGATGGTGTCCGTTTGCCGGCCGGAGGTGGCCTGACGGTGTAGCGTTGACCGGGTTAAGGTGTTAGGTCAGAGAGCTCCCTCTCTCTCTCGATCATTCTGGATCTTCCATCTGATCAAACACCTATATATATATAGATTTGTCCAATTAACATTGAACGGCCACGATCAAGCGGTGGATGGATGAATGGCCAAGATTGCACCGCAGAAATTTCTTTTTATTTAAATGAATTTCCATAATTTCCAAACTTCGGAAATTCATTATAAACACTTCGGGTGTCCGAAAAATCTTCCGAAAATTTCCACGAACTCATCGTGTTGTGTACTTTATTATCCAACTCTTAAATTGAGGATTTCACTTTATGAAAATTTCTGAAAATTTCCTCGAGTATCTTGACATTTATCGAGATCGTTGAATAATTTCACGTACGATCTCCATTAAGCTCGATGCATTTTTCCGGGGCTCACAAATAGGCCACAGATCAGAAGCAACTTTTGGTTCCTTCACTTTAGGGATTAGAACCAAGTGAGTATAGTTGGATTCCATAGGGAGATTTCCAGTTTCTAACACTGTACGAACTGCCAGACAAACATCACTATGCATAATAGACCAATACCTTTGGAAGAAATGAGGAGACATACCGTCTGGGCCAGGAGATTTAGACAGATGCATCTGGAACAAAGCTTTTTTAATCTCATCATCAGAATAACGAGAAACTAAATCACTATTCATTTCAACAGTTACACGAGTGTGAATAGTATTAAGAACAATATCTGCTGGAAAAGGGTCAGAATGCACATGTCGAAAAATGTTCTCATAGTAATTGGTCAAAATAGTAGCTATGGCAGAATGAGAAGTCTGCCGAGTACCTTCTGGATCAAATAAACCAATAATACAGTTTCTACTCTTTCGATTAGAAGCTCTCCGATGAAAAAATGTTGTGTTTTGGTCCCTATCTTTTAGCCAAAGAACTCTTGACCGTTGATGCCAATATCTTTCATCCAAAGACAACAACTCATTAAAACGATGCTGCAATGCTTTCTGCTCATCCCATTGGCACGGCTCATAGGGCAGCCCCATTAACTGGTCAAATTTAGCTTGTATTAATTTCATCTCCATATGACACTGCTGAAAAACTCCCTCCTTCCAAGAGGAAAGCAACCGGCCAGTGCTATGAATTTTCAAGACAACTTGGAGCATAGGGTTACCTGTTGAAGGGATCATCCATCCTTTCTCAATAACAGATCCACAGTCTTTGTGTTGTGACCACATCTCCTCAAATCGGAACCGTTTAGGTGCTCTATGGTAGAAAGCCCTAGAAGTCTTGATCACAACGAGAAGGGGATTATGGTCAGACTTACTTAATGGCAGAGTAACCACCCTTGAATTCGGAAATCTATCTCTCCATGAGGAAGTGTGACAAGCACGATCCAGATGCTCCCTAGTAAAGCGGTTGGCCCAAGTGAACCGTGGTCCTGAAAACTTCATATCAACCAAGGCACAGTCAGCTAGAGCTTGCCTGAAACGAACCATAGGAGCAGCTTCCCTCCTAGGGCCACCAGACTTATCGGCGTTTGAAAGGATCTCGTTAAAATCCCCTGCGATCAGCCATGGAAGAGACGATTGTGCAGCCAATGATCTCAACAGATTCCATGTCCGAAACCTATCTCTTGATGAGCGAAACCGTAAATACCAGTAAAACGAAATTCTTCTCTTGATCCTGGCACACCAATCTCAACATCGATATGGTTATGAAAATGATCACGTTGTCTCACCTCCATACCATGGTGCCACATGAATGACAGACCCCTCGACTCCTCCGAAAAGGGATGACAAATGCAGCCTTTGAACCCTAACCTGGCACACAGAATTCACAAGGCTAGGAGCTGCTAGCATCTCAGATAGAAATATAAAGTTAGGGTGGCACTGGCGAACAATTTGTACCAAAGCATCTTGAGTTTCAATGTTATTAAGACCTCGACAATTCCAGACTAGAATCTTGGCATCAAACATGGTGACACAAGTTGACGGTAAGCAAACTTAAGATCGATGGGAACAAAGGCAGAAGAGGAGACGCGTCCTCGTAGGGGAAACAGACGCGAACTGGAGAAACTGGGAACTCGAGCAGTCTTCACTGCCAGGATAGTGTTGCTGTGCCGGAGTCGGAGAGACCGCCAGAACCATAGATAAGTACCCGGCAAAGGCCTGATCTAGCGTTGACTTTTAGAAGGCGGAAACCCTAGCCGATGTCATTTGATCTCCTCTTTTTCTTTTTTTTTGTCTCCCGGTCACTACCTTTTGAATATTTCCATCACAGAAAGAGAGGGAAATGAAGATGAATGCTTGATTCTAGCCAATCATGGTATTTGGGATGCTATGTCAGATGACATGGCTTGCAGGGTAGCTAGAACATATAAATAAAATCAATTGTGTCATCTCTACCACCTTTTAAACGTAGTAATTTTTCGTTTTATACATGAATAAAACACATACTTACATTTTTTTTAAACACTTCTGTACTTCGCTTTTTTTTTAAAAAAAAAATAATAAATAAATAAAACTCTTTAAATTTTCCATACTTTTGAAGCCAAAAGTATTATACACGATTTTACATTATTTAACACATATTATTGAAAAATAACAAATATAAATTATTTTTTATGTTAAAAATTAATTAATTAATTAAAAATATTTTGCTCAAATTTTCAACGAACTATTTGATGAAATGTCCTAATACACGTACGTATATTTTTTGTACTACTACGCGTCTCGTATTATCTATGCTTTTTAAATTTGTCTAAAATTAATCATCTTTTTGCTATTATAAACCATTTGGGTATGTAGTTATGATTGCAATTATGGAGTTTTTAGGAATGTTAATTTGATACAACTTTTTTTATCGATCATATCCACAAATAATTTTTTGTGAGTCGAACTCACGATCTCCTATTTACAAAAATGAAAATTACGCTACTAGACTAAATGATACTGGACAATTTAGATAAAACTTGGTAACACAACCGAAACTCTCAAAGTTGGAAAAACAAAGCTAATCAAGCCCACTGTTAACAATTCTAAACATTTTCTTCCCCAAAATTACACCCCCAATAGATCTCCTTTTAAACGTTGTTTTTGGGCAGATGCGACCTCCAGGAAGGCTTATAGTTTCTTTGGGGATGTAGTTATCTTTGATACAACATACAACACTAACAAATATCGGCTGATATTTGCACCACTATTAGGGGTTAACCACCATGGCCAGACCATTATGTTTGGTTGTGCATTCTTAGGTGATGAATCCACAGAGTCATTTGTTTGGCTACTCAATACTTTCTTAGAAGCAATGCCAAGAGGAAGTCCCCCAAAAATAATAATTACTGATCAAGATCCTGCTATGAAGATTGTCATTTCCCAAGTTCTTCCTAACACATTCCATAGGTATTGCAGTTGGCACATATTAAATAAGTTTTCAGAAAAGAAAAGTGCAGTGAAATGTAATGAATATTATGATGACTTTAGAAGTTGTGTGTGGAACTCTGAGATGACAGAAAAATTTGATAAGAAGTGGAAGGAAGTTGTTGAGAAGAGTGGTTTAAGTGACAGTGGATGGCTTCAATCAATTTACGACATTCGAGCATCATGGGTGCCTGCATACTATAATCACATTTTCTCAGCTGGAATGTCAATTAGCCAACGTGTTGAAAGTTGTCATTCATTTTTCAATAATTATGTTGACCACAAAAATTCATTACTAGACTTTGTGATTCGCTTTAATAGAGGACTTGTACATCAACATCATCAAGAGTTAGTTTCTACCCATATCGATGCAAATGAAGAGCCTCAGATGAATACCCCTTATCCTATGGAATCTCAATTGTCTAGAATTTATACTCGTGCCTGTTTCCAACAATTTCAAAGTGAGTTCTATATTAGCTTTTTCAATTATAGGTTTCAACTTATGAGAGAGGATGACAATCAAAGATTGTATTTGGTCAAGAAAAGAAGTGATCATATTCAAAAGGATCGGGAAATTGTTTATGACAAGCATACGGACCTTGCTTCATGTACTTGCTAAAAATTTCAAAGTGAAGGAATCCCCTGTAGGCATATCTTGGGATATTTACCGACTCTCTCTCTCTCTCTCACATATATTACCGGTGTGATCGAAGGGATCTTTGTCCATAGGGGGGAGAGCTCCAGAAGCTTCAAGGCTTCTGACTCATGTCGGTGACTCGACGACCCACAATGGGTCTCTATCAAAAATTGTCCGGCCAACCACGACGTGGTGACGGATCGATCTCATTCTATTTCTCTCCTTGTCGCGGTTCTACCTTTAGTCTTGGTTTGCTGGGCAAGGAAGAAGTATCACAGCTTGAAAGGTTTTTGGTATTCCGGCGACGGTTGGTTACACATGAGGTGAGAAGGTTGGTCCTCTCGTCAAGATCTATGTCCTGGTATAGTTGTTTCTCAATTTAATTGAGTTCTGAACGAATTGGTGTTCTGGGGCAAAACTATTTCCTTTCCTCTCAAAAATCGGGATTATTTTCAAATGAATTTGAGGTCGGGATGTTACATTGCCTGACCAATATATTTTGAACAGATGGATTGAAGCTGCAAATGCTACTTTAGTTAAGGACCTAGATGGGTTGGAGATAATAGATACAAATGCATTGGTGGTGAAGCGTAGTAATTTATTTCATTATGCTTCACTTGTTATTGATAAAGTCCTTACAAGTCCTCATGAAGCTCAGACCATGTTTATCGAGGCTCTTGACAATGTTCTTGATAAGCTCAAACAAATGCAAGTCAATAGTAGTGAAAGTGCAAGTATCGGTAAGAAGTTGCAAGTGAAGTTCAACATATATAGGTATAATGAGCCAAAGATTATCAAAGCAAGGGGTTCTGGAGAAAGGCTTAAGAAGTCAAAGGAGAAGATAGAGAGAAACTGAAGTAGTACAAGGAAATGTCATGGATGTGGTTTGTATGGGCAATTACATGATAAACAGAACTATCCGGTGCTTAATTATATGCCTAACGATAGGTAATGTTGTGAAGAACTTTTTTTATTCCTTGTATAATTTCATTTTTTATATGGGGATGTAGTTAATTAGATGTTATTTTCATGTAGTTCTGTTCTTGACAAATATGCGGACAAGGATCGATGAAGATGATCACGAGCCAATATCAACTGATGAAGATGAGGACCCTAGTTCCTTCGATGAAGATGATGACAATTAAGTTCCCCTGCTTTTGAAGAGACTTTATCTCAAAGACTTGCTTTTTGCAGCATAGCAGCAGAGTACAAAGAAGGAAAGAGTTGAGCAGGAAAAGTTTGTCCTTGGTTTTGCAGCATAGCAGCAAAGTATAAAGCAGTGATCAGATTGAGCAGAAAAAGTTTGTTCTTTGCTATGTTATATTAACTAGCTATCGTTGTCTGCCATTTTGTGAACAATTCAATAGTTTTGGATATTGAGGTAAGATCATCGACTTGGATTCTGAAACAGATGGAGTAATCGCTGTTATCCTTATATATTCTTGATAATGAAAGAAATGAAATATGGGTTGATGGATGCTGATTGACTTATCTGCATCTGATTGTTGCTCCCTTTTAATGTTTCATTGAGGATTTGGCTCTAGTAAGAAATCTGAGTTCATCTTTTTTATATTCTTGATAATGAAAGAAATGAGCAATTGCATCACTTAGAATGCTCCAAAGGAAGGGAAAAAAAGCAATTTTTCTTAGAATGCTCCAAAAGAGCTAGTGTTCTATTGGGGTTGTAAATGCAGAGTGCAGCATGTGAACAATTGGCAGGTGATGTGTGATGTATTGATTAGAAGGTAGCTTGTGCACCAAGATGACCACCTTATCACTAATTGCTGGAAACTGTGCAAGAGGAAAAGCAGGTGAAGATCGTGGATTTGAATTGCTAACATACATAATACATAATTGTTCTTTCCACAATTGTTCTGATTTATCTAACATACATAATAGTTCTTTCCACAAAAACTATGAATGAGCAATAGTAAGCATTAGAAATCCCAACTCCTCCACATATAACACAACGACCCATCACACTTCTAGCAGAGCGACCCAATGATAATCCCTAGTTGCTTCCGGCACATGATCAAATCAGGGTGATGCTTGGTCATTGTTCACTATGCTATAATCTGCATAGATGTAACAAGTATTAGCATTTGTACCTTCAATTAATATAAGACAAAGTTGACTTAGCTCAGGCACAGAAACATACATAAAGGAAGATATATATATGGAAGGTGATATTTTATGTTGAACTATTGAATCCCAAAACTCAAGCTACAAATAAATTTCTAAATCCCATAAGTATTTGCAGCCCTGACAAACACTCAACTTGGCCAAATTGGGAGTGAGCACTTTATATTTCTTCCTAAACAGTTAGCAGAATTTGAACAGCAGTCTAATGCGATCAGAAAAGAACCGAAAGTATTAGATTGTTGTCCAAAGGTACCAGTCTAGTCTCTATTCTCCTAAACCCTATGATTATCCTATCTTCTCAAACCATATTGAATCCATCCTATTGGCAGAATTCCAACAGCAATCTAAGAGGTACACAAAGAGAGAGAAATATGAAGAGTTTTTCAATTTTAAACATGGATGAAAAGCCATTGCTCGAACTTATGCCAAGTTAACAACTTGTCAACTTCGATGGCAAGAGAACATTACCCACAACATCTAGAAACAGAGCACGTTAAATTAACATGTCAGAGTGTTGAATTATTGCATCACACAATTTCCAACAATCATCAATTGCAAAACTTGATAACAAATCAAACTAAAAGCCATACCAATAAGAAAATTAAACTAAAACCATACCAATAAATTCGAAACCATTGTTCCCCAGTGGCTCAGTCCTCAGTTGAGTCAGTTCCTCACATCGAATTGGAAGAAAGAGAAGAAACCCACAATAAATTGTAAGCAAGAGAGCACATTCCAGACTTCCAGTAGTGTTCCAGAGCAATCAGCAAAGCCTAAATCAACACCCACGAAATTGAAATCAACATCAATTCTTAACCCTAAAAATTTCCCCAAATTAAATTGAATAAATACAACAAAATTGAATCTTACACTACATTCAATTGATTTCCCCAAAGAAGAAGAGTAGTAGAAGAGAAAGAGCCTTCGATCTCTGAGACTCTGAGAGAAGAAGAGAAAGGAATGCAGCAACTTGCTGCCTTGCTCGACTATCGTGGTCGGCTGGTCGCCTGGATTTGGACTTGGGGTGGTCTTGAAGGATTGAAGGAGTGAAGCTCTTCAGTACGTAGCAACCTTGAAGAAACTGAATTTAGGTCGGGAGTTGGGGAGTTGAGGTGGGCTTGAAGGACTGAAGAAACGAACGAAGTTGTGCTATTCTTTCTTCTGAAGAAGACAACTTGAGAACCATCGAGATTCAACTCAAACCTTTGCAGGTGGGTTTTATATTAAATCCGGGTCGTATCAATTAGCCATTTTGTTTGCTACTTAAATCATGGCCGTAGAGCTTCATTTAACCACATCCAACGACTAATGTTGCAAATCCGCAGATTTTGAAAGTTACGGACGTCCGTAACAGAGAGTCATATATATATATATATATATATATATATATCATATCCAGAGCGGAGCTCCGCTTTGAAATTAACTTGTGAAGTTCGAGTTTTGGGTCACTTTTCGGTCCCATATCCACATCTCGACCGTTAGGTTTTTAGGTACTAGTGTACAGATCATCTCTGCAAATTTTCAGCCAAAATGATGATCGTTAAGGTATTGATAACTGCCTTAAAGCTAGTACGGTTCAGGTTGACAGATTCAATCTATCCATTGGTTTAAGCGAGTTAGATACCTTAACGATTATCAATTTGGCTAAAAATTTGCAGAGATGATATACACTATTACCTAAAAACTGAACGGTCGAGATGTGAATATGCGACCGAAAAGTGACCCAAAACTTGAACTTCACACGTTGATTTCAAAGCAGACCTCCTCTCTGGATAAAATCTGTGTGTGTGTATATGGGTCCGGATCCTGGGACACTATATTTTACACATATTTTTACACTTCTTTTTAGCCATTAGATTTAAGTACTTTCAATGGTCTTGATTCATTATAAACATGATGTGGTAAATGACATGGAAATAATTATATAAATATTTTTTCACAGAAAAAATAGATAAACTCCAATTAAACTAATTTTATAAGGAAAATCAAAAACCAAAAAATAGAGGATGAACGTCTTTCTTCTTCTTCTGGAAAATATGAGAGATTAAGAGACCTTGCTGCTTTTCTTTTAGCACCATCTCACCTTTTCCTTGAGTTGAACAATCAACTTTTTTATTTTTTGAATGATACCTTATTGATTTCATTTAATTTAATTAGGTTTCACATGATTTGCTACAAAAAATCTTCTCACCCAAATCATTTTGTCTTACTGCAGTTTGTGTTGTAAAAATCCATCCTCCCATAATCCCCTTCTTTTATTCCATCAAGTTAGTATTAGTAATTGTACTACAAGTTTTTAGATCTCTCTTCTCCTCGGGTCTTCAATTGTTTGCATATCCCTCTTCTTTCTTTTAGGCCAAAATCACAACCTATCATTCGATCTAGATCTAGATGAAGAAGATTGAGTGGTTTTTCTATTTCTCATTCTACACAATCTTACTGAGTTATGTGATCGAAATATATTTAACAATTACATAATTATTGTTATTGCAATTAACTTGGAGAATATAAAGTTGGAGACTTGGAGGGAGAGAGAGGCCATGCCTTTTTTTTTCTTTTTTGCGTGAAGAAGAAGAAGATGACATTCATCTTCTAATTTGATTTGATTTTCTGTATAAAATCATTTTAATTTAAGTTTTTTTTTTAAAGAAAATATAATTATTTCCACATCATTTGCCACATCATACTTGAAAGTAATCAAGACCATTCAAAGCATTTAAATCTAATGGCTAACGAGAAGTGTAAAAATATGTGTAAGATAAAGTGTCCCGGACCCCTTAGTTAAAACTCTCTAATATTTTTGTAAATTTAAAACATTCATTTTAAGTTATTACATGTTGGTAAGTTATAATTTCAACACTGTAAATGTCATGAGTTTGATCTTCACTGCCATGTGTAAGGGTGAGGTGAGCCAAAGTTTTTATTTTTTATTTTTTTTAATGTATAAAGTGTATTTACACTATTTATTCTTCATTTAATAAATCATATAAATTCAAAATCAAAATTGAGAAAACTATTCTGGTGACTAGCCAAAATGACATTTTAGCTTTGTACCCAAAAAAAAAAAAGACTTTTTATATAGCTTGGCTAAAATTTGCCTACAAAATAGTTATCATTTCTAAAGATACTCAGAGGGTCTCAACAATCTATTGAAACTTGGATTCTATGCTATAAATGAGACTTATCTCTTAGTTCGAGAGATTCATGTATGTGAGGAGAGAGTTTTTTCAAAGTGAGAGAGAAGCACCATATCCATATCCAAACGCCGGCAACACTACTGATCGGGGTGTACGTGTTGATGAATTGATGGATGATCAGAAAAGAACACGGGAGTCAAACTCTCCGGTCCTCCTAGTTTACCAGAGAAAAAGAAGAGTAATCTCGAAGGCGCCCAACTGGTCGTACGATCTTCCCGAAGAGCTTATCATCTCTGTTGCCAAACGGCTGACAGATTCCTTGCAAGATGTTATTTTTTTGGGTACAGTTTGCAAATCATGGAGATCAGCCGCCACTGAGGTAAAGGAGAAAAACCCTAATAATATTGCATTGAGATTATTAACACATCAAGTTCCTCTCCTTTTGCTTCCACTTTCTTGTTGGCAACGGCCTCCTCCCATCTTGGTCTGCAACCCCGTTCCTAAAATTATCAGGCCGCTTCGCAAGGACAAGAGTGAGGGTTTGGATGAGGCAGTTGAGTTTTACGGTCTGAAGGGAAAAGGTAATACGATCAGTTACAAACTTAACCTACCAAAAATATTACCAAAAACAAGAATGAGGATATGCTTTTCATCTTTTGGATGGCTGGTGATTGTATCTAAAACTAAAGGGTGTGAATTAATGGAGCCTGGTGCATCCTTTAAATCATGCCAAAATTGAGCTCCCAGATGTACAGGGGTCTTTGACAGGCAGCGTTGTTTCTGGGTTCCGGGTAGGGAAATTTGCGTTGTCATCGATCCCTTCTTGGACATCGGATTACATAGTCATGTTTCAATCAGGTCATGGATTTGGTTTTTGCAGGCCAGCTGGCCAGGGCTGGGTGAAAATTGGAAATACATAGTATCATGGGGAGGTTTAATAAGGGATCTAAGTTATTATAAAGGACAGTTCTATTTCGTGCACCTTTCCAGCCGCATTTCAGTTTTTGATATTGACAAAGAAGAAATAAGGCTTGTTTCTCCAGAATTTCCAAAGGAACAACTTTTAGGTCCTAATGTGCTTATTAAAGAGCACTATTTAGTGGAATCAGCGGGGGTTCTTTTGGTGGTTCTGTTTACTACCACTACCACCAAGTGTAAAGACCAAGGGATAACATTTGGCTGCAGGGTTTTTGATCGAGGTCCCATTTACAAACAGCAAATCGTGGTCGGACTCGGAGGTTAGGAGCTTGGGGAACAGAACCATTTTCCTAAGTAAATGTAGTTCTTCCTTCTCAATCGAGGCATCGATCAGACTATTCTGGATTATGTAAGCCCAATTCCATCTACTTCATGAATGATAAGGTAGTCTTTCCGAGACAAAGCAGAGATATGGGTGTTTTTAATATGAAGGATGGGACAATCACCCGAGACTTTGACAAATTCTTTAATTATGAAGAATTAAGAGGGTTCCATTCATGGATTCAACCGCGCGAGTTTGTAAATTGGATGTCCTTGTTGGCCTTCTCAACTGAGTTTGTCAAAATTCATTTCTCATTTTGGTAAAATTATGGGCTAGACGCCTAGACCGAAAGCATATGTAGTTTGTGTTTTTTGCAATAAGATGTAAACTTTATCAACGTCACAAGCAGTGTTTAATTGCAAGGTGAAAGCCTACGCTGTTAATTAATTTTATTTCTGATTCTGATCATATTAGAGAACTGATTTAGGCATTTTCTTTCAAGGTTTCATACTTTCATATTAGAGAATTACGCTGTTAAGTTTCTTAGCTGCATGCATGCTGCTTTTCTTGCTGTTATGTCCATTACCCACCACCTTACCAGGCACCAGCCTGCTCTTCTTTTTGTTTTGGAGTGGTCTGCTGCATCATACATATGCTCAACTTCTCTTCATTTTTTTTTTAATTTTTTTTTTTTATAATTTTCGTTTTTGTAAATCAATTTCTCTTCGTTTTGGTATTGACGCACTTGATCTTCATAGTTTCCAGGAAGTATCTCAAAATGATGTTTTACTTTTCAGCGAACCATCTTTTGAGAGATGCATGCGCAACTTGTGGAAAAAATTGACAGGAAATAACTAGAATAATCCTTAAAATATCTATTGCTTATTTTCATGATTGTCATTCAGCAGTTTTCCATTTGAAATTAGGTTTACTAATGCTGGATCGTGTATATATTTGTTTGCTAGTGATTCAATCAAATCTTTTTATAACATTTCCACTCTAGCTAGTTGACACGATCCTTAAGTTATAACTAAGCAGTATTTAATGAATTTACATGCAAGATATCTTAGTTGAGCGAAGTATTAGGTATGCATGTGTTGTTCCACTCCATTTAATGAATTGAGAAATCTTAAATTCTTTGCTAATTAATAAGCCTAGACTCTCCTGGGAGGTGAGAATTTGAGATAAAAATTAGTGAATTGGTAAAATGGTTATTTTGGTTACGTGTTTGATTTAGCTAATGCGGTCAACGATGAACCTACTTAAGCCAACGAACTTGGTAATAACTCAGTGCGCGCCTTAAGCGTACGTTGTGATAAACTCTTACATTTTCCTTAATGAAATAGGAACTTGCTAATTGCTTCTGCTTATGGGGATCAGATTAAAACTTGCTAATTTTGTTTGTGAAGTAAGCTTGTCGCAGTAACTTATATATTTAACACCGGTTCATGTCTTTGTGGTGACTGAGTGTGTCAATGCTGCAGTAAATGTGTGGACGCGGTTCCACCAAAAACCAAAAGCCTTTCCGTTTGCCTTCACAGTTGACGCGCGCACACACACGGTTTGCGAGCGTGAGTGTGTCCTCGACGGCCTGCCAGCCATTGATCACAATTCCGAGCAATCCCAGCCGTGCGTTTGTTCAAGTTCCCCGATCGCAAAAGCGCGGCGAACCGAAGACTATCTTCCAGATCCTTCCAATTTAAGCTTGCCACGTAGACAAGCAAAAGCGCCTGTGAGAGATTTAGAGAGAGAAACAGAGTCACTTGCTCACCCACTGCATTGGTTAATTGCTTTGCTTGGCCAAGACGCTGAGACAGAGCTCTCTCTCTCTCTTTCTCTCTGATCACTTTCTTTCTAGGGTTTGAGCTAGCTGCGACAATGCCTCCGGAGAAACGCAAGCCTGAGGAGGAACCGGAAGCGGCTAAGAGCCCCGCGGTGTCCACTCATCATGAGGTGACTCAACCTGCTTCCGCTCCGCCTCCGTCGACGACTCAGGCAACTTCGAGCGAAGTAGCTACCGGTTCGCCGGCGAAGTCGGGCCCCTACAAGCGGCGTGAGATTCCGGCGAGGAAGAGAACCAAACGAGGTGATGGAAAGAAGACGGAATTTGAACAAGGCGAAGAGCTCGAGTCCGGAGATGGTGAGGAAGCCAAGTCCAACGTCCAAGGCACCAAAGCCGGAGCTGAAAATAAGAATTCCGGTGGTGGCGAGGCTAAGAGATCGAGGAAGAGTACTCAGCACCGGTGAGGCATTTCTATTCCTCGATCTATTTTTGTTTGCTCACAACGATATGATTGGGAATCTATTTATCATGACTCTGTTACATATATATATATATGCTGTAATAGTTTTGTTCATATATATCCTGAATTTAGCTTTGAGGATTTTTTCTTTTTCTGCTCATCGGAAAATTAGCTCAGATTGAATTCCTGCATGCCTGCCAATTTTCATAGAATCTTTTTATTTATTGAGAATTTTCGTTTTCCTATATTAATTGATTAGTTGATTTCTCCTTCAACAAACATATATAGGTTCAGGAAATTGGTACCGCTTGGTCTGTTGGCTTTTTTCCTTTTGGTGAGGCCAGGGTGTGAAAGTGATAAATGAAATTATCAGCACTATGTGACAGGGTCTTGGTTACTAAAGAAATTGTAGGAAACGAAAGGATGACAAAGCCCGCTGTTTCGATAATTTCCTATTCTGTTTTTTCCTTATTTGGGAAGAAAGAAACAATCATCCAATTAATTAGCTTAGTTTTTGTTGATCCAATAGATTAACTCAGTTTCGGTAAGCCATAATTTGTGAACCGTTGTTTAACTTGTGTACTAAGTGTGTGTGTATTTATAAGCATCACTGTTAACAGGACTGTGTGGTAGTGATCCTGAGCCAATCAGTTAGGGGAAGAAACCAGTTGATAAATACAACTCTACCTATAGACTGCAATATATATGTTGTTGTTACATGTTCATTTTTTATTCATGGACCAGTCTAATTACTGGATACACCTAGCCTTGATTGATTTACTGATGAACCTCCACTCCCATCTTCTAGATGACGAAAACTTCTTGATTTGATTTTTTTCTTTTCTTTTTTCTCTTTTGATTATAGCTGTGACCGGCCGATTAGGAGAACTCAGGGATTTGATCCGATACTAGTGATTTTTAATTGCAATTGCATGCCTATATGTGTCTTGGTCTATATATGTGTAAATGTCTGGATGAGGAGGCTGCACAACAATATGGCTTGCCCTGAAGGGCTGCGTGGGTTGCATCTCTCTTCACCCTCAACTCTGCAGTAGGGATGGCCTTGTGCCCTTGGCTGCCTTTTTCTTTATTTACTTCATTTGCTACTTGTTTGCTACTTTGCATAACGTCGATCTTTATTAATCAATTATCTTTTCTTTTCCCTTCACACAATGCAGTTCGTTCGTGACAAGGGTCAAAGCTGCAGGTTTGGAGAGTATAAACCCTCTCAAGGTATGTTGATGAAGGGTATTACCTCTGGCCATAAATTGCATAAACAGAATTTGGCAATCTTTTGGTAATGTTAGAAGAATTATTAGGGAACTGAGTTTGATACATATCTAGATTGGTTTTGTACACATTCTGTCTCCTGTTGGATATCAAAGAAGGCTTAATTTAAAACTTTAGAGTTTTGGAACTCTTTGGAAGCTAATACACGAACAAGGCAGTATAGCCCTGTCCTGATTTCTGATCTCATAACTCACACCATCTCTTATTTGAACCATGCCACAATACATTTCATCATCACAATTATCTATCATACCATAATGAATAATGGCAGTATTAGTGTTGTAACTAATTTTCACTTAATATTATCTACCTTTATTTTTTCTCTTATTCTGTGAGCGAGCTTGGCTTGTTTCTCTTATTGCAGAAGCGACATAAAGATGGAAGCGAGGAATCAAAATATGTTTTCGAGGACTTTGACGAGGAGTTTATAGCTGATAATGATTCTTCATGCGATGATGATGACTCATTGGATGGAGAGGACTCATCTGAAGGACAACAAGAGAGCCTCATCCTTGTTCATGAGCATCGTTACAAAGACAATGAACAGGAAAGTAGAGGTCTGTTTGCTTTGGACAGAAATTTGGTCACTGACCTTGCCTTCTTGTACACCGAGCTTCGGGGCCTAAGTGAAGAATACAAATGGAATGGAACTTACCAACTGGAGTTTAAGGGTATCAGGCTCAATCAACAAACTGGTAATTTCGAAAAAGAAACAATTTGGTATATTCAGCCCGAGCCCTTTCCAGATTTCCTTAGAAGGGTTTTTCACATCGACCTGTATCAAATCAGGTATAGCTGGCATTCTAGATAAGAAAATTTGTCCAATTGTTGTTTGCTAGCTGTGATAAAGTGATGCTTTTTTTCTTTATGTTTTCTCATGAAATAGCTCTGGTGATGGAGAGAAGACTTCTGCCAACTCAAGTGCTACTGATGATGTAAAGTTCAGGTCTGTATACATGCTTTCAGGTTCTGCTATTGACTTACAAAAATAAAAATGAAAACACTTTTGTCATTGATGACCTGTGTTAATCCAATTGAAAGCATGTTTGTTTACAGATTGTCCTCGAACAACGATCCCTCTACCAAAAAAGAAGCCATCAAGGATGACAAAAGCCACAAGATTATAAGCAAGGAGTTCCATCCATACTTTGAATGGTCTGCAGATGCTGATGCCGACCTTCCACCTCTGCAATGTCCATTAATTGATAAGGAGGGAAATATTGACATGGCGAAGTATGAAGACCTAATTTCACATACCCTTATGCACTTGATGCTTGGAATGTACACAGAGGTATTAATTTTTTTTTAATTTTTTTTTATCAGATACAGAGGTATTACTTAATCTATCCGTTTCATTTAAAAACAAGTTCATCCTCTTTTACTTTTCTCATTGTGGTTATTTTAAAATCCTACTTTAGAATGAAGCTAAGGGGGTTCTGAGACATGTACTGAAGAATGAAATGGAAATCACAATGGAGGATCATTATTGTGGCAAGTTGTTGGAGCTGCTGGTATTAGACAAACATGTTAGGCTGTTTCGACCCGCCGAGGTGACAGAGCTGATGAAGATATCCAGACCAACAATGAATTGGACTATTGAAAGGTTTATTGTGTGTGAGTTGAGTGCTGCTGAATTGGTAAAGCGCGATCAGCATTTATTTCTTTGTTAGACGTCTGAAGCATTATATTAGTGTGTAAATCAAATATTGAAGGACCGTCATATATTTTTGTGAATGATCGACGCTTGTTATTTGAGATTTATACGCTTGTCATATACTTTAGTGTTCATGATGTCACCAATTTATTTGTAAACTCAAAATACAGAAAATCAAATTAATTCAGAACACGAGAAATCACCGAATTAATTAGAAATCGGATATCACCACTCAAATTGCCAAGGAAAACATGATACGAAATTTTATTCTCAAAAAATAAAATCGCATGCATTTATTTTTAAAACAAAAGTCGACTCACAGTGTATGGCTAAAACAGTCAGGCGTAGGGATCCTCGTCGAGCGATGGCTGTGCTCATTGTCCTCGACAACTCCAAAAGTAACAACTTCAAGACTTGTTACTTTTGGATTATCACATAAAGTGCAATTGGACCTCATTGCCAATCTCAGTCCTTTGCTATTATCCCTAGCCTTGCAAGTCGATCACTAAATTGAAAAATGATGGTGGGAAGGCAAAACCATGCATATATGGGTCTTTTTTTACGCTGAAAAATTGAGGATAGGAGAGGAGTAAGAAGCCTCTCATTTTTCTAATCAAAGAACTATAGGAGGGGGACCTCCCCTTCCTCCAACAAAAAGAAGCAACAAAAAAGAACTTTATGATGACCTAGCTATGAAGTCGTTATTACAATGTGATAAAATAAAATAGAAAGACGTATCATGAATCTACGTATTAAAAACTCGGCTGAATCCATAAATGTGATCTTAGAAAAGAGTTGGATTTGCTCTCCTTAAAATAAATGTCAATAAAGGATTTGTCGAACAACCACTCTATATTTCCATCTTCCATATGAAAAATACCTATGTCGGCTGCGTCTCTTCTGACGAAATAGTTATTCAAGAAGTATATGCAATTGGGCTTGCATACAGTATTTTCCTCAATGAAGAAGGAACGACTTTTGTCGCCTAGGAACAAGGTTCTAACCCCCAAATTCTTTACCTCCGAAGTCGACCACGAATTACCATTATAGACCTCGAAAACCCTAAATTTCGCAGTTAACCAGCATGCTGTTGTTGTATCATCGTATGAGGGATCTTGCGGCTTGTTTCGAAAACCGAAAACCACGAACAGGGACTCTGCTGACTCCACAAGATACTGTGCCTTAGAATTCCACAACAATATGTCTACTTGTTCTCGTGGCACGACTTGAGCAACAACCATTGTCTTTGCTTGCTTAGGGTTTTTAATGTCACAGATCAAAATTTTGCAGTCCGTGGTCAACACATAGAATTGTCCCTTATAGTAAGCTAAATCTACGATAATGGTCAAAGGAGGCACAGGAGTCAAAACTTTGGTCCAATTTTCACTCTGTCCCGGTCTACAAAAAGCCAGACTACAAGCTTTATAAAAAACCATGACCGTGTAATCCAATGTCGAAGAAGGGCTGGACGATAAGACAACCTTCTCTACATTTAAGTCCATAAAATCTCTCATATCAGTTTTAATTATATGAGGGTGTGGCAACTTAATTGGGGCATGATGATTTAGAGGATGCAACAGAGTAATGGTGAATCCTTCAGATACGGTCACTAGCCATCCCAGACAAGAAAAGCACAGCTTTCTCCTAGTTCTTGGCAGCTTGAGCTTGTAAACCCTACCTTTTGTGAGGCTGTAAAACTTACGAACGGAAACAACGTAGTGCTTTGGAAGAAGAACGAAGGGGACTTGATGTCGCAACCCACCAGTAAAGTTGTTCTTGTTCATCGTGCTTGATCTCCATGATCTGCAAACACTACCAAAAACCAAAAAATCTTCCAAGGAGGTCATTCTTTTGGCGAGACAATTAACAAGATCTTGAGGAAGATTCGACCAGTCAGCCATAAATAATTAAATTATGAAAACTCCCTGCGATTTTTAGATTTTCCGACCACTTAAACCAAGAGACTCAATCAGACCTAAAAAGAGATGAGGAAGGTGAGAGAAGAGTCATATATATACTAGGTTTAGTTCTAGTTGGACCTCCAAATTTGATATTTGGGCCTCCATTTTTTTTTTAATTATCAATAGACTCTGTTAACTCATACGAAAAGATAAATAAAGATAAAGAGAGAAAAAGAAAAGAAAAACGCAAATACCTTCCCCATTAATATAACATTCAATAAATTGTTTTTCTTTTGGGTTAATTACATATAAGTGTATATTTGAATGTTTTTTTAGCCATAAGGCCACTAACTATTTTTTTCCTTCATAAGGCCACTAGATTAAAAATGGTGTTATATTTTGGATATTAAAAACCAACATATTTACATAAATGCCACTAGAGTACAAAGTCAACAATCATTCTCTCTCTCCTCTCCGGCGAGGTCTTCGGTCAACTCCGGCCGACCTCCGGTGGGTCTCTGGCCAACTTTCGGCGAACTCCGGCGACCACAAAAGGTACTGTGGCTAGCAACAAAAGCTACTCTGATGAGATTTCCGGCAAATCCGGCGAGGTCGCAAAAGCTACTGTCACCAGCAAGAAAAACTACTGTCGCCAGCAACAAAAGCTACTATGGTGAGATTTCGGGCAAAGTCACAAAAACTACTGTCACCAGCAATAAAAGTTACTGTCACCAGCAACAAAACCTACTCTCACCATCACTAAAAGCTACTCTCTCCCACCAACACTAAGCTACTGTCACCAGCAACAAAATCTACTATCACCATAAACAAAAACTACTGTCACTAACACCAAAAATTGCTTAACCATCACCAAAAGCTACTCTCACCGACACCAAAAGCTACTACTAAGCAAAACAAAATTTATTCGCAGAGATTGAGAAAACTATTACCATAGCCTCACAAAACTACTATCACTAACTAAGAAAGCTATTACCAACCAATACAAAAGCTACAATGAAAAATCAAAACAACTATAAATATAGCAGAGATTGAGAAAACTATTACCATAGTCTAACAAAACTACTATCACTGACTAAGAAAACTATTACCAATCAATACAAAAGCTACAATGAAAAATCAAAACAACTATAAATATGGCCTTGCACTGCTCAAATTTGAATGCATTGCACGTATCATAATCCATCAACATAACTTGTATCCATGAGCATCATTCACTAGAGTAAGCCATAAAATCCATAGGAATTACTAAAATCAACCTAAGGCTATCAAACTGAATGACAAATTTCAACAAATGAGTTTCAACCTTTTCCAAAAACAGTAACAATGCATAATTCAAGCCTTAAATCTATACAAAAATCATAAACTCAGCAAAACGAACACATAGACCGATCAAATTCCAAATCTCCAACCCTTCAAGATGATCCAACCCTTCAAATTGAAACAAAAAAACTTGTATTAGAGAAGCAGGTTTCAAAATGATTGAAAAATCAACAAAACCAGACCATTGAAGACAACTTTCTAGGGGCTAAGGTCGGTGGCGAAGCGAAGCCAGTAAAAGTAGCAGTAATTGACGGAATTTGGTGTTGAAGGTTCGGAAAGCAGAAAAGCAGTGGGGATTCTGGAAATCAGGGACCGGTGTTGGAATCTCAATTTCAGAATTGGAGACGGCGGCGTTAGCTACACGCTTAATTTGGAGGACGACTCCACACGCGTCGACGACATCCTCCTCCGGTCGTGGCTGCTGGTCTTCGCCTCTTGGAGTCTGACCCCGCCGGAGAAGTCGACCACAAGCCGACATATTCTGGACGGCGTTCTAGAGGAAGATGAGGATAACCGGAGTTGGAGGTCACCGACGGAGAACAATCTGAAGGAGAAGCGTCACCGATCGATGTGCCGACGGATCTCTCGAGCTCAAATTGAGACACCGCTATCCAAGACCTGAAGATTAACCTGCTTGTGGAGAACCAGATGCTTCGGGTCAGGCTTGAAATCTACTCGCCATTCGACGATCAGGTACTTCACCGGTGAGATCGTGAGGTCTGCAATGTTGTCGTGTCAGTTTGTGAAGGGGAGAGAGAGAGAGAGAGAGAGAGAGAGAGAGAGAGAGAGAGAGAGAGAGAGAGAGAGAGAGAGAGAGAGAGAGAGAGAATTCGATCTGTTTCAAATCGAAGAAGAGAGAGAAAGGGGGTTGAGGGCAAAATAGGAATAGCACAAAAAGAAGCTGATGGTTTTGGGCTCTAAAGTGGCCATATGTGTACAAAAAAATTAGGTGGCCTTATGACTAATTAAAGTCTCAAAATGACACTTGTATGTAATTTGTTATTTTCTTTTTAGAATTTCCTTATATTAATACAAAAGTAAATTCACAATCTGATTTGGAATAATTGATTTGAAATTTCCATTGAATATTTTGGTGTAGTTATCTATACTATTATTAAGAGAAGAGGCTTTGTTAGCCAAAACTAAAAATTTGACAAATTTAACCCTGAAAGATTAAAAAACTTTGAGAATAAATTAAATCACAAGGATAAATAGGACAATTATAAAATAGATTTTTATTAAGAAAATTAAAAAGAAATGATTCCACAACCCCCACTTTTCTCTGCCACTATTTTCTCTCTGCAATAACTATGAGTGAATCTATTTCTTCTACAATAACTACCCACCTTTTTTTTTTTTAAACGAAAATTTTTCGCACCAGACTAATGGCACGTTTACTTACTTGGAATGAAAAATAATCATGAATCGGAAACAAGTGGAATGGGAGAAGAAAGGAATCGATATTGATTCCGGAGGAATGATTCCTAAACCCATCTCCCCTTCGTAATCGAATTCCTGAGTATTCAGGAATCGATTCCTGATAAGGAGGTGGGACCTACATCCATTCTGATTCCTTCATGTGTTAGTAAACGCAGAAATTCTTTTACCCGGAATCATTCTGATTCCTTTATGTGTTAGTAAACGCGGGAATGTTTTTACCCCGTAATCATTCCATTTCCTTCCAAGTAAGTAAACATGCCCTAATTACTAATTAAGATCCAAGATCAACTTCTTTTGATTAGATTTAATTGGGTATATATTATTTATTTGAGAATCAAGTCTCTTTTCTAGAACCATCCCTAAATCCGAACTATCTGGATTAACAAAAAACCTTTTGTAATTGTCTAAAAACCTTTTGTAATTGCCTACTTGTTCGGCCCCTCCAAGAGTCACTTTCTGGTTCCGCCACTGAAAGTACAACAAAAATGTAGACAGCTCCCACACAAAATAAAAATAAAAAATTAACAAAATAAAAAATAAAAAAGGAACAACAAATTATTGAAAATACAAATTTAATTGTTCAAGGGTGTTTTGGTAAAATTAAGGATATGTACTTAGCTTTTTAAATATTCAAAAAGTTAATTGGAGATTTAATAAGTAAGAGATGTCCAGATATCAAATTTAGAGGTCCAACTAGAACTACTCTAAAAAAAGTGAAGTTTTTGATTTCCTGGCTATACTAGATTACTAGGTTTATATATTATTTCCGTTGAAAGGTTTATTGACTGAAGACTAGTAGGTATTAGTCTTTCAACAATTCTAACACATTGATTGTTTCCTTCATAATATAGGACGATCATAAACCACAAAGGTTGGCACAACAAATCAACATACTTAGACCTTTATTCTCCCGTTGAAGAACAAGAAAAGTCAAAATTACGAATCATTATCGGGAGTGGTGAGTGACTCAAATTGTAGTAGTGTTATAATATTTTCTTCTTCATTTTAATGGCATAGTTACTTAGTCACTAATGTGGAAATACAAATTCAACATAGTGACTTCCTAGTTGATCTCTGTGTAAGTGTAAAACTATGAAATATGTTTTTTCTTTCTGAAGGGTAAATTTGTGTATTCTAAAGGGGAGTTCTATTCATACCTCTTAAAATGGTATTTGGACCTCCAACAATTTTTGAAAGTTTTTAAATCCAATTTTATCCTTCTAAAAAATGAGCAGAATGAAAAATAAAAAAGATAAAATAAAACCTGCACCTTCACTTCTCCCTCATTCCCTCTCACTTATTCTCTTCCAGCCATAAATAAAGATTATTAAGCAACTTTGATAATGGTAGAATTTTAAAGATCACAAAAATAAAAGAAAGGGCGAAAAACATAGAGAAGAAAAACCGCGAAAATAATGAATGTGAAAATGATTTCTATTGCCTATTCTTTTTTGTTTTTGGGTTGGCTTAATTGCTTTGCTTAATGGAGGTGACATCAATTATTATATTGGTTTCTTTTCATATTGGTTTTTTTTTTGAGAAAATTAGAAAAAAACCCAAAAAATGAAGCTCCTTTTAAGGGAAACCCAATCATATGTTTTCTTTTAATCTACACCTATTCACATAATTAAACCTACCGTATAGGTTTTAAGTCTATAATTAGTCTATTTAATAGGTTTTTTTTTATTTTGCATAAATCTAATTAATTGGTTTGGGTGTATATTAAAACACTCTTATGGATGGGTTTATTCTAAAAGAGGTGTGTCAATTTGGGTGTAGAATCAAATTCCCCTTCTCTTTTCTCATCACTAACACTAGCCAAAAAAAAAAGAGAAAATTAGAAAAAAACCCAAAAAATGAAGCTCCTTTTAAGGGAAACCCAATCATATGTTTTCTTTTAATCTACACCTATTCACATAATTAAACCTACCGTATAGGTTTTAAGTCTATAATTAAGTTTTTTTCTCTTTGTTTAGTTTGACTATTTTACCCTTCTCGTCGAAGAAGGAAAAAATTCCTCAAATATAGGTGTTTTTTTTATAATTTAAATATGGCATCAGTTATAAACACAAATTAGAATTTAATACCATCAATTTATTTTTCCTGATTTAAAAACGATTACTTGCCTTAATTATTGCATATCTCTTCCTTTTTTATTTGACCTATATATTTGCCATTTTTTAGTAGATATGTTTGTGTAGATAATCCTATTATTAAATATGTCAACGTGATCAATTGCCTTAATTATTGTATGTAACTGATGCCATATTTTAGGAGATATGTTTGTGTAGATATTCCTTATTTAAAAAGATTAATTGTCTTAATTATTGTATATCTCTTCCTTTCAGATTTGATCTTTATATTTGCTATTTTTAAGTAGATGTGGTTGTGTAGATATTGCTATTAGATTTCGTAGATTTCTCAATCTGATTAAACATCCTTTTGTAGAGGTATTTCTATCATGTAGTGATTAAACATCCTCTCATCAAGGTATGTCATTTTGCTTTTTTTTTCTTTCCCTTTTTTTGAATGAAATTTGATTCCCCATTCCAATAGGCGTAGGTATAGAATCAATATTCCATGTTCATTAATTTTCCATAATAGGGTCCATGTTATTGTAGATGATGGAGGGTGCAATTAGATCAAGCTTCACTTCAGTAATTTCAGCCCTTAACTCGTCGGTCATAACATGTCCAAACTTGAGAAGGTCGCACCTAAATTCCAGGTGGGTGTACTATTTAGCCATCAAAATTAACTTGTAGTTTCTATTGAGAAATAAGAAGATGAAACAAAAACCTGCAATCAAGAACTTGTATAGTCTATCATACCTACTCAATATCAAAAACCTAGAATCATCACAAAACAAATACCTCTTCGTCAGGAGCACACACACCTTTTGAATAGATAGCAATCACAATACTCATCAACCGTACCAATCGGATATGCTGTCGAACACAGGCAACCCACCAATCTCTGATTGTGCAATCCATTTATATCACAAGCTTGTAGAGATATTGACACCAGCTTTGAATGTGCAGATTACACTTTTCAATGTGAAGTTACGTAACCTCCAACCCAGAGGAGAATTATCAATTGCTGAAATCAAGGGTTAAGTAATTCTAGGCGACGTCTATGGGCAGCCGTTTCATGATCGACTTCCATCAGCAACATTACTGGATTTTATTATCAATCCTATTTAATAGGTGAATGGGAATTTGAAAGTGGCAGATTCAGTAATTCTTAACAACATTGGGTTTTATTATTTAGTCTATTTAATAGGTTTTTTTTTATTTTGCATAAATCTAATTAATTGGTTTGGGTGTATATTAAAACACTCTTATGGATGGGTTTATTCTAAAAGAGGTGTGTCAATTTGGGTGTAGAATCAAATTCCCCTAATAATTATTATTACTACTACTACTACTACTTGAATAATTGAGGTCCTTACAGTGTTTGAGCAGAAAGATCACATCTCAACAATATAATCCCTTGCAAACTACAATGAGAGAACTTAATGAGTATTGAGACAGAATGAATAAATAAAGGTCTCCATTTCAGGAAACATCATCATCATCATCATCATACTACTACTACTACTACTACTACTACTAGTTGACTAATTGAGGTCCTTGCAGTGTTTGAGCAGAAAGATCACATCTCAACAATATAATCCCTTGCAAACTACAATGAGAGAACTTAATGAGTATTGAGACAGAATGAATAAATAAAGATCTCCATTTCAGGAAACAAAACGGTATTACAATCCCATGGTTAGGAACTTACCTTTGTACAGCCACTGCAACAAGTGTACTATCTGGGATGGTGCATAAATCAGTAACAGCTGCACAGCACTCCTCTTCTATTCCTTTAAACTCTAAAGGTCCTGCCTTCAGGAAGTGGTAATGAAATGAAGTAAGCGACATGCCACCAGAAAAAGGAAAACACATATTCGGGTTCCAATAACTCGATCAACTATTGGTTCAGAGAACATGGTAATACTTTAGGCCATGCATTTTTCATACTCAAATCCTCCACAAAGAATAAAGAGGTCACTTAGAAGCTCAAGAAACTTAGAAGTTAGAACAACTGAAATACCTTTTCTCTAATATCACAAGTATCTAAAAGAGATCCTGAGGAAATATCCCATAGGCGAACCTGCAAATTAAGTTAACACGGGTTAATTGATCCACGTACACAGGATGCATCTAGAAGAAATTTAAAATACATGAGGTTTTATGATTACTTACAGTTGAATCACCACTTCCAGAGACAAGAAAACCCTGGGGGAACTCCTGAGTGCAAACAAAGGCAAGGCAAGAAACAAATCTGCCAATAGATGCAAAGAAGAGAAGATAACTGAATGTTAAGCCGCAAAAAGATTTTTTTAGCGTATAGGTCTCCACAGATAATCCATACCATCAAGATTCAGTATAATAGTTAGCATTGCAACAGATATCTTAACTCAAAGTATTTCATGTTTGGTGTTGCGTTGCTACTTCATATAAGAAACAGTAAACCAGGTCCATTTAGTTTCGAATGCATTACTGAGATCTAAAAAATATGTAAACACCTTCAGATTTAAGGTATAATGATTTTACTAACACTATAGCACATACTATTGTTTGAAAAAGAAAAGAAACAAGAATGTATCTATATATTTCTCCAATGTCTATAAAAGAGAACATATAAAGTATCTTACTCTGTATGACCAAGGGCAAAACTTTGTATCTCATGGGCTCCATCTAAAGGCTTCTTGGGAAACACATTAACCTGTCAAAAGAGGAAAACCCTGTGAATTATGTGCGAGACAAATTACTATTATCTTAATAGATTTGGCAGTCATTACGTCCAATGTTGGCTTACACGAATTTTGAAATCCCGATAAGCACTGATAAAAAATCGTCCATCAGGAGAAAACTCCTGCAAAAATTACAACTACAATTAGCATCTCTCTTTCTCTCTCTCATGAATATCAGACGGACAGCAAAACAATTTTCATCTATGAGATATGAAAGCTCACTAATATAGATAAGTAACAGTACAAAAAAAATCATCTAAATAAGAGTTGATAAAAATCACAAAAAAGCTTTACAATCGCAAATGACTCACCAGGCTTGTGATGATGCTACAATAGTGAGAAAGCATAGGTGCTGCCTTTTTGTCAGCAAACACTTGGTTTCCGTCAAAGCCCTCTACATCCACATCCACAACCCCAAATTTGTCAGCAAAACAAACATAGGAACCATCGTTGCTTATGGCAACTGAAGTCACTCTTTTCTCTGAGCAGCTACAATAATAGACAGAGAGATATTAAAATAGGGAAGAAAGATACTTTTAGCACACAGTGGATAATTGACAGTATCTGAGAAGTCATGATAAATTAATAAATACATTGCAGATGCAGATAGAGGGAGCATCCCATCTCATGGTTCTACCAAAGTGACATTAAGTGCCAAAAAGTAATCCAAATTAGATGGCAAAAATATTACAGACCACTCTATGATTCTTTTGCACTTCGCAGAGGAGATAAGATGCTCCAAATTTTGCCAAAGTTATGTTACATTGCACTAATTTATAGATGTAAGCAAAACCACATATTGTACAAGACCATGGGCCAATCTTTTCACTAGTATATCATATGCATTTCCATAAGAGATCATCAAAAAGTTCCCGCTAACAGTACGACTCTCAACTTACATGGTACTAATGCAGCGCCAAGATTCAGTTGACCATATCTTGACAAGTTTATCATCACCAGCAGACACAAAAAGCTTCCCACTTGCTCTGTACCGAATGGCTCTTATGGAATCCTTATGAAGTGACCCACCAGAATTTTCCACCAAATACACCGCACAACCCCCACTGTCAAAGAACCACAAGGTAGAGTAATTATTTTGCTCAAACAGATCTATTTTCACATACATTGACACAGACCACTCAGTTTTGACTATAAAAACATAACAAGGAATTGTATTTATTCAACTACAAAACAAAGTTAAAGTTCAGATTCTGAACGAAACTGACACTAATTTTTGTTTGTACGCCCCATATAGTTGAAATTACACAAGAAACTCAGCTAATTTTTACTCGTGCATTTCAACGAAGCCAATTAGTTTTTATCTCTAGCCATAGAGAGTGATTATGGAAGTTTTAAATGATAGGACAAAAGCAAATTGCTTAGCCAATACTAAGCCTCACTATTTCCTCGTACTGGCAGTGTAAGGAACTAATGCATCTGTAAGTAATGCCTGATACGGGACCCTAATAACATTGTTTGTAACCTCCTATTTCCTCTATTATGGGGTTTCTATAAACATAAGTTCGTATTTTATTCATGTACAAAATGAAAAATTATTATGCTTAAAAAGGTGGTAGAGATGACACAATTGATTTTATTTACATGTTCTTGTTTCACCGTGCAAAAGCACCTGCATAACTTTCAAAAAAAAAAAAAAAGGACCACCTACATAAGGCTTAGATATTTTGAAAATAAGGGTTTAAAAAAATTTGTTTTTATGCTTTCAGGACTCTAAGAGCATGTGGCTTCTAAACTAATTTTACAGAGCATTTTTAGTTTTTTTTTTTAATCAATTTTAGCAGCTGCACTTGATTTCTAAGTGGATGTCAATTTTAATTTTTAGCTATTTCGCTCTTAAATTACATAGAATAACTTAAAATGAATGTTTTAAATAAAGCTCACTATTATTTTTGTAAATTTAAAACATTTCTTTTAAGTTATTCTATATAATTTATAGTCGGTGAGCTATGATGTGCTGGTGAGTAATTTTATTAACACATTCTTCATTCCTTAATACACACCCCTAATATTTTTTTTGGTCAATTTTTCCCTAGTTTTTGCTCCTATCCTTCTTCTCTTGTCCTCTTTTTCTCCCTCTTTCTGCCCAGCCCAGCTCTCTTTGTCAGTTTTTCTCCCTTCTCTTACTATTCTTTCTTCTTATACACACCACAACACCATCTATATCTAGGCTCAAAATTAATTATAAAATTGAGGATCATGAAGAAGTATTGAACATGCAGAACTGTTAAAATTGCATTAAGAAGCTGAAAAAGCCAAACTTGAGGAGGAAAGGTTTATCAGTGAACTGAAAAGGGAAGAGAAGAGATTGAAATGTGGGTGACTCAGGCTGCCACCCTCTTTGGAGAACTGCAGATCTCCTCCATTCGTGAAACATTGTTTGAAGGAAAGCTTCGTGAACTCATTGAAACCTGTCACATCCATGAAGACAAAAGCATTTCGAAAAGTCTGGACATTGAAATGTGATAGGAACATTTTAATGCGACGTTTTAAGTGTTATTTCCTCATATTTACTTAGTTATTTCCTTAAATAAATCTTTCTTGTTTAGGAAAGTTACTATTTTTAGAAAGTTTCCATATTTAGTAATAGTTTCTATTTTCAGGTCCTTGGAGCAAACTAGTTGGAAGGAGCTCAAGGACTGCAAAAATGAGCAGAAATGAAGAAATAAAGTTTTCCTGTTTCAACCAGGAAATCCTGTCCAGAAGAGGAAACCCTGCCAAAAAGAGACTTTTGCGTCAACCAAGAAGAGGAAATCAAGGGAGAGCTTTAAGGGAAAATCTATTTTCCTTGGGGATTTAATTTGCCGTGAATTACTTAGAGAAAGAGAGAGAGAGACCAACGTGAAAATCAAAGGGAAATCAAGGAGATGACGCAAGGAGAAGAAATAGGGAGATTTTTAAGGAAAGAAGATATGTGGACACCAAGAAAAAGCTCAAAACGTGTCTAGGTGCATCCATAAATTCCCTAAAGGAATGTTGGCCGAAATTCATAAAGAAAATTAGAAAATCCTTATATAATTTAGGCAACGATATATTAAAGGAATTTAGGGAATTAATTTGGAGAGTTTTGATTGGTTGGATGACACACCAAGGCTTACTTGGCATTCTACGATTGGTTGGACCACATCACAAGGCTTACTTGGCATCATACCATTGGTTGAAGTGATGTGGAAATTTCTGATTGCTTGGAGAACCCCAGCCGTGCCCCTATAAATACTCCTTCATATTTGACGTTAAAAAAGTTCCACACTTTAGAATTTTCAGAAAATAACATAGTTAACGTCTAGTCTCTCCATTCTCTAGTTCATCTTGGGCGTTTCAAGCAAGGCAAGGAAGAAGGAAGAAGAAACCGTGAGCATCCCTCCACCATCCACCTTGGAGCCGTGAAGCTTGAAGGTTTGCTTTCAAAGTTCAAGTTCAACGTCCAAGTCCCTCATTCCCATCTCCATTCACAGTGTAATTCGACCTCTTCTTTGTAACCTTGCTTGAATTCGTTGATTATATATGTTCTAGTTAACCTTAACGTTTGAATAAAGTTTAATTCCAGATTTTTATGATTGAATAAATTTCAGATTCCTATATTGTGATTCTTGGTTGCTTTTGTGAGATTGTTTAATTAAATTTGTTTGATTGAAATCTTTTATGTATTTTTCTTATGTGGTTCAAAACATATAGGGTTGATATATAATTGTTGCTAGATTTAAGAACATGATTCAACTTATTGTTTTGTGAACTTGAATCAAGAGTAGTAAATGTTTTGGACAAAAACCGAAGTTAATTAAAAAGGACTGCAATTAGGTGGACTTTTTCATACTAAGTTGTACACTTGAGTTGATAGCCTGCGTTGAACATGTTATGATTGCCTAGCTTTCTAGAACTTGAATGCATGTTTGATAGGATTAATCTTTGTGCTTTCACTTAGGTTAATTAGCATTGGAAAGTAAAATATGGGAAATTATTTGCTTTGAATATTTCACATGATCAACTCTTTCTCATGACTTAAGATGAACAATATTAGGGTTGAGTCGAATTTGATTATGAATTTGGTTTTGATCTTTGTTTCATATGTTCCATTCTTGTATTTGTGTTTATACATTTTCTTTATTTTGTTTCTTTTAATTTTCGAAAACCAAAATCCAAAAACCCCCCTTAATTTGTAAATATGTTCATACTTTGTTTTAATTTTGTAAATAATTTACTTTATACTCTTTTTAATTCTTTATTTGTCCTACAATGACAGGTGTACCCTCAATCCCCGGAATAGAACGATCCCTACTTGCTTATACTACTAATGATATTTATAGGGTTAAATTATGTGCTTGCTTTGAGCGTATCAAAATGATGAAAGAAAGAGTCAGTACAATGGAACGTGAAAATGGAGAGCTACAAGCTCAGTTGGCTGCCTATATTCCAGCTGTCATCCCTCTGGAGGAGTGTACAACATCCCTTGAGAATCATTCACTTATTAAAACCAGATCACTCGACACGAAAGACTCAGAGGTAATTTTAAGTTCTGTTGATATATTTAACTTCCCAGTTTTCTGAGACTGAGGTGATTATCCATATAGTTGGCTTCTATTCGGATATGATCTGTTCAAACTTCATCTAGCCATGTAGCCGTGATTTGCCATGAATTTGGTTCAAACTGAAAGCTATACAAATTTTTTATTTTAGTCCTAAACATATTTCACAAAAATACGTGCTAGGAAGTTTAATAGAAAGTAATGTGGATTTTAGTCATTCTGCTAGTTGTATTTTTAAATGCTTGCAAATTCGATATCATCTAACCTTTACCTTTTCTCCTACTTCCTCTTGACCGAATCTGTAACCTTCATTAGCAGATTCATTTTCTGTGGTTTCCCTGATCAAACTAGGAAGTTGTTAATAATAGATTATAGAGAGATCGGTAAAAGAAATTTCCATCCAAGATTTAATTGTTGGTCCAAGAAATATATCGAAGAATTGGTGCTGGCTTAGCCGAAAATCAAAGTTTATCCGAAGCTTGAACTATAAAATTCCTGAAAAACTAGCGTGTGAGCTTCACTCTTTCTCTCTCTCTCTCTCTCTTATTGACAAGCTAACTCTGTAGTGAACGCAACACAAATTTCAATTTGAGACGTTTGAAGACAATTTACAGCATTGTGTGATATAGACAGAATTTAAAATCTTATTTAGAGTGTTGTATGTTTATATGCTAAGAAGCACCGATACGGGTATGAGTACCCGGATACGGATACGATCGGATAAGTGGAAACGGCAAATCTTAAATGTAATAGGAAACGGAAACGTGAAGGAAACGCCAATTAAATATATATATATATATATATAATTAGAAAAAAAAAAACAGAAGAGGAGAAGTCTTGAGCAGAAAAGATTCCGAGCAGAAGAGGAATGACCGAACGACGAAAGAGAAATGCTCGATCTGGGTCTCGTTTTTGCAGAACGATGCTTTGGCTGAGGTCACGTCTCTCTCTCGATCTAGGTCTTTTGTTTGTTTGTTTGTTTTTTTTTTTTTTCAATTTTTGCAGAGTAAAAAGTCAGTATTACCCCCACATTTCCTATTTATTTACATTCTGGCGTTTCCGCATTGGATACGGACGTATCCAAACCGTTTCCAAATCCGGATACGCTTTTCAGACCCGTTTCACGTTTCGATAGGGGATACGCGGGCATTTTCGCGTTTCCGTGCATCATAGTTTATATGTAATGGCTGCTGGGAATTTAATTTCTTATTTAGACAGAATTTATACAACCCAGAGTTTATATGTAATTTCTTATTTAGACAAAATTTAATTTTAATATCTCTTATATATGCTCAGGATGTCGAGGCTGGTGAAGAGGATGTAGAGGATGAGGATGATGTAGAGGATGAATACCGCGCTGTGTTTGGGTTGTCGAGCATGATGAAGAGGATGCAGAGGATGAAGGCCGCTTGTTTATGGTTTATTATCGATGGGCAGGAGGGCCTGTTATACCATTTGAGAGACATCATATTGCTGGAGCAATCAATTTGGATGATTATAGCGAAATAAACGAGGTCGATCAGGCAGTTTGGCAGATCATCTTCACCTTTTTTGGTACCTATGAAGCATTGTTCTTCTGGTATATACGTCTCATTGAGGATATATAAGCCTCAATGGCAAGCAGTGCAACCAAAAAAAAAAAAAATTCGATAAAGCCTCAACGACCACCAGTACAGACTACGGTGAGAGGGTGTCCTTAACACTACCCGTGTCACAGACTACTCACTGGACCACAAAAAAAATGGACGGGCCTAACAAGATAACTGCTGATGGGCTACCATAAACTACTTGGCCTTGAAGGATAATTGGTCTAGTTAAAGCATGTCATCATATTCTTTTAAGCGACGATATCACCTAATGCAGGGTATATATAAGTGCTTGGCGAGTCACCACGACCCCATGTGCTTCTCTGTAGAAACGATCCCACGGCCAAAGTACCTCTCTCGAGATGCTTAGCTTTAGCATGTTCTTGACATGCTTTGCGTATTTTAAAGAATGGTAACTTAAAATCCAACAAGATGTGGTATTCATTTGATCAGTTGTCGTACTGAAGTTCAATATCATCAACGTTCATAAGTCGAATCACACAACAGCCTAAACTCAAATAGTTAAAACATATATTAATTCCGCAACAAAAAAACCGTGTACTCGGGTGAAGTACATGTTTCAATATATTTAAAAATTAAGAACCTTACGTGAAGTCTTACTACATTAGATACATTGTAGAATTTTAGATTCTCCTTACATAAATATTTTAACATGACAACTTCACCAATATTAGTTCAAATTTTTAAATTTCGCTCATCTTATTTTGTAATGTTTGCCGGTCAATGCATAGTAAAATGATGTTATTTATAATATTAGCCGGTGATATCACAAATCCATTAACAATTTATTATTCACAATAACAACAAAAGGAAAATTGACAAGATTAGTTTTTTTTTTTTTTTCCATTTCTTCACAGTTTAAAGAGGATCAAAGATTCAAAGGGTTTCACTCCTAACCCCATGGTGACTCGAACCCATGACTTCGTACATAGGTAGTGGGCGCTCTAAACATGATTAGTTAATCCCTTTTTAATTACTTCCATTATTTTACTTCAATGGTTTCCCATTGCCATGTGGGAGGAGATAAAAGAAAGAGGGCAACGAAGTAGAAGAATGGGGGTCCAAACTTGTTTTAGTTGCGTAATACTTTAGGATGATCAACTTCCATTGGGATAATCATATTTTTTTTTACCAATAAAAGCAGTTAATTGATCATCATAAAGATTAACAATGCTTAAAACAACACCAGGTGGATAAAACACAGAAGTAGACAATCCACTGACGGACTTCTCTGTCTGTTTAGTGATTCAATTAGCTTCTCAAAGATAACCTTAACCCCTTGATTAAGGTTTTCCTAAAAGATAAGCTTAATCCGAATAACCCCTTAATTATGGTTGAGCTGAAGAATCCGAGACTAATTCAATTTCTGGGTTCCATTTTGATTGTAACATTACAAGAAGCATACATGTCGAAAGCAACTTAATGGTTTCAGGTTGATTGTTTTTCTTCTGTAATTAGCATCAACATCCTGAACAACTTCAGGCAAAGTTAGGATTCTGTTGTCTATTACCAAGACATCCCAACTAACCACAACAAATCATATTGATGAATGATGATCTTCATTTGTAACCGAAACTATGCTAATTTCGGTCACAATTTTAAGCTAAAAATGAAACAGGGATTTGTAGTGAAAAAGCAATCTGTTGAATACAACATGGCTGCAATTAGTGTTTAGACAAATTCATAGCAACTTCCAAAAGCACAGCTCTTCAAAAATCTTAAACTAATACAAGCATTATTGGTACAAAGATGTGAGGAAAACAAATAAAAATGACACTAGGGTTACAGGAGCTAAGAGGATTACAAAGAGTTCGGGGTATCCTTTTGCCATTGCTGGAATCCTTTCACTGTTTGAGTTTCTTATCATTTCTACCTCTCTTTCTAAATTCTCTTCTCTCTGTAGAGTACTGCTTCTTTATTAGTAATTTGCTCATGGATGTTTTCAAAGCCTCAGCTGCTGTTGAGAAAACCTTTTCGTCAATGGACACTCTTCCCTGCAATTTTTTGAGCAATTTCTCGCCCCCAGGGGTCTCATCATCTTCCAAAACAGTTGGCCCCTGCTGAACAACATCAGGACTGGTTTTCTTAAAGTCAGAGATAACCCTGACACGAGCCAAAGAAGGGCTTTCAAGATCACCCAAGTTAGAGGCACCTGTTACCATCCACAATAATCCCGAGGATACACTAGTTGCCAGGCTTGTAGGAATAAATGTATCGCCCTTGATAGATACCACCTGCCAGAAAAGTTCGTTAGTATAAATGTGTGTGTTTCATGTTATACCAACATTTCAGCTCCCAGTAGCCATATTAATGCTAATGTGGTGATTATGGTCAAGCTTCAAGCTTGTAATCTGAACAGGAAGGACGGGTGAAAAAAAAACTAATGTCATGCAACGCAAAAGGTGTTACTACACATTTTTGTAAAATGAATTCATTTCAAGGTGCCTGATAAGTGGTAACAGGTCAATTTGTTCTTTGAGAAGGTTGCATTCTCATTATTAATATTACTTGACTAATGTAGGTCCTTACCTTGGCAACATTGAGTGTTCGAGCAGAAAGATCACATCTCAACAATATAATCCCTTGCAAACTACAATGAAATATCTTAATAAGTATTAAGACAGACAATGAATGAAAAAAGACATCCATTTCAGAAGACAAAACTGTATTATAATCCCATGGTTAGGAACTTACCTTTGTACAGCCACTGCAACAAGTGTACTATCTGGGATGGTGCATAAATCAGTTACTGCAGAACAGCACTCTTCTTCTATTCCTTTAAACTCCGAAGGTCCTGCCTTCAGGAAGTGGGTAATGAAATCAAGTAAGCGACATGCCACCAGAAAAAGCTTAGTAAAACATGTACTCAGGTTCCAATAACGCAATCAACTAATGGTTCAGAGAACTACATCCTTGGCCACGATAAAATTACAATACAAGACCATTGTAAGTTTGTAACCCCAGTCAAAGCATATGACATGGTAATACTTTAGGCCAGAAAGATGCATATTTCATACTAAAATCCTTCAAAAAGAATAGAGAGGTCACTAGGAAGCTCAAGAAACTTAGAAGTTAGAATAACTGAAATACCTTGTCTCTAATATCACAAGTATCTAAAAGAGATCCTGAGGAAATATCCCATAGGCGAACCTGCAAAGTTAAATGGGTAAATTGATCCACATACACAGGATGCATCTAGAAGCAATTCAAAAGACATGAGGTTTTATGATTACTTACAGTTGAATCACCACTTCCAGAGACAAGAAAACCGTGGGGGAATTCCTGAGTGTAAACAGAGGCAAGGCAGGAAACAAATCTGCCGATAGATGCATATAAGATAAGATAACTGAATGTTAAGCAGCAAAAAGACTTCTTAAGCATATAGGTCTCTACAGAATTAAGATTCAGTATAAGAAACAGCATTGAAACAGATATCTTAACTCTAAAGTATTTCATGTTTGGTGTTGCATTGCTACTTCATATAAGAAACAGTAAACCCGGTCCATTAGTTTCGAATGCATTACTGAGATATGTAAAGACTATGTAAACACCTTCAGGTTTAAGGCATAATCATTTTACTAACCGCATACTATTGTATGAAAAGAGAGGGAAAGGAAAAAAAAAAAGACTCTTATCTATACATTTCTCCAATGTCTCTAAAACAGAACATAGTCTCTTACTCTGTATGACCAAGTGCAAAACTTTGTATCTCATGGGCTCCATCTAGAGGCTTCTTCGGAAACACAGTAACCTATCAAAAGAGGAAAAGCCAGTAAATTATGTGCAAGACAGAGTACTATTATATTAATGGATTTGGCAGTCATTACATCCAATGTTGGCTTACACGAATTTTGAAATCCCGATCAGCACTGACAAAAAATTGTCCATCAGGAGAAAACTCCTGCAAAAATTACAATTGCAATTAGCATCTCTCGTAAATATCAGACGGACAGCAACAATTATCCCCTATGAGATAAGAAAACTCATGGGTATATATAAGCGAACAAACAATAATTATCTAAATAAGAGTTTGCTTTACAATTGCAAATGACTCACCAGGCTTGTTATGATGCTACAATAGTGAGAAAGCATAGGTGCTGCCTTTTTGTTAGCAGACGCTTGGTTTCCATCAAGGCCCTCCACATCCACATCCACAACCCAGACAACCCCAAATTTGTCAGCAAAACAAACATAGGAACCATCGTTGCTTATGGCAACTGCAGTCACTCTTTTCTCTGAGCACCTACAATAAAAGAGAGGGAGATATAATAAAATAGGGAAGAAAGACACTTTTAGCACACAGTGGGTACATTGACAGTATCTGAATGATAAATCAATAAATGCATTGCAGATTCTTATCAAAAATAAATAAATACATTGCAGATGCAGATAGATGGAGCATCCCATGATTCCCATCTCATGGTTCTACCACAGCTACATTCAGTGCCACAAAGTAATCAAAATCAGACAGCAAAAATATTACACACCACTTGATGAAATTTTTGCACTTTGCAGATGAGATTAGATGCTCCAGATTTGCCAAGTTATGTTACATTGCATTAATTTATAGATGTAAGCAAAACCGCCTATTGTACAAGACCAAGGGCCAATCTTTTCACTAGTATATCAGATGCATTTCAATGATAGATCAGCACAAACTCCCCTCTAACATTACAACTCTCAACTTACACAGTACTAATGCAATGCCAAGATTCAGTTGACCATATCTTGACAAGTTTATCATCACCAGCAGACACAAATAACTTCCCACTTGCTCCGTACCGAATGGCTCTTATGGAATCTTTATGAAGTGCCCCACCAGAATTTTCCACCAAAGACACTGCACAACCCCCACTGTCAAAGAACCACAAGGTAGAGTAATTATTTTGCTCAAACTGATCTATTTTCACTTAAATACACAGACACACTCACTCAGTTTTGACTATAAAAATATAACAAGGAATTGATTCATTCAACAACAAATCAAAGTTAAAGTTCAGATTCTGAACGAAACTGACACTAAATTTTGTTTGTACCCTATATAGCTGAAATTACACAAGAAACGTCAGCTAATTTTTACTCATGTGTGCCACAGAGAGTGATTATGGAAGTTGTAAATGATTGAAGAAAAGCAAATTGCTTAGCCAATGCTAAGCCTCATCATTTCCTCGTACTGGCAGTTATAGATTGAATACAACTTTATAAGGACCTAATGCGTCTTTTAAGTAATGGCGTATAATATCAGGGACCCCAATGGCAATTGGTGTAAAGGGTACTATGCAAATGCTAGATAAGGTATAGTTTTTTGGAACCCGAATTTCGGGTTCTATTCTATGGTGTCTTCAGATGGCCTAGAAAGCTAAGATTCACGAACCTGAGGTTGAATGTAATTCTAAAAGTGCAGGTGAACTTGGTCTCTTCAACTCTTGCAAAAGTTTGACGGCCGGTGACTAAAATTGCAAAAGCTCATACTTCTACAATAAGCAAAATAAGGTAACCTCCTATTTCCTCTATTATGGGTTTTCTTAGTGCTACTGGGTTCTCTAACTTGAAAGAACTAGTTGTGTGGTTTGTTTCGTAAGAAATCTGAATCAAACAATGAAAAACCAAACCAAAGCAGTGAGAGACAAAGCTTACATAAGGTTGAAGACGCGAAGGTCCGACCCGATTGCGAGTGCAACCGAATTCTGGGTCGGGTGGACTGCGATGAGTGCAGGAGCGACCTCCGTGTCCTTGTTGGGTTCTTCGTATATGTCCTCCATTGTTGCTCAACCAAGCTTCTCTACTTCTCTTCACGCTCGACCTCTTCAGGGTTTTGCAATAACGGAAAGGGGTTTTAACTTTGGGCTTCAATTTTCAACTGAGGCCCAATATAGCACAGGCCCAAATTAGGACTCCTTGGAAGGATAGTCATGTTGTAACTCGGACTACAAGCACCTTAAGAGAGATGTTGTGGAGGAGTTTAGGGTCTAGGGCAACACTAATTATTGATGGGTAATCAAAAGTGAACCCCTTGTTCTAACTCTCTAATGGAGCGCAATTCGTCCAAGGATCTTCCTGAAGATCTTATCATATCTGTCGCCAAATGGCTATGTTCCTTGGAAGATTTTATTTTTTTTGGTGCAGTTTGCAAATCATGGAGATCAGCCACGACGAAGCTGGCAAGGAAGAAAAAAAATATACGAATACTACTGGAATTGTTCTAGATTATTAACACTGCAAGTTCCTTTACTTATGCTTCCACTTGCTTTTTTTGAGATGAATTGTTTAAACCTCAGCTTGTCAAATAAGAAAGTTGGGTTTTACAATCCGGGAAAAGGTGAGATTAGTTACAAACCTGATCTACCAAGAGAAAAGATGACGGTGTGTGTTTCATCTTTGGGGTGGCTGATGATTGTGTCAGGAGCTAATGGTGGCAGATGGAATCTGTTTCATCCTTTAACTCTTGCCAAAATTGAGCTCCCAGATGGAGGGGCGCATTTGCCAGGCGTTATAGAGAAGTTTGCCTTATTATCGAGCCCTTTTTGGACATCGGATTACATAGTCATGTTTCATACACGTTACAGTATGAGGTTTTACAGATCGAGGTTACCATAGTCTCTATATCTTCGAACAATGTAGAGATTATTGCTCTTCACAAAGTGGTTCGTGAATGTATATGGATCGGATCCATAGATACGCATGTTCGAACAATTATGGTTTGAAGTCTACTACAGATGAGCCTACGAGCATTTAGGATAATGCTGCTTGTTTTCAACAAATGAAGTAAGGCTACATCAAAAGGGACAACGCCAGGCATAATCAGCAACAACAGACTCTCCTCAAGATCAAAGTGAACTAGGTTCGATCTAAGGACAATATGGCAGACTTGCTCATGCACTAAGTCATTGCTTCAATTCCACTTTCGAGAAACATGTTGGTAGCATCGTTTGTGGAAGTTATCCAAACTCCAATGACCGTAGTCATCAGGGGGAGGTGCCTACATGTATGGTCTCGAAACATGAATGGTGTGTTGTGCTCTTTTTCCCCTTCGACCAAGGTTATTTTTGTCCCACTGGGTTTTTGTTACTCGGCAAGGTTTTTAGCGAGGCAACGAGAGAAGCACCGCGTTTGGGCAACACAAGGGGGAGTGTTTAAGTAAATCTCTATTTTGTGTTTGACCCAAAATCTAGGTTACTTGACCTAGTGGTAATAGGGTTACATTAGAAGGATCTAGATTCCTATTCAATATACAATTACTTTCCTTGTATGATTTAGATTCCATACATTGTAATCCTCTATATAAAGAGGCTCCTATTATCAATGAGAATATACATCAAATTCCTCTCAATTACTGTTTCTCTAAAACACGTTATCCGCACGAGTCCTAACCCTAGCTTTAGAAACCAAAACCCCAGAAATTGATCAAGTTCCACCATAGCCTTGCCTGCGCTACTACTGCCCCCGCAGCCCCTGCATCGCAACTCAACTCTAACCCTACCAGGTTAGCCTCGCTACCCCTGCAGCGCCCGCAAGCCCTGCTTGCCTTCTGCCCTCGCGTGGGTCCATCTGCTCTCGCGACCGCCATTCACCAGTGACACCGCGACCCTGCGACCCTGCGACCCCAGTGTCACTGCAACTCGCCCGCGACCTCGTGACCCTGTGACCCAGCGACCTCGCGACCCCTTGAATATGTGATTCCGTGACCCCATGATTTCGAGATTCCTCGACCCCCGTGACTCCGCGACCATGCTGCAATCCTACAAGTCTGCTTGCACTAGCACTGAAACTCGTCTCCAATCCTACGACAAGGACCAAATATGTTCCACAATCCTAAGAGGATGAATAACCTGAACAAACTAGACTTCGCTCCATTGGGAACAACTGGCTCTGGATATCACAGCTGGGTTCGTGATGTCCATCAGCATCTCAAGGTCGATGGAATCTTGGATATGATTCTCGAGCCTAGCCAGGACGTGCTAACTATTGAGCAAGCTCAAGCTTTGGAAGTAAATAGAGCAGCCTTAGAGGCAAATAAGGTGAAAGCCATTATCCTAATGACTCGTCATATGGATGATTCACTCCAGTACGAGTGTATGAATGAAGATGACCCTAGAAGGCTATGGGTCTCACTCGAAGAAAGATTTGGCAACGTCCATGACTCCCTGCTTCCTGACCTAGAAGTGAGATGGCATAGCCTCCGCTTATGTGATTTCAAGTCAGTTCTTGACTACAACTCGGAAGCACTTCACATTAAATCCTTAATGGAATTATGTGGAAAAGATATCACAGATGCGATGTTGATTGAGAAGACTCTCTCTACCTTCCCCGTCTCTGCATTGATGGTTGCTAAGAACTATCGAATCAATATTACCGCAGGACGGATCACAGGGTTTCATGAGCTTATTGGAGCTATGAATGTCGCTGAAAAGCATGACAACATCCTTGTAAAGAACTATAATTCGAGATCCCTGAAAACAGAGAATATTCCGGAGTCCAATTATAGTCGCGCCCCTAAAAGAATGCGCCAAGAGCGAAACCCTAATCTCAGGGATACTTCTGGACGTTCTGGTCCATATAATCGCTCTACTCGAGAAGGTAACCGCCATAATAGGCAAACACGGAACCGAAGAGATCAACGTGGAAAGAGAAAGGGAGGCAACGCCTCTGGCCATGTTGGTGGCGCCACCAATACTAAGAGCCATCTAAATGACGCTTTCCAAGCCCCTCAATCAATGGAGTCTGAGCAAAGAGATGAATGTTCTTGATGTGGAGTATCCGGTCATTGGGCACACATTTGTAGAGTTCGTGAAGAAATTGTTACCTCCTACAAAGCATATTGTGAAGCAAGAGAATCTCACTATGTGGAATAAGAAGATCAAGGAGATGATCTAGAGTGAAGGGTTGAAGACTACAAATCTGGCTGGGATCAATAGATCGCCAATTCTGTTTAAGTCTTTATTTTCCAAGAGATATAATAGGCAATTGCCATATATTTTTGTAGTAAATTCCAATGATTTAGTCTTTCTTCAAAGTAGGCTCACCCAAAGTAAGTGTGATGTCTAGGAAGGTTATGAGATTAGTGGTACTTAAGCGAGCCTTGCTCCACCGATATCTCTCTGCTCACCTGGTCACATTTTATTTTGGACTTACCGAAAGAAGTTAGACAACTACCATTGTTTTGCATTAGCTAGCATTTTGGATTAGATTTTCTTTGGTCAAAGAGACAATGATGTAACTCCGTTGGCTTATGAATAAAATTTCGAGTTCTTTTCATTATGACTCTATTTTGATTCTGAGCATTGACTTTGTGACTACTATGGCTAAGCCATCAGTATTAATTCAAGGACATGGAATAGCCCAAGTTCCCCCTGCCAAGTGGCACCTTGATTACTATCATAGAAACTCTCTACGCTCTTAGGGCAAATCGCACCTATGAATAGTCAATGGATTCCATGCGAAACGTATGTAGAGAACGGAAATGAGTTCCTTTACAATGCCTCTAACGATTGCGAACAAAGGCGTATCTTAGAGAAGTTTATGTGTCTCTCTAATGGACTCTATATCACAATTCGAGCTATTAGATCCAATGAAGTTATGAGAGAAGATCTCTTGGATTTAGATACATATTGGCTTTGTCACGACATGATAGATCATCCTAGTCATGATATGATGATCCGTCTACTAAAAACTTCACACTGACATCCATTCTTTTGAGCGAAACGAAGCAAGAGAATCGAAAATTGATTCCCGGACTTAGTGTGGCCGCCCCTACCACCGCATTTGGCACTGTCCTTAGCCGCCGTAGGGCCGTAAAAGTCCTTTGTGACAACGCCATAAATGGCGCCAACCATGGCCATGCCGCCATGGATGTCACTTTCCATGGTTCCAATGCTATGATGGGTGATGTAGTCACACATTTTGCTTCTAATAGTGCTACAGACGCTCATGCCCAACCAAACTCCTCATTGGTTGCTTCTAAGACACCTCACTCATTTTGCAAAGCCTGTTCCTTAAGGGAAGTTAGGACTGAGACCGTCCTATGCAAAGAATATGACAATACTCATTCTGTTCTTACATAGAATCTGTGGGAATTCTGTGGACTGATTCAACTGACTTGCGGACGTTTAAATATCTCATGATGTTGGTTGACACGCAAACACGCTGGTCACGTGTTGTGCCATTGTCCACTTGTAATGCTGCTTATGCTACACTCCTGGCACATATCATACAACAACGGGCTCACTCTCCAGATCATCCTATTCCGTCAATTGGACTTGACGATGCTAGAGAGTTTACATCGAAGACTTTCGATGGTTATTGCATTGGGACTGATGTTGGACATTATATTCCCATGAACACACTCAAATAGTCTCAAGGAAATGACTACGATGGTAGTCCAGACATTGGTAATGCGCACCAATCTACTTATATCCGCTTGGGGTGATGCAATATCGCATGCAGCTATGCTAATTCGTCTACGACCCACTGCCACTCAATCTACATCTACGTTACAGCTAGTGATTGGGTACAAATATCATACTGACGCATATTTGAGTGTGTCATTTATGTGCCAATTACACCGCCATAGCGCTCTATGATGGGTCCTTACAGACAAATGGGCAACTACGTTGGATTTGAGATTTCAACAATCGTTCGCCACTTAATGCCCTTGTTAGGCGATTTCCTTACCGCTAGATTTGCGGATGTCACTTTGATGAGACAGTCTTCTCGTCGTTAGGGGAGACAAAAACACAGATGTTCAGCAGGAACGACAGGAATTGTCGTGGTCTGTCCCCACTATGTCTCATCTGGATCCCTACTAAAGTGACGAGATCACACAGATATGCTGCAAACATACTTGCAAGGAAGGACGTCCCAACGAGAGGACGTAACGCCACCCTACACGGGGGTAGGCATGGCGCCAACGCCAAAGAGAGTGGCACTCTGGCGTTACGGGCCATAGCCCCATCAAGGATGCATGGGAGGCCTGTGGGTTCGAAGAATACTTTGGTACACTCCAATCCTTTGATCATTGACACTCAAAATCCGTCTCATGAGTATCTTCCGGGTTATGGTTATCGTTAGGGGACGCCTCAACGTGAGAATCTATTCCTGAGAATATAGAGCTCTATGAAAATTACACTAGTGTGCAAGGTTGTCACTCATACTTGGTGACATCATATTTAAACTCCCAAATCAAGAAGCGCCTCTTACTCGGGGAATTGTTGATACCACACATCACATACCGCCAAGCCTAAACAACGACCTTGTAAATGGTCTCTGAGACATGACTAGCCCCGCCTATGGCATGCATCCGATAGACCGGCACCCGAGCTACCTCGCCATGGTGGAGGTCGGCAGATATCTCGTCAAGAGGCCACCCTCCCATGCTCTCCAAAAAGTTTCAAGAGAAGCAATATGTGCATTGTGTCCCACATCGGAAATATAGAATAGAAAGAGACATCATTTAGTTATAAAAGGAAGTCCCCCCCCTTCTTAGAATAGGATGGGATCCATGATCCCCACTCTTGTATCACTACAAAGGCTACTTGGCCTCACTTTTAGTAGAATTTCTAAGTGGTCGTAGCCTTGCCTCATGGGCAAGGTGAACCACTATACATGCGGTGTCATCTCTCTCTTAATTTATCTTGCTTCATACTTGGTTCCCGTATTCTCACATAGAAAAGCGCTAGAATGAGGGGCCCTAGGAGGAGTGTATGAACCTCCGACCTTGAATCCGAGCCAGTGGATACACGAGCCAGTGGGTACATGAGTCAGTGGGTACGCGCACACCCCGCATCCTCAACTCTACTCCCAAGGTCAACTATTCTTTTTGGACCTCATGAGACGAATAGTCGTGTAGCCCTACTTGCACATGTAGCTCTCCCTCATACATGTAACTATGCAACGGGGTGCCCTTGCTCATGAATCTACCCGCTCGGTCACTCCTCGACACCAAGACACTAACAGTAACTCTTGCTCGTCCATGCATCCATCTCATTGCCATGCAACACATCACAACCCACGCAAGTCAAAGTCCAGTTGCACGAAGACTCGTAGCCTTGCAAGTCAACTCATCCCGAAGGCACTGACTCCTACTTGGACCCACTAATCATGTTGGACAAGCACCCTGGATATTTATCTCTGCACCCAGAGCTCGACATCCCGGTGATCCTTTCCCTTTTGACATTTTAAATATCCGACACCGGATCACAACAACCTCACCAGTCCAATTTCGAGTCTCTGGTACCCGGTACCACTTCCATGGGATCCTGAGTTCTCGATGATAACCATCATCTTCGACCCAGGCTATGCTGCGGACGTCCCGGACGACCTTGTCAATCATTGACATTTAGGATTGGCGTTTGGAACTTCTAAGCTCGGTTATAGTGGTCTAGCAATCACTTGGTCCCGTATGACATGACAACATCGACAACTCGGTGAAGCATCCCGGTAGCTCCACTCATTGACCCATCCCGGTAAAATCAGTTCTCGGCAGCAAGTTTGACATACCGACCACCCTTACCAAATCTTGGATTCGATTTCTCAATAAGCACCTCCCAGTGACTCGTCGCTCCCGGTCTCTATGACTCAGAACCTTGGTAAACAACACATCGGTGATATGCACCGTACCATCACTGGTACCTCCACCGGCAGCACTTTCAGCTCCCGACAACCCTCGCATCCCACGAGTCCCGCTGTCGACACCATGACCTTCTATCGACTCAACTTCTTGATCGAAGCCTCCGGTACCAGCACTGTGCTACCAAGTACGCAGGTTATTTCAAAAAGGAAGCTATGGGCACCTGAAAAGTTAATTTGAAACTTTGTATACTCAACTCGGAGATCACAAGCCACCGACAATCCTCAGTGCTCCCGCTCCCGCAAGAAAAGCAAGCTTGCTTAGTATCAATCTAGCAATCATTGGCACCTTGGTGATATTCACCCAAAAAAAAAAGAAAAGAAAGAAAGAGTGATTTGCTCTGGACACCCGGTGACCCATCCCAGCAGCTTTTCTCTGTGGCCTCACCGGCAGTGCACCTTAGTTCCTGAACATGAGAGCTCGATGCTTCCTTTATGTGGTCTTGCTCGTACAAGCGAAGTCAACTACCGGTTGATCTTAGTGCAGCAACCACTCGGTGATATGCTCTGAGCTTGGGTCATCGATTTTCTCAAGGTGATGGGTTCTCTCTGGCCACCCGGTAATACTGATGTCGTTGGACACCCAGCCTCTATTCAAAGATAAGTGGTCTATATACACATTAATTCAATTAAAATCTCACCCTTGCTTTGCCAATCTCAATGGTTTCTTTGTTTCTTATTTATGACATGTGTATGAGACATGACTACCATGCACAATCGGTTGGTTCACTACTCTCACTACATCACTTACGCATTTGACACATCATGAGCATTATGTGTCTACACATGATTTCCTAGTCCACAAATTTCATACAACATATTAACATGGTAAAAGATGACTGCTAGCTCATGCACAATTCTTTCACCATTTCATTAATAGTACCCTTTACATTTTTTTTAATAATAAGGGATTAAGCAATATTAATTCCTCGGAGTCAGAAAATGTAGGGAACAAGTCCCACCCTTAATCCCGAAGGAGAAGGGTCTGCCACACTCTGAAAACTCACCCCCCATCCCCCTATTTTATTAAAAGAAGAATACTTGACAAATACAAAAAAGTTGGGGGGATTAGACCAAGACCCAACCACCAAAAACAAGACAATGAAGAGACAAACCCCATTCATAGACACTAGCAAAACTAAAAGCAAATAAAAACCTATGTCTTTACGCATAACGATAATGAGTAACATAAGATAGATCCTGACCATAGGGTCCAACAATGAACCTAGGAGGTGAAGTCCACCAAATAGAACCATCATTTTGAGCACCATAATTAGCAAGAGCATCAGCTGAAGAGTTACCTTCTCTATAAAGTGCAGACAGTTCAACCAATCCACTTTTGAACCTCCAAGGTATTAGATTGGGCGAATTGAAATAATGAACTACTAGAGTTGAGTCTGTTTCAAGCTAAACATGTGTCCAACTTCTTGCCCAGTCAACACGAAGAGCCTCAATGACTGCCAGAATCTCAGGATCAATTGCACTATTAACAATGACTCTATGGGCAAAGGCACCCTTAAATAAACCATCCAAATCTCTAAATAATCCTCCAAAGCCTGCTACCTCTAGGCTACGAAATGACCCATCAGTGTTTACCTTCAGCCAACCCATAGGAGGAGGGGCCCATCTTACTGGAATAAATTTTGGAGCTTTGAGCCGTATAGGTGATAAACCCAGTAACTGGAAGGCGGGCAGAGAACCCAAAGACGAAGAGCACAGTGCAAAATAAAGAGAAGTAGAGTCCTTGAATGAAAGAAGAAAAAAGTGTTTGAAATTTGCCAAGGAAAAAACCTTATCATCAAACCTCAATTTATTTCTCTCAGTCCAGATGCACCAGATGGCATTACAAACAGCAAAGCACCAAAGTTTTCTACATGGAGCTGGCAAAGCGTCAAGCACCATTGGCAATAATAATCCAAGATCCTCTGTCTAATTAGAAAAACTCAAGCGAAAAAGCTGAAAAATCCAACTTTTACATGATTATTGGTTACTCAATTATCACCATTATATGATGCATATTTTTGGAAGTATACAAATAAATTGTTTCAATTTCAGTGCATATATGTGACAACTCTAGTTTACCGCAAACCAACTAGTATACATTGATTAAACACATAGACCATCTGTCTAGCTAATACTCTTTAATTAAGGTTGCTGCCATGATAAAAAAAAGTTTTATATTCACTTCACCCATGTAGCTACTAGACCACGGCGATTTACTATACAAATAATGACAGTGCACCTTATGTGAAGCATGATCAATTGTGCACCACTTTCATGCAAAACAAATCTGCTAGTGAATACACTATGATTCTCATTCTTCTCCATGTTAAAGCATACAATTAAATTAACTATATTTGATTGATCAAAGTAGGATGGATCACTAACTGTTGCTCAACAATTTTTCTGAGGAGGACGAATCCCTCCCATCGAGCACATAATCAGTCAACTACACAAGGAGGACTTTATTTGTATAGAAGAAAAAAAAAACATGGAATCTCATGTTTCAACAATTCCAATATCTTATTACTTTCGATAGGCTCCAGATAAGTTCTCACTTATGCTCTTACACTTTAAGCTAATGCAATACTTTACATGCTTCAATAAAGATTACTATAATCTAATCATATGCCTACAAAGTGTGATAATTTTGATATCATATCCATTGTGCCTATTTATTAATGTCATGCTTTATTTAATTGCATGTCAATTAAAATTGCTACATACATACATGTGAAACTCACTGAATAATGCAACTTGCATCTCATAAACCCTCCAACCATGCGAGGTACCCCAATGGGGTCAAAGGTACAAGCCCTCATTGTACCCAGGGCCGCACCACTGGGTAAATGAGGCTTACATGCCCTCATTCGACCCCACCAGGTCAAGGAGGCTCAAGCCCTCATAAATCATCTACTCAAGCGAGGTATCCCAACGGGATAACTAAATGGTAGCTCCCTTACATAAGCCAAGGTCCAGTCCTTTGCATTAATATCCTTATCGTGAGCAAGGTACCCCCAAGGGGTAAGCGAAGGTCCAATCCTTTGCTTTTGAGTCATCTAAACTCTTGAGCATTTTCTACACTCATGGGACTTATTTGTACTACTTATCACAAGTAGAGGTAGTACTCGAACGGGACTATCAATGAGCTTCGCTCTCATACTCTCCGGGTATCTGCAACCATCACGCTTATGCCTCAACGATATGTGTGAGTTTCGTGTTATGGTCTACTAATGGAAATATTGAATTTTTCACCTATTGTTGATCGCAACAATTAAATTATTTTTACATCCCATTAATAAGACCATAGGACAAAACTCACACAACTTATCACCTACTCGACATGAATGTACTCAACTCTTACAGTCTCGTCGCACATGAGCTCAACAATCAAGTTATGGCTTATATGTTCGGGTTAAGTAAGTTAACGTTTCTTCCTCTAACCTATACTTAGGGGACTATCATGGTCACTCCATAGTCTCGCTAGTATGGCCAATAGTTACTTCGATATCGGAGCTCTATGCTCAGCCTCGCCAACATCTTCGAGCATAACCCAATTCCAAATTTTCGTTTTACTAACTATGTGACTTAGGGGACTCGGCGAGTAACAACACTCCCTTACCTAACACATGTGCATCATATACATACAACATATACATATCATTATGTATGTGTCATCATATTCATCACACATCTGTGCATCATATGCACTTCGTTATACTATCACAACCACGTACATTTTCGACTTATACTCCGTATGTCAACACTACATAATACGTGCATACACACAATGTGTAACATGCATCTCATATAAACATTCATGCACCTCGATGCATTTGACTCAAATGTCACTTAAATTGCCCTAGTGCAATCAATATGCTCTTTGTACACATCTTATTTGCAGGTACAAGCTCGATGATGGGCCCTTATGGCACCGACCTACCATGGAAACTTCACAAGACTCGAAGAGACCCTTCTTACTTACGGAGTTGGTGGACTAGTATGAGTATGAAATTCTACAAGGACGTCACTCATACTTGGCGGCATCAAATTTAAACTCCCCAACCAAGAAGCACCTCTTACTCGGGGACTCGAGGAATTGTTGATACCACACATCACATACCGCCAAGCCTAACCAACGACCTCGTAAATGGTCTCTGTGACATGACTAGCCCCGCCTATGGCATGCATCCGATAGACCGGCACCCGAGCTACCTCGCCATGGGAGGTCGGCCGATATCTCGTCAGGAAGCCACCCTCCCATGCTCTCCAAAAGGCTTCAAGAGAAGCAATATATGCATTGTGTCCCACATCGGAAATATAGAATAGAAAGAGACATCATTTAGTTATAAAAGGAAGTCCTCCCCTTCTTAGAATAGGATGGGATCCAAGATTCTCACTCTTGTATCACTACAAAGGTTACTTGGCCTCACTCTTATAGAATCTCTAAGTGGACGTAGCCTTGCCTCATGGGCAAGGTGAACCACTATACATGCGGTGTCATCTCTCTCTCAATCTATCTTGCTTCATACTTGGTTCCCGTATTCTCACACAAAAACAAAAAGCATAGATAATACGAGACGCGGTGTCATCTCTCTCTCAATCTATCTTGCTTCATATTTGGTTCCCGTATTCTCACACAAAAACAAAAAGCATAGATAATACGAGACGCGTAGTAGTATGAAAAATATACGTACGTGTATTATTCGGACATTTTATCAAATAGTTCGTTGAAAATTTCAGCAAAATATTTTTAATTAATTTTTAACTTAAAAAATAATTTATATTTGTTATTTTTAATAACATGTGTTAAATAATGTAAAATCGTGTATAATACTTTTGGCTTCAAAAATACGAAAAATTTAAAGAGTTTCTTTTTAAAAAAAATACTAAGTACGGAAGTGTTTAAAAAAAAAAAAAGTAAGTACGTGTTTTATTCATGTATAAAACAAAAAATTACTATGTTTAAAAGGTGGTAGAGATGACAAAATTGATTTTATTTATATGTTCTTGTTTCACCGTGCAAAAGCACCTGCATAACTTTCAAAAAAAAAAAAAAAACCTACCTTAGATATTTTGAAAATAAGGGTTTTAAAAAATTTACTTTTATGCTTTTAAGACTCTATGAGCATTTTTAGCAGACTTTTTATCTTGACTTCTTAACAAATTTTGGAGATCGTGTTTAGTTTTTTTTTTTAGTCAATTTTAGCAGCTGCACTTGACTTCTAAGTGGATGTCAATTTTAATATTTAGATATCTTGCTCCCAAATTACATAGAATAACTTAAATGAATGTTTTAAATAAAGCTCTCTAATATTTAAAACATTCATTTTAAGTTATTCTATGTACGGTAAGAGATTTTATCCCACTTATTCCAGTAAGAGATTTTTATTCCCACTAACCTAACTACATACTCAAAAGGTGATTCTACCCCCGAAAAATTTAGAAACTACTCAATGGCACACCGACGGCCTCTCTCTCTCTCTCTCTCTCTCTCTCTCCCCCTGTGTGTGCATCAAAAACGCCAAATGAACCCTCCTGACTGCTCGAACCCGAACACGCTTGACCGTCGGTACCTTCTTCTGCAAGCGGACTACGGGGAGCGACGGAGGACTGTCGCCACCTTGATCACAACCGTCACCACCTGTCTGCCGCCATTGCCGCATATCACAGTCAAATCATTGCTCCGGTTTAAATTGGTATAGGGCCACCAGTCACCTGAGGCGTCGTCACTGTCGAGGATGAGCAGCTTGCAGGCGACTTTGGCGACGGTTTTGGTCGGATCTGACGACGCCGATTACCGCTGCTTCTACGCTACTAAGAAGCTGCCGGATGTCGGGGAGCTTTTTGAGAAGACTCTTGATTTGAGGAAGCGCGGACGAGGTATGACACTATGACATTTACAAGAGGATTGATGCCAGCTATTTTGGATATAAGGACGATGAGGATGGGTTTTGGAGAAGCTGGAGGTTGTGGCGGATGAGAAGACGAGGGCGGAGGTGGTCCAGCAATTGACTTGGGTGCCCAAATTATTATTATTTTTTAAGTAATGGGACAGAAGGAAAGAAAAAAGTTTTGAATGTCTATTAGGGGGTAATAGACGTCTATTGAAGGACAACAGATGTTTTAAAATTGATATAATCTCTTTATTTTTTTTCTTTAATCAAAGTTTTATTTGTCTAATTTTAGGAATGTTAGTTCTCATTCCAACTACCTAAAGTTCTATTGGGTGGCAATAGATGTTTTTAGAAAATTCCTGTGGGTAGCGATCGGTGACTGGATTCTGCCGACTAGTGACAGAATTCCGGCGAAAGTTGGCCGGATTCCGCGAAGTCTCCAATGGTATATATCTCTCTCTCTCTCTCTCTCTAAGTAACAAAGAAGTGAGAGTAAAATAATATAAAAAATAAAAACCTTAGTGGGGTATTAGGGAATAGCTCTTTAGAGTGTTTTGGATAAGAGAGAATTAAAAACAACTTAATGGGGTAAATGGGAAAAGAAATCCCTAGAAATGGGGTAAATGAACAAAAACCCTTCTATATAATTTATAGTCTGTGAGCTATTACATGTTGGTAAGTTATAATTCAATACTGTAAAGGTCATGAGTTCGATATTCACTAGCATATGTAAGAGTGAGGTGAGCCAAAGTTTTTTTTTTTTTTAATGTATAAAGTGTATTTACGCTATTTATTCTTCATTTAATAAATCATATAAATTCAAAATTAAAATAGAGAAAACTATTCTAGTGACTAGCCAAAATGACATTTTAGCTTTGTACAAAAAAAAAAAAAGACATCTTAGATAGCTTGGCTAAAATTTGCCTACTGTAAAGGTAAAATAGAATTGGAATTGGTCTACACATTTTATTTCATAGTCCCTTTATATAGGGAGAGAATTACAACAGAAATATCAATTACAAGGATGACATTAAATGCTGATTGATCCGTAATCCTTGCTGATTGATGGTAATCGCTAATTCCTTGATCCCCTATTCGCCAGTCACTTTGACGAAGGCACATAATGTGCTTTTCCTTTAACACTCCCCCTTATGCCAAGTCAAAGACGAAATGGTGCATGAGTTGTTGCCTCACTCAAAACCTTGCCAAGTAATAATAAAAACTCTGTGGGACTAAAAAAAACCCCTTGGTCGAAGGAAAAGAGCACAATGCACCTTTTACATTTGAGGATGACATGAGTGTGTTAGACTCCCCCTGATGTCTACACCTCCCCCTGATCCTTATATTAATCAAGGGAGCTTGGAAAGTCTTCACATTCGTATGTTTTTCACGTGTTTCTCAAATATGGCCTTAGGCAATGATTTGGTGAACAAATCTGCCACATTCTCCTCAGACCTTACTTGATTCACTTGAATCTTGAGGAGGGTCTATTGTTGCTGATTGTAGAAAAACTTTGGCGGAATGTGTTTTGTATTATCACCCTTGATATATCCTAGCTTAATCTGTTTGATGCAAGCTGCATTATCTTCATAAATACAAGTAGGCTCCTCAGTGGTAGAACTCAAACCACTAGTCCGTCGAATATGTGTAATGATAGCTCTTAACCATACACACTCACGAACGCCTCATGTAGAGCAATGATCTCTGAGTGGTTCGAGGATGTAGCCACAAGGGTTTGCTTGGTTAATCTCCAAGATATCGCTGTGTTCCCAATGGTAAATACATAACCAGTTTGGGAACGACCTTTATGTGGGTCAGAGAGGTACCCAACATCAGCAAAACCAACTAAAACATCATTTGAGGTTTCCGTGTAGTGAGTGGCGCTTTCGCCATCAACATTTCCTTTAGGGATTGAAGTTCCATCTGCAGTCCCTCTTGTCTCTCTGTAGGGAAAGAATAGTCCCAAGTCGGAGGTATCAGAAGATATTCTTGATACCATTCCAGTGATGTTGCGTTGGCGCTGAGCTAAATCTAGCTAACAAGTTTATTGAGAATGTAATGTCTGGTCGAGTGCGTTGGGCTAAGTACAATAATGCGCCTATTGCATTTAGATAGGGAATTTCAGCTTCCAACATCTTTTCGTCATCTTCCTTTAGACGAAATGAATATTTCCTTGCATCTAAACTTCGACCGATCATAGGAGTGCTAGTAAGATGCGCTTTATCCATGTTAAATCGCCTGACTTTTGGACATACGCAGACTGGTGTATTAGTATTCCACAAACTCAGTGTTCTAGTTCAAGGCCTAAACATAATCGAGTTTTTCGAAGATCCTTCATCTTAAATTCGGATTTCAAGTAGCTCACGGTTTCTCTTATTTCATCAAGAGTACCTATTATGTTCATATCATCGACATATACAGCTACAATTGCAAATCTGGAACTTGTTTTCCTTATGAATACGTAGGGGCATAATTCATCATTCTTATAACCCTTCCCAATCAAGTAGTCATTTAGACGGGTATACCATATCTGCCCGGATTGTTTCAATCTGTAAAGTGAGCGTTTCAACCTAATTGCAAACGCACTCCATGGTTTAGAGTAACTTGACTTGGGTAATGTAAGGCCATCAGGCACTTTCAAATATATATATATATATATATATATATCTCTCTCTCTCTCTCTCTCTCTGAATCAAGATCCCCATAGAGATTTGCAGTAACCACATCCATGAGCTGCATTTTCAGTCCTTCGGAAACTACCAAGCTAACTAAGTAGCGGAACGTTATATGTCCATTACGGGAGAGTATGTCTCCTCGTAGTCAATTCCAGGGCGTTGTGAGAAACCTTGCGCCACAAGGCGAGCTTTATACCTCAGGACTTCATTCTTCTCATTACGCTTTCTGACAAAGACCCATTTATGTCCTGCAGACTTTACACTTGGTGGGGTTAGCACTACCGGACCAAATACCTGTCTCTTTGCCAGAGAATCTAGTTCTGCCTGGATTTCTTCTTTCCATTTAGGCCAATCTGCTCTTTGTTGACATTCTGCAATAGAGCGTGGTTTGATATCATAGTGCTCTATGATTTCTTGAGCAACAGTGTATGCAAATACATCATCAATGTGTATGGAAGATCTTTATATCAACTCATACGCACTCTCATAATCCATTGAGATTTCTTTGTTCTCTGGAATCATTTCAAACATCGGATCGTCCTCAAGTATTAATTCATGAACATAACTGTAATCAGAGACAATCTCATGAGAGGGATTCTCTACATTGATGATTAATGAATCAGTTTATGCCTTACTCGCCCTCTTCTTGCTTGGGTGAGTTCAATCGAACCGAGTAGCCTCCCCCTCTTCCTTTGGGGAGCCACAGCCTCAACCACACCTTCACTAAGTGTGGTTGTAGCACCTCTATCTGCGGCGTTGTGCCCCTTGTTGGGGACTTCTAACCTTGCAAGCACATTTGCAGCTAGTATATGTGATGTTGTCACTTTTGTGATATCAGTAAACGCATCAGGCATCGAATCTGCTACGTTCTAAAAATCGATTATTCTTTTCACTTTACTTTCACTTTGTGAAGTGCGGGGATCAAAATGAGACAGAGTGTGGACAAACCACGACAATTCTTGTAGTTCTCTTGGAAAATCCTTTTTCCTATCTCCCCCTAACGACGGGAAAACTGTCTCATCAAAGTGACAATCCCCAAATTTAGCGGTAAAGAGATCACCTGTCAAGGGTTCCAGGTAGCGTATAATTGTTAGAGATTCGTATCCAACAAAAATACTTAATCGTCTCTGAAGACCCATTTTGGTGCACTGTGGGGGCGCAATAGGCACATATACTGCTCAACCAAATATGCCTAAGTGTGAAATGTCATGCTCATATCCAGTTACCAACTGGTACCAGAAAATGGTTGGCTAGCAGTGCGTCTGAAACGAATAAGTAAAGATGCGTGCAATATTGCATAACCCTAGGTAGATATAGGTAGGTTGGTGCGCATAACCAATCCCCTAGCCACCATCTGTAGCCTTTTGATGGTGGCCTCTGCGAGACCATTTTGTGTATGCACATGGGGTACAGGATGCTCTACATCGATCCCAATAGACATGCAATAATCATAAAATACTTTTGATGTAAACTCTCCAGCGTTATCAAGCCTTACAGACTTGATAGGGTGATCAGGGTGGTGAGCCCTTAAGCGTATAATCTGTGCTAGGAGTTTTGTAAATGCAGCATTTCTTGTGGACAATAAAACGAAATGTGACCTGCGTGTCGAAGCATCCACCAGAACCATAAAGTACTTGAATGGTCCGCATTCTAGATGGATAGGTCCACAAATATCTCCTTATATCCTTTGTAAGAATGGAATGTTTTGTTTTATGTCTTTAGCATAAGAAGGTCTCGATCATGTTTTTGCTAAAGAGCAGGATTTGCAAAACGAGTGATGTGCCTTTAAAATAGTCAATGAGGCATAATGGGAGGGAGGTAGTGCTTCTAGTATTTCAGAAGGCAATGGCTGCATTTGAGAAGTACTAGGACCGAAAGAAGGGATGTCCGTGTAAGTTCTTTAAAATACGGATCATCATGTCACGACCAGGGTGCCTTAGGCGGTCATGCCAAAGCCTATATGAGTTAGTGTCCCACATATCATTGTTGGTGACAGCTTAGGATTCAATGATCCGAATCGTAGTGAGGTACAGTCCACTAGATTGACTCATAAGTTTCTCTAAAATGTGTTTCCTTCCACATTCATTAGAGGTAATATAAAGGTATTCAGTTCCATTCTCACAGTGTGTTTCTACATGATAACCGTTGGCACGAATATCTTTGAAACTTAACAAGATTCGATTAGCTCTTGGTGAGTATTTATTTGGGTAGAATGACAATCTTTTCATTCTAATAATTTTTTCTTTTTCTCAATGTATTACTTTACATCTTTATAATGCTATTTCGAACCATGTAAATATGTGTAGTAAATAAAAGTCGAATAAATTTAGTGCTTCAGAATAAAATTTGAAATTTATTAATAAGCCAACGATAATCAAATCAAGGTCTTGTTCAGAAATCTAATTCATCAAACCATTATTGAAATAAACTTTAAGACCAAGTACGGGTCTAATTAAAAATGAGGCATTATGCCTTCACAACTGTTTTTGGAAAATAAAATAAATAAAGCAGATCAGTCAAAATCTGGGGCATCAATTGACTGAGCAAGTTCCTCGTTGCCTTTAAAGTCTGCAATTGTGAGGTTGATGCCTGGGTCATGGCCTCCTTCTTCCATATAGTGAGCCTCTTGTTCTTTAGACTTCCTATATCTCTTGTAATTGGCTGCTACTCTGTTGCTTGCTTGGTAGTTCTTATACCAATGCCCAATGACTCTACACCTATAGCATGGTTCATTGCCAACTCTTTCCTGTTTGACTGAAGGGTTCTTACTTGCCCTTTGCACCTTCTTTCCATGACCACTAGGGCCAGCATCACCATCTCTGCGCCATACATTAGGAGGGCCTCCACAACCCATGCCACGATCCCCAGGTCCCTTTCCACTTGGTGCATTGTTGCCACGTGGGTAGGGATCAACACGTCCAACCCCCTTTGCTTTGGGGTGCTTTCCACCTTTTTCTTTGCCATAATTAGCCTCAGGAATTTTCTTTGTCCCAATAGGCCTGACATTGTTGCTCAAAAGAACCTCATTATGCCTCTCAGCCACTTGCAGAAGGTTGATTAGCTTATTGAAGGTTGTGATTCTTTTGTTGTCATACTCCAGCCTATACTGGTTCGCTAGTATAAGTGCTGAAGTAGGAAAGGTGGAAAGAGTCTTTTGGATCATATCATCTTCTGTGAGTTCCTTTCCACATAAATATTTAAGATGTGCCTTTAGGCTCAACATGACCTTGTTGAAGTCATTGACCCTTTTGTAGTCAAGTAAGCGGATTTCATTCCACTGAACGTTCAGTTCTGGGAGCAAGGTGTCATAAATGTTCCCAAAACGTCCCTTAAGGGCATCCCACAGTTCTTTGGGTGTCTTCAACTAAAGGTACTCCCAGTGTAGGATAGGATCAATATTTCGCCTCAGAAACATTAAGGCATTTGCTTTCACCTTTTCAGACGGTCCATCATCTTTGGGGTTAGTGAGAGTTTTGATGGTGGCAGTGTAGTCTTTTGCCACAAAAGCAGTTTCTACATCGGAAACCCAACGATGGTACTCAAGTCCTTCTGAGTCCAAAATGTCAAATTCAGGTCCAGTTGGATCAGCCATCTACATAAACAAGAGAGAAGAAATAAATTACGCAGTCATAAAGACATCCACGTGAATTATTTTCCAAAAATATGAATTAGATTTCAAGACCAAGATTCGTAATGGTCACACATTTTTTTTCGATGCTATGTGAAAATGCTTTATCACTGTAAGTGTATATGTATAGTACGCATGAATTTTCATTATCATGGCAAAACGGAATTTATATGTAGTATTCTAAAAATAACCATAGCACATGTAATAATAAAACATAGCATATATAAAAATAAGGTACATGGCATGCTAAAAAATTCACAAATATAAACAATAACATAATGAAAATGCAAGCGTAGGCATAATTATAAAAGCGTAAATAAAATTCACAGATCATGCTTGAAATTTTACTAAACCGTAAAAAAAAATATAAATCATGCTTAAAGATAATCATATAAAACATAAATGACAAGGCATGCTTAATCTAACTAAACATGCTCGAAAATTTTATAATAAAAGTATAAACAATAAAATATAAAGCATGCTTAAAAATAGAAAACATAAATGAAATTCACATGTTTTAGATTCCACGAATATATATCACATATATAATAAGCAATAATGTAGCATGCTAAAAAAAAATCTAATTATAAATAATTAAATATACCATAGTATGAAATTAAATAAATAAAAGATAACATACTTTGGTTTCAAGAAAATAAAACAATCCTAGCGCACGCGCATGTTGATGCAGGCGTACGTAGCGATTTTTTTGGGCTTGAGAAAAACTTAGCCGCTTCCTTTCTCTTTTCAGCAATAGGCCACGGGCTTTTTTTTTTCCTCGTTTCTCTTCTTCCTTCTTCTTCTGGTTTGCAGGTGTTGGCTTCCTCCTTTGTGGCAGGGCAGCGAGGATGCAACGCGGGGGCTATGCGTTCGGGGGGGGGTAGGGCGCAGAGTGCTGCGCTCAAGGGGGCTGCGCAGACGCGCGGGCTGGGCTGAATCGAAGGTGCTGCTGTTGCTGGGGCGCTGCGCGCGGGGCAGTAGGCCGGTGCACGGTTAGGCTGGAGACGATGGGATGGGTGGAGGCTGGTGATGTGCTGCAGGCGGGGTGAGGCCCGTGTGTTGCAAGTGGCAAGGCTGAAGGCTAGGTGAGGGCGGTCTGAACAAGAAGAATTTTTTTTTTTTTTTTTTTTTTTTTTTAGGGTGGCGGCAGACAAGAAGAGAGTTTTTTTTTCTTTGGCTATTGGCTCTGAGCGTGCTAATAACGTGTAAAAGTAAAATGAAATCGGAATTGGTTTACTCATTTCATTTTATAGTCTCTTTATATAAGGAGAGAATTACAACGGAAATATCAATTTCAATGATGACATTAAAAACTGATTGATCCGTAATCCTTGCTGATTGATTGTAATCGCTAATTCCTTGATTCCCTCTTCGTTAGTCACTTTGACGAATGCACATAATGTGTTTTTCCTTTAACACCTACGAGTAGTTATCATTTCTAAAAAAAATAAAAAATAAAAAAAATACTCAGAGGGTCTCAACAACCTATTGCAACTTGGACTCTGCGCTATAAATGAGACTTATCTATTAGTTCGAGAGATTCATGTATGTGATTTCAAAGTGAGAGAGAAGTTTGAAGCACCATTTCCAAACGCCGGCAACACTACTGATCGGGGTGTGTTGATGAATTGATGGATAATCAGTAAAGACCACGGGAGTCAAACTCTTCGGTCCTTCTAGTTTACCAGACAAAAAGAAGAGTAATCTCGATGGCGCCCAACTGGTCGTACGATCTTCCCGAAGAGCTTATCATCTCTGTTGCCAAACGGCTGACAGGTTCCTTGCAGGATTTTCTTTTTTTCGGTGCAGTTTGCAAATCATGGAGATCAGCCGCCACTGAGGTAAAGGAGAAAAACCCTAATAATATTGCATTGAGATTATTAACACATCAAGTTCCTCTCCTTTTGCTTCCACTTTCTTGTTGGCAACGGCCTCCTCCCACCTTGGTCAGCAACCCGGTTCCTAAAATTATCAGGCCGCCTCCCAAGGAAAAGAGTGAGGGTTTGAATGAGGCAGCTGAATTTTACAGTCTGAAGGGAAAAGGTAATAAGATCAGTTACAAACTTAACCTACCAAAAATATTACCAAAAGCAAGAATGAGGATATGCTTTTCATCTTTTGGATGGCTGGTGATTGTATCTAAAACTGAAGGGTGTGAATGGAGTCTGGTACATCCTTTAAATCATGCCAAAATTGAGCTCCCAGATGTACAGGGGTCTTTGCCGGGCAGCGTTGTTTCTGGGTTCCGGGTAGGGAAGTTTGCCTTATCATCGAGCCCTTCTTGGACATCGGATTACATAGTCATGTTTCAATCAGGTCATAGATTTGGTTTTTGCAGGCCAGGGCTGGGTGAAAATTGGAAATACAAAGTATCATGGGGAGATTTAGTAAGGGATCTGAGTTATTATAAAGGACAGTTCTATTTCGTGCACCTTTCCAGCCGCATTTCAGTTTTTGATATTGACAAAGAACAAATAAGGCTTGTTGCTCGCTTGCTCCAGAATTTCCAAAGGAACAACTTTTAGGTCCTAATGTGCTTATTAAAGAGCACTATTTAGTGGAATCAGCGGGGGTTCTTTTGGTGGTTCTGTTTACTACCACAGCCACCAAGTGTAAAGACCAAGGATTAACATTTGGCTGCAGGGTTTTTGAGGTCCCATTTACAAACAGCGAATCGTGGTCGGACTCGGAGGTTAGGAGCTTGGGGAACAGAACCATTTTCCTAAGTAAATGTAGTTCTTCCTTCTCAATCGAGGCATCGATCAGACTATTCTGGATTATGTAAGCCCAATTCCATCTACTTCATGAATGATAAGGTAGTCTTTCCGAGACAAAGCAGAGATATGGGTGTTTTTAATATGAAGGATGGGACAATCACCCGAGACTTTGACAAATTCTTTGATTATGAAGAATTAAGAGGATTCCATTCATGGATTCAACCGAGTTTGTAAATTGGATGTCCTAGTTGGCCTTCTCAACTGAGTTTGTCAAAATTCATTTCTCATTTTGGTAAAATTATGGGCTAGACAGAAAGCATATGTAGTCTGTGGTTTTTGCAATAAGATGTAAACTTTATCAACGTCACAAGCAGTGTTTAATTGCAAGTTGAAAGCCTACGCTGTTAATTAATTTTATTTCTCATTCTGATCATATTAGAGAACTTATCCTTATAACTGATTTAGGCATTTTCTTTCAAGGTTTCATATTAGAGAATTACGCTGTTAAGTTTGGTAGCTGTATGCATGCTGCTTTTCTTGCTGTTTTGTCCATTACCCACCACCTTACCAGGCACCAGCCTGCTCTTCTCTTTGTTTTGGAGTGGTCTGCTGCATCACATATATGCTCAACTTCTCCTCATTTTCTTTTATTTTTATAATTTTCGTTTTTGTAAATCATTTTCTCTTCATTTTGGTGTTGACTTGATCTTCACAGTTTCCAGTAAGTATCTCAAAATGATGTTTTACCATCTTTTCAGAGATGCGCAACTTGTGAAAAAAATTGACAGGAAATAACTAGAATCCTTAAAATATCTATTGCTTATTTTCATGATTGTCATTCAGCAGTTTTCCATTTGAAATTAGGTTTACTAGTGCTGGATTGTGTATATGTTTGTTTACTACTGATTCAATCAAATCTTTTTATAACATTTCCACTCTAGTTGACACCTAGCTAGTTTTTGGAGAAGGCTATACTTAGTGCTTGTGACATTTTCTAGTTTTACTTTTTCCTCATCATCGAACTGCCATTAGTGAGTGCTTACCTCTCTATGTGTTTTCTTGGGGGACCTGCAGAGTGATGCTAGCATATCACCGTATAAGTGACCTCTCCACATTCGTTACCCAAACAGCCACAAATTTGTCAGAAAATTAAACAAACAAAGGAACCATCGTTATTTATGCCAACTTCAGTCACTCGTTTCTCTGAGGCGCCACCTATAAGAAACTTCTGGGAGACTTTATGAATTTGGAATGAAATTAAGACAAGTTCCGCTTCCACTTTTAATCACTCTGCCTCTTTCTTTCCTAATTTTTGTCAAGAGTTTGAAAAAGCGAAAAGAAAATGTCAGCTAGCATGCACTATGTTTGTACTGAATATTAATTATCATGCATCAAGATCAGAGTTCCTTCTGTTTTGTTATTATGAAATTTATAGCTACGTACTGAAGGAACCTTTGTTGAACTGGTGCACATGTGCATATCTACAAGGATGACTCAGCAGGCAGTGGTAAAGCTACTGAATTGATCAATTAGTGCTAGAAACCAGTGAATAAATACATGCAATTCTAAATTGGGGTGTTATTGGCATATATATGTTGTATTTTGTGTTCATGGACTACTGGACTAGTCTCATTACTGGATTCACTTTGATGACTAAACCTCTATCTCCATCCTCTCGACAACTTAAACCATCTAGTTATCATTATGAGCGCTGAAGGTTTCAATTTGATGCTAGTGACTTTGTATTGCAATTATATGCCTATGACTGTCTTGCTAATATGAAAGTCATCATGTGGTTTAGGGTGTGTAACACAACAATATGTGGCCTTATTAAGGGCTGCTTGGTTTTCTTATGTGGGGAAACTGAGCAAATAGGCTTCGCCATTAACCTGCACTAGTAAGGGCCTTGTGCACTTCCCTTTTATTTCCAATTCATACTTTTGTTTTTGCTACTTGCATCATATATATCGTTCTTTTTAACTGATCTTCTTTATCTTTTTCCAGCATGCAATGTACGTGGTACATTCAAGACAACGGCTAATAATCAGGTCAGCTGGCTGTTTGGAGGTTGTTCCTGGCATCTCATTTGACAATATTAAGGTATGTTTGATGAAGGGTTCCGGCCATCATTACCAGAATTTGGCAATCTTTTCCTTCCGTTATAAGAATCAGGAGCTAAACCGAGTTTGATACATATGCAGTCAGCCTTTATTTATAGGTATTGAACTTGGTTCCTCGATCCCATCAGGGATTCTCAGTGCTAGACCTGTACAAGTATGAAAACCATAGTCATGTAGTCTATGGATTTATTCCATTAACAGATTCATATTCCAATACAAAATTGATTCAATATCGTTTATGTTATTTTAATATAACTAATTGGGTAATAATTTGTTGGGTCTCGTTAAATGTATCCAGCAAATCTCCTATTGTACCTGGCATTATTGAAACCAGCACTCTGGTGCTGCTCTGTGATCTTGGAATCTCAAACTCTGATTCAAGATTCATGGCTTGCTTGCTTCATCTACAAGCTTTCATTGACGGACTTTCATTTTCTGATTTTCTCTATCCGTCTTTGTTTTTCTACCAGTTTGGAGATGGAGATGTTAGGGCCTCGGATCGATTTGGACAGGCGGAGGGATTCCTCAGAGTCTTTGGTCTCATTTGATTCTCTCACATTTATTCAGTACCGTTGCTTGGTTTTTTATTCATCTTTTTCAGATTAGCATCCAAGCTATATGATTAATGATGACCGCCACTTCAACATGGAAACCCATAACCTAATGTTCCAAATGTTGTAATCTTCAATTCCCAAATGAAAATTCTACTATCAGATGAACGTGCTATCTGAGAAAGAAATTTGGTGTTTTTAATGGAGAAATTTTCAGTTAGACAATTAAACAAATCATTAGTAAGTAGAAAGTTCATATAGAAGTGGATCGTACGGGAAAACTGAGGAGAGAAGAATATTGAAGGTTGGAGAGATTTGATGGAGAGTTGGTGAGGAAGGGATGAACATTGGGTACAAATTATGGGAATAAAAATGGAAATCAGATGAGTATTTTTTTTTTTTGGTACATAAAAGTTTAGGTAAGAGGGAGGCTTCCTACACTACCAGGGCCAGGGCAAACCTACGATCTCAACCTAACAGGACTTACGAAACTGACCAGTGTCCCAGCCCAGCCCATTGGTATGGAATTATGCAGGACATTTTCTATATTACCCACCAAATGAGAGATTATTGGTAGCGGAAATTGAACTTGTGTGCACACCTCAAGATGAGTATTTTTTATTGTTGAGTAATGGACAATTGTAGAATTCATTTAACAAGACCCCAATTCGTTGGGTAAAGGGTTTCGTGTAACTGTGAATAAACTCTTATTTTAATTTCCTTATCAATCACTAATTATTTGCTATATACATAATAAATTTACCTTTGATAATTACGCACTTTGGCTGTTAGTTAATTATGGGTTTTCATTAATATGGGGGTAAAAACAAAAAGGCCGAAATGGTAAGCGATGATATTCTGTAAAAATTAATTGATGTGTCCGTGACTCCATGTAACTGCTTAATAATGGACAGAAGCAAGTCACTCAGAGTTGCTACAGCCAATCCTCGCTGTAGTGACGGATCCATGATTCAAAATTGGGGTGGAGTGGGAATTTTTATTTTTTTAACTAAAATGATAAGAGAATTTAACAATAATGTCAATATTTAACTAATTAAAAAATATTTCTAAATGTACTCAGCAAATGACATAAAAACAGCAAATTTAAACGATATTTCTACTACCTAGATCAAGCCTACATCAAATTTCTCATTGAGGCCTATAATCCATATATATATATATATATATATATATAAATATTTATATATATAATTATATGCAATAATGTAAGCATCAAGATTCAAGACTCTTTAAGGCACCAGAGAGTGCAGGGGTCTGAGCAACGTTGTTTTATTTGGGCTATATTTGTATGTATTCCTTACATGTGAATCAAATATATATGGAAGTCTTTTTTCCCGACATTACACCTTTTTTTTTTTTTTTTTTGAATCAATCCAGACAACTTTCATTCAACGTAGGCCAGAATGGCACGGATACATACCTTCCCTTGCTATCTATGGGCAAGTCTAGACGTGACATGGTAGCACCACTCATTATTCAATCAGTACTCACAAATGAAAGTAAGCCTATAATTATGAAAAATCTAGAACATAGTACATAGACATAGTTCAACAAACAACTAAAATCTCTCCTTGCCATCCAAGTTAAGGTGAGGAGGTTTGGCTGGGTCCAGCTTTCTGGATCCCAAATTCGAAACCCCATAGAAACATGTCCCAAAACTTTGAGCTTCAAATTTGAATTTAGTTTTTGCATCCAATTTTGTTTGGGCACCCAAAAGAAATTGGACACCCTAACACAATTGGGCCTCCAAAGTGATTTGGGCCTCACATTTGATCTGGGCACCCAACCCAACTGGACTCTTCCTTCTTTGTGTCAGTCAACTTCGCTGTCACAGTAGCCGCCTCTGCCACCGTCGCCCTTACAGGAAAGAAGCACCCAGATTGCATCGTTGCCGCTCCTTGAGACCGGATGCCTCCAATCGTCGTTATATGGTAATGGGAGCCTCTATTGCGCCAAACCACATCCGACATCAAGCCGATCCCTTTCACTGTCGAAACCGCTGCTGCACTTACGGGATGCCATCCACTTAGATTTCCCAGCTAGTGTGACCCAGTCATCGCCAAACTAGGCAACCCATCACTGGCCTTGAGCCGTGCTCTATTTGGTTAGATTTGACCAGAATCCTGACTGAAATCCCCCCTCGTTAATTTCCTCCAGCGTGAGAGTCCGGCTATTGCAAAACAGTCCCTTTCCCCAGAAATTGTGGAGAGGCAGTCGGGTTGGGAGCTTGTCGACTGAGATCGACGTTGGGTCACTGCGAGGAGGCAGTGAGAGGCGGAGAAGATTCCGCTTAGGTTTGGCGCCGACCGGCATTGCTTGGATTCCCAGCCATGACGGCTAGGGTTTGCTAGAATTTGGAAGAAGCTGCGTCGCATATTCTCTCTCCAAAGCTTTATAATAATAGAAACACAATTTATATTACTTTTATTATTCATTTTCATTTTCAAATCTCATTTATGATTTTATTTGTTCATGAAAGCTTTCAAAGAAAAAAAAGACTCAAAAGATAATGCCCCGACATTACACCTTGAACCAGAAGCTTTCTATTTTAACTTAGCCAATTAACATAATCCTTCTGCATATATATTTATATATATATATATATATATATTTTGTAGCAGCATAGCATGATTAGCATCTAATCAAATATAATGTTTGCTTTTATTTGACCTTTCACCTTTCGCTTTCTTTCTGCAATGAAATTGATGACAGACAACATCTGTTTTTAAGTTTATGATATATATGATCATCACCATCACCATATGGTGTTGTTATAATCAAGGGTCTCATCTCTCTCTCTCTCTCTCTCTCTCTCTCTCTCTCTCTCTCTCTCTCTCTCACACACACACAGAGATTTCTCCATCTAAACTCTCTTTGCTTCTCAGACTATCACTACTCTCGAAGATCCACGTATTGAGAGAACTAAGCAAGGCTTTGGAAGGCGTACAATTTCAAAATCCTAGCTATATATGCAAAACTTAATCCTCAATGATCATACAAAGGCACAAAAATGTTGTACAGAGTCGACAGACTTGTTTTTCCCTACTTTTCTTTGCAACAAGTCATGAAATTGTGATGTTTATCATACACTCATTTTACATTTACTTGAACAAAAAATTACAGTTTGTATGAATCAAAATTACAACATTGAGAATAAAATTACCATATTCATTTACACTATTTACATATAATTAAAATAAAATTATAACATTAACAATGAATTTGTTCAAAACTTATAGCAATGTCGTAGGTGGTGTATTACCATTAATAGAACTAACATTACACAAAATAGGACACACGTTACAACTTTGACAACAAATTTGTTGTCACATTTGTAAATGTGTGTATTGCATGCATGCATGTCTTATAAAATTTTTCCTTTTGTTTCGGTGCTGGGTGTTTGAAGTGGGGGTAATTTGGGGCTTTGCTGGGTTTATTTAAATTTTTAATAAAACATTAAAAATCGCTTCTAATAATTAGATTGCTAGGTGCACTAAAAAATTTGTTGGGTACATTTAGAAACGCTCTTAAGTATATTAGACGTATATTTTATTGAGACGCCAAAAATAGAAGAGAAAAATGCATCAACAGTCCCTCAACTCTTGTGCACCGGCCAGTTTGATACCCAGACTCACAATGGTATCAATGTGATACCTAGACTCAAAATTTGCTATGAACGACGTACTTCGGTCAAATTTCCATGACTGCTCCGTTAAAGAGGTGACGTGGCAAGCACATGGAGGGAAAAAAAGGGCAGACATGTCTTTTATCCAAATAGTAGACCTAATTGGTTTTTTTCTAGGGTTAATTCCTGTTTTACCCAGAAATCACATGTATTGTGCCCACTTGCACCAACAAGTTTGTATTGTGCCCATTTACACAAATCTTAGGGGAAAAGACCTATAGGGGTAGTCTTTTCTAAACTAGTGCCCCATATGTCCTATGCTGACTTTTGGGTTTAACCTTTGCTTTTTCCTTGAAAAAACTGTTCACACTTTTGAAAAAAAACAAAACTAGCCTTCAACATGCCTAATTTTCACCTAACGGCTTCCTGCTTAACAGTTACTTTAACAGGCGGAATCACTGCTGCTTGCTTCGATCTTAAGCTGAGTCCAATTTTTTCTTAGAGAAAAGAAAGTCTAAGCCTAAAAATAGTACAGGGATAAGGCAGAAACTTTTATAAACATTTTAAAATGGCAAACTAGAATTTAAAACATTATTGACAAGGTGGATGAGCAATTTGAAATTATTTATTTAAACATAATTTACAGATCGACTAAAATTCAGAGCCTCATTCTCAGGTAAACAGCTAAGAAGCTGTTTAGCTATCCATAAGAATGATTACAGATACTTACTTGTAATGAAAGCACACTACTTCACACTAGACAGGAAGGAAAGAGCACACTGCTACTATGGCTTTCTTACTTCTTGAGAAAATATGGTTCTTCTCAAATTTTTTGATTCTAGAATTGATATGGAAATTTTCGAATGCCTTACAATGAAACCTAAAGCTCCTTATAGAGGGAGCGGACTCCAAACTGGAATTCAAAACAACTATATCTACAGAACGACTTCGTGATTTCCTGCTTTCCTGAGTGCTCCTGCTGGTGGAGGTCGGACGGGGAAAAGCAGATTCCTTTAGGTGAGATGTTTTTCACCTTTCTTTTTTGAAAAGCAAAAGTAGCTTTTGGGGAAGATCCAAAAGTACATTCGGTGCTTTCTACACCTGCTGCTTCACATGTTCTCGTGTGTTTCTGAATTGTGACCAAGGACAAATGAGTCGTTATCTGCTTGGGTCATACGAGCAGTTGTTGCATTGTCTTCGACATCTGTATCAACATACATTTTGTAGTGGTTGTCTGTTTCTAGCTTTTCAACCCACTGTAAGCATGTCAGTGTCGAGTCTATCTCCTTTCTTGTGAGAGATAGGAAAAGGTCACTGCTGACTACGTCAGGATGATCGTAAGCAGTGATAATTGTTTTTTCTCCTGCTGCCAAGAACGTATTCTTGGTATCTTCAGAGATGATCTTCTTGATATACTCTAGTGACATGGTCTTCATCCATGGAATGCTTGAGTTTGGTTGGCCATTGTAAGCAACCTAGGCGGGCTGAAGATATCTTCTTTGAATGATTCTCACATAATGATATGGAGAAATGTACTCAACTTCACCATTTGTTTTGTGTATCCATTCTGGTGGAGTAGATCTGAACTTCAGTCTCAGCATGCAGTCATTTTTTCTGACATTCTTGATTGTGTTGACAATAATAGGGGGCAGTCCCTTGAGATCATCATTTGTTTTAGTCCACAGATTATGGACAAAACCATTTTCAACAAGCCAAAGCTTGTGTTCTTGAGAATGCTCACTCTGAACATTGACTAAGTATCTTCCAACATAAGGTCCTGAAATAATGAAGAGAGTTAGAGGAATACAGGCCTCAGAATTATGCATTCTTATCAGATTATGGAATTCGAACCAATCTGATTCTTTTAGTGCTATGATAGGAATTCGGGCATTTTCTGGATCTTCAAGAGAGTGAATTTTTTCACTTCTAACAACACTCCGCTGTATTTGAATTTCTTCATGCTGTGGTCTAGCATTTTCATGGAGTTCTGCAGCTAAGGCAAACAAATCTGGGAACATAATACCACTGTTTCTTTCCTGAAAGGCAAATAAGAGATTATCCAGGATTGCCTTCTGGTGGTAAGCTAACCTCCTACCAGTTCTGAATATAGGAGCATCAAATGTTTGAAGTTCATAATTAAAACATTAATTACTCCAGTTGGAGTAGGTTTGCTTTTTGGCAAAGCAACAGCCGTCAACGGTCTTGATGAGCCTTTACTGTCTGCCGTTTGAGACGGGCTAACCAATCCTTTACCCTGGGATTGATCAGTTGAAGCTAGTCCTTTTGGACCTAGCAGGAATCTTTTGAGGATTTTTTCTTTAGGATCCTCAGCAGGTTCATGTTCTTTCCCAGATCTTTTGCTTCTGGGATTTCGACTTTCATCGTCATCTTTTCGACCGAACATGGCCAGTTCTCTGGTTAAGGCGTCTGGCAGATAGTTCTTGTTTCCTGCAATTAATTCAACATTATAATCATATTGGTTAAGAAATAATTGCCAATTCGCTAGTTTTCCTCTATCAGCAGCTTTATCAAGTTTAAAATTTTTGAAATTCTTTACTCTAGCACAATCGGTGCGGACAGTAAAGGGTTTTCCAAGAAAAGTTAGAGAATTTAAAATTGTTTTTTTGACAGCCAAAATTTCTTTCTCCCCTGTGGGATAATTCAGTTCTGAAGGGCTGAACTTACCACTAAAAAATTTACAGATCTTTTCAATGTTAGTTCCTGGCATTTTTGCCAGAACAACACCGGACCAGTAATTATCACTCGCATCTGTTTGGAGGATAATTTCATCATCTTCTTCTCGTTGTTGCAGAGGAGGGAGGTTTTTGCAGAGATTTTTTATCTACTTTACAATTTTCTCATCATCTGCAGTGAAGTTCCATTTTCTCTTGGAACTTGTCTTAGGAGATAACATTGCTGTTAGTCCTGAGATTTTGGGAATGAAATCTCTCCCATAATTTATGACTCCTAAGAATCTCTCTAGACTCTTGGCATCAGGGATTCTATCTAGGAATTTCCAGATTTTCTCAAGGATGTGAGGTTGGAGTTTTATCACTCCATTTTTTATGTTTATTCCTAGGAAATCAACTTCATCGAGGATAAAGAAGATTTTCTTTTCTCCTAGGATAATTCCATGTTGAACTATCAGCTTTACAACCTCGTGGAGGTGTTTCATGTGTTCTTCTCTGTTTTTAGAGAAGACAAGGATGTTATCAATGTAGACGACACAGAACTCCACAACATGTTTGAAGATGTTGTCCATCTTTCTTTGGAAGATTGAGGGAGCTTGTTTTAGACCAAAAGGCATTACTAACCATTCGTAATTTACTTGTGGAGTTCCAAATGCAATGAGAGGAACACTCTCAGGATGCATTTTGACTTGCCAAAAACCTGACTTTGCATCGAATTTTGAAAAGACTTTAGCTCCTCTGAGCTGGTTGATCAGTACTCTTACTTGAGCAATTTGATAACCGTCTTTGACAGTCTTCTTATTGACATCTCTGTAGTCAATTACCATTCTAGCTTTTCCTTTGAGGTTTTCTGCATGATTTCTTAAGTAGAATGCTGGAGTATGATGAGGGCTAGTGGAATGTTGAATTAATCTCTTGTTCAGGAGATCTTCAATATCTTTTTTGAATTCTTTTTGATATTCCTCTTTGTACTAAGGAATAGCTTTGACATGACAGATGGCATTCATATCATGTAATCTCAATTCACAAACCACTGGGTCTTTTTCCCAAAACTTCTGAGGATCTACATCAATGTTTTGCTAGAGTAGTTTCTTGATTTTATTAAGAGTGGGAATTTTCTGAGACTCAAGCTTATTCTGAAAGTGCTTGAGGTTATGCTCATGAATGAAAGTAGCTTCTACATCTTCTTCATCCTCAGATGATAATTCTTCAACAAGTAGTTCTTCTTGTTGTTTAATTTGGAGGATGGTTTCAAATTTGGGTTTATAGGGGGTAAGATCACCACTATTCTGTTGCGATCTCTGATATTGTGTAGTAAAATTTGGACCTACTACACTTTTGGCTTGAGTAAGCCTATCCTCCCAGAACACCCGTTCTCCTTTTTTGAAGCCTATAGCTTCTTCATCCTGGATGAATCTCTGTTGGAGAATAAAATCATTTCCCAACAAGAAATCTGATCCTTGGCCTTCAGATTGCCAAACATTATGGATGATAAATGTTCCTCCACCAATGGTGATATGAACATTTTTTGCTACTTTATTCATCGTAAGATGGCTTCCATCAAACGTAACACCAGTAGCTGTTATTTTCTTATCTTCTTTCCAGAGTGTTTTTGGAATTGCAAATCTCTTTGCAACTGTAAATCCCGATCCATTATCTACAAATGCATGTAGATGATATTTTTTATGATTAGGGAATTTGAGTCTGATCTCTATGTAGTTGTTGTATCTACTAGTAGAGACGACTTTCGAGTTTTGAAGCTCATCTTTTTGAGCTTGTTCCTGTGGAATGAATGGTTTACATTCTTCTGGAACAATTTCTGGTGGTTCAACCAGTTCAATATTGTCATCGATTTTTTCTTCATCAATTTTTTCTTCTTTTATTTTTTAGGAAGAAGGTTCCAGAATTTCTTGGAACAAGGCTTCTACCTTTTTCTCTTTTTGTTCAGAGAAATATTCTTCATATTCTTGTTCTACCAATTGGCTGACAAGGCCATTTTTGGTTTTTCTTCTTGCTTCAGCTATGAAGCATTCTTTGTGATAAGTCTTTTTTGACTTTTCACAGAACATAGGAAGTCCATTCTTTTCGTGACATAGGCAGTAGTCACAAACGAATGTACCAGGGCTCACCTGGTAAGAAGACGTTATTGCTTCCGTCTTACTCTCTTCCCAGTTTTTGACGTGTAGAACGTTCATCTGTCTAGATTCCAAATACTCGTCTTCATAATCTATTTCAGAATCAGATGATTCTTCTTCGTCAGACCAGGCAGAGTATACTGACCTGTCATCATCTTCATCATCAGAATAGGCTATTTCGTAGCCTTTTATGTTTGCTATTTCTATTATAGGCTCATATTCTTCAAATAGAGCTTTAGTAGATCTTTTACCCTTTTCTGGGCATTCATTGGCATAGTGCCCTTCAACTTTACATAACTAGCATCTGCAAGCTTTCTTGCCTGGTTGAGTATTCTGATGGTTGACTCTATTATTCTTCTTTTTCTTGAAGAATTTCTTTTTAGGATCTTCATCCTATTGTTTCTTGTAATTGGAACTTTTCTTGAATTTCCAATTTTTTTTTATTACTCCTTTTGAATTTTTTCGAGTAATATTTTTCTTTTCTTTTTCTGTGGAATTTGGATTCATGACATCCCCAGTTGGTGGGCATATCCAGTATTCCATAACAGAAATTTTCAACTCCTTTGAGTTATTTCTTGGCCATCTTTGCTCTAAGATTGGTTTTGCATTGTTCTTTTAGTAATTGCCTGATTCTATTGGCAATTCCTCCAACTGAAAATCTTTCAATTGGTTTTTCTGCTATGCTTTCTCTCACAGCTGTTCTCCATGGTTCAGGGAGTTTCCTGTGCAACAAGTTGACTAGATCAGTATTTTCTAGTTCACCAATTGTACAGTAATATTCTTGAAATTCATTCAAGTATTCTTCAAAATATCTCATGTCACAGATTTTGAGAGCATAGATATTTGATTTGGCCATTTTTTTAGCCTTCTCACTTAAATTTGAGGGGTTCTCTACAGAACTGATCATACAGGGGTACTGCAAAATCATACGGAGATTTTGAATGTTTTATCTCTTTTAGCCAGTTTTTCCCTCTGGCAGTCTCTTTGAAAGAGAAGTAATACTTTTTTGCTACTCCAGTGAGAGTAGTTTCATAGTACACCTGAAGATCTGGTGCTTCAAATTTTTCAAGGGTTAGAGCAGAAGCCATCATCAGGCTATCAACCCATTGGTTAAGAGTTTTTCTCTTGTCTAGAGCTTTGTCTAGATTTAACCAGATACCATGAGAGGAAATTGGTACTCTGGGTATATTGTCTTCTGGGATAAATCTTTGAGAATTTCTTTCTCCAGTTTTGCCCGTAGGGGCTTTCTAAAAAGGAAGTTTCACTTTTCCTTTTTCTCTGGTGATGAAAGTTTTGGAGCTATCTCCTTCTTCCATTTCAATATCCTGATAAGGAAGGAGTTTTCTTTCCTTTCCTGGTTTGAAATTTTTCATTTTTTCGATTAGTTTTTATAATCGTTCAGGATCTTCGCAATATTCTGCTTCATCATAGAGGTCATAGAGCTTTTATGCTCTAAGCATATTTACTGGTCTGTTCAGATCAGCTTCTAGTTATTCTTCAGTGATGGTCTCTGATGGTTCTTCAAAGTATTTGGTACCACTAACACTAGCTTCTCTAGTGCTGTAGCTTCTTCTGAGAAGATTGTTGTTTATCCTAACATTCTCAGGACAGACGTCACTTTTTCTATGATCATCGAATTTTAGACTGATATCTCCAGTCTTTCTGCCTTCATATATTGCCGCTTTGGCATTTTCTGCTGGTTTTTTCGGACCAGATAATTTCCATTCAATAGGAAAAGTTACTTCGTTCCAAGTAACCTTGTGAATCTGTTATGAATGATTCTTCTGGCTAGTGATGAAACCAGTGGTAAGACCTAGGATATTTGATATCCTGGTTTTCAATTCTACCGTGGTACTCATCAATTTATAGTATATTCTGTATACTATAGCCAGTTCTTGCATATCTTTTTTCATTGATATGTCATTTGTCTTGACTCTCAGTCTTAGATAGTGAGCTGCATCTTTCAAGCTGGCTGAGAAATTCGGGAAGCAGTTGAAGTATGCCACTTGATTGCATAGAGATGCCTTAAGGGTTCCCAACAGACTAGCTTGAAAATCTGTTAGTCTATTGTCTTGGAGGACATATAGAACTGAACAGTTTATGCCTTCTCGGGCAAGAAGTTTTCTGCCTACTTGGACTGCTCCAATATGCATAAATTGATAATTTTTTGTTCTTTCTCGGGCAACTTCTGTAGGAGTGATCATCAGCAGATCTGTTTCTCCTGTTGTAGAGGGGGTCGTAAATTCAAGTAATTTGAAGTGATGGCTATCCATCAGATCAAACGTTCCCCTTTTATAGATTTGTTTGAAATCTAACTTTGGAATTGAGGAGTTTTTTACCTCATGTTCGATTTCATTGGATTCAAACTCTTCAACATTTAGGAGTTGTACTCCTTTCTTTTTCCCGAAAATGGTAATCATTTTGACATCTCTTGCACTTTCGGGTTTTCATACCGAATGCTAGTTTGACTAGTAGATGGTTCCAGAAAAATCATGTTAGGAACAAGATTCTTATCTGGTTTTTCTAATGGTTTAAATCCATTAGCTTTCTTTGTTTTTACTGTAGGCACTTTCTTGTCCTTCAGTATATTTTTCATAGAATCCAGCGTTTTTTGCTGTTCATTGATTTTTCTACTAACACTTATTAGTTTTTCTTCTTCCGTTTTTTGAAGTTCCTTGATATAATCTATTTTGTTTTCCAATTTTTCAAATTGGTAGATTATAGCAGGTAGTTTTTTTAGATGATCTTGACATCTAGATAATTCTTTCAGGAGGATCTGATGTTTCTCATCAGAGGATTTTAGTATAGAATTCAACTTCTCTAATATTAAATCAGACATTGTCCCCATTGGGGATTCCCCTTTTGAGCTATTTTACAAGCTCTGATACCAGTGAGGTGCGGATCTAACCAGTGCTCAAATAATCAAGAGGTTTTTATTCCTCTTGAAGAGTATATAAGATATCTTCAATATCTTGTTCAATTTTATAGATTCTTGTTTGCAATCTATAGAAGATATCCCAGTAGTTGGGAGTTTCTCTGCTAAGATGATCTCTAAAGTTTTTCAACTTTCTAAGCTTTTCTCTTTCTTTTTTCAATTCTTTGCTAGTACTGTTACAGATAGCAACTAACTCAAGTATGTCAACGATTGAAATTATGAATAGTAAATTTAACTGCTTACCTTTGAATATAGATAATGAATTATAGCTGCAAATATAGTCTAGATAAATAACTTCAAGATGAGCCCACCACACTTTATCAAAAAAAATAATAAAGATGTGATAAGAAAGAAAAAGATGATGGAGAGGGGTAGTAGTGGGATGAATAGTGAGTGATTTTGAAAAGTTGGGAGAAAAAAGTGGCAAGTTTTGTGTGAGTGGGAATAAAAATAAGTTGTTGGGGTGTATGGGAAGTATATTACTAGATTTGGGGTATATGAGAATTTTCCCTTTTTTCTTTCTTTTTTTTTTATTTTTTAAAATTTTTTATTGACAGAAATATCAATAAAAAATAAAAATAGATAAATAGCTTGAAGGCGTCATCAAGACCCTCGCCGGAGATGGTGTCTTTTGCAAGCGAAGGCTTGTTGGGTCCGGGTTGAATGGTGGAGCTTCTTCCCATAACCCCTTCTCTTTATATTTTTGAGTGAGAGTGGCGACCGCTACACAATTATTTTGAACTTATGAAAAAATTTCAGCTCGAATTTGTATTCTCATTTCCGATTTGGATTTGGGTTTTTAGGAATCCAAATGGGGTTTGTCTGATTGTGATTCTCGTTTTAACTTGGGGTGTGTATGTTTTAACAGTTGGGTTTTTGTGGGCTCTTGGAGATTTGAGTATTGAGCTGAGTTATAATGCTTCTAGGTTTGAGTATTAACCCGAAATCGACCCTCCATTTTAGCGGATTTCGCCGACGAGGAAGATTTGCGGAGACCCAGAAACTGGGCGAGAGGCTGGAGAGGCTTGACAATGTCGCCGAAGACTAATTGGAACAGACTCGAGAAGGGGGCGTGTGACTTATCGTAGGCGGAGGCAGAAGGTGGCGAATCATCGTCAGAGATGACGCCCAGGGACCACATTAGGATTCCAATTAATTCAGACAAGGCGATCTTGTCGTCGTCGCCGGTGTCGTAGAAGATGAAGGCCTCCTTCATCGAGTTGACTTGATCATCGCTCAAATCCTTGACTTGATCATCGCAAAGAAATGTCTGGTTGTGAGTCTTTTTTTTTTTTTTTTGGTCTGGTCCGGTTGTTAGTTTGGTGAGGTTGGATTTTACATCAGAGCAAAGAGTGGTGCGGTCAATAATAAGATCTTTCCAAATCAGGTGAGAAATTGCAGCTCCGGTGGAGGAGATCAGTCAAGAGCGAACCAGAGCAAATGAGCTCTCATCATTTTTGGTTTCTGGTTTTAATCGAGGGTATCAAGCGAGTTTCTGGTGGTCCGGTTGTGCGTTGTCGCAGAGGAAGAAAGGAAAAAAAATTAAAATTGGAAGACAAGAGGAAGAGGAGAGAAAAATAATAAAAAGAATTATTTAAATAAATAAATAAATAATTTCGAGGATAGATAAATCATTGAAGCTATCGAACTTGGCTATTTTAGTCATTTTCCCTTTTTTTTCCCTTCACGTGCTTGCCACGTCACCTCTTTAACAGAACCGTAACGGAAATTTGACGGAAGTACGTCGTTGATAGCAAATTTTGAGTCTAGGTATCACATTGATACCATTGTGAGTCTGGGTATCAAACTGGCCGGTGCACAAGAGTTGAGGAACTGTTGGTGCATTTTTCTCAAAATAGAAACACAACCGAAACCAATATCAAATAGTTTACTGAAAAATAAAAAGAAGGCAAAAAGTTACTGAGTTTTGATATATTTGACACTTGACTCACTGACTTTTCAAAAATATCACTTAAATCACTCACATTTAACATTATCTTACACTTAACTTCTTGTTCGTTAAATCTCCCCTTAGAAGCCGTTAAAGTTGAGAGTATATTTGTCTAACCATTAAAAATGATTTTTTTTTATAGTTATTATAAATTTTCTTTTTCAAGTTTTTCTTATAGTTTTATGAAATTTCTAGTATAAAAGCTGGATATAGGAAGAAGAAATAATATTTTAGAAAGAAAAAAAAAAGAAATAGGAAGAAGTAAAAGGAAAAAAAAAAGATATGGGAGGAAGCTATGAGTTTCTTTTATTTGTTTTTTGCCTCTAAGACTACTCTATTTGCTTCCAAAGCTTGAGCTTACTCAACAGGCAGCACGTCCTGGCTAGGCTAGAGAATCGTATCCAGGATTCCATCAGCCTTGAGATGCTGGCGGACATCACGAACCCACCTGTGATATCCAGAGCCAGTTGTTCCCAATAGAGTTAAGTCCAGTTTGTTCAGGTTATTCATCCTAAAAGAGAACAATAAATTAGGGTTAGTTTCGGAGCGAAAAAGGCTACCACGAAAACAATAGAAATTTCTTAGCATAGTCGCTTAAAGAAATTTAGGGATTTCTGAGCGTAGTCGCTTCCAAGAAATCCGATTCCAAGAGAAATTGGATTAGATCGAAACAATGATGTGTTTGTGGTCGATCATAACATCTCAACAAACTCTAAGTTTGGAGGACTCTACAAGCTTCAAGCTTAGAGTGAGCACGAACCCCCACAGTTAGGCTATTGGTCTCCCCTATGAAGAAGAAAGGGGGGTAGAAGAAATGAGGGTGCAAGTCCCCGAGAAAAGAAGAGAAAAAGAATAAAAACTTTAAAAATGGAAACTTTTAGTAAAATATACCTCTTAGGATTGCATAACGTATTTGGTCCTTGTCATAGGATTTGGAGATGAGCTTCAGTCCTAGTGCAAGCAAGCAGACTTGTAGGATTGCAGCATGGTCACGAAGTCGCCGGGATCGCTGAATCGCGGAGTCATGGTATTGGGGAGTCTCAGGGTGGCAGGTTCGCAGAGTCGTGAGGCCGAGGGGTGCTGCGGAGATGCTGCTGGGATGCCTCGAGGCTGCTACGGAGATGTTGCAAGGATGCCGCGAGGTCGAGAGGATGCTGCGGGAATAGGTTGCGCGTGCTGCAGGGCTATGAGGCAACAGATGCAGAGCGCGCATGCGTGGAGCAGCGAGCGCAGGGGCGCGTAGGAGCTGCGCGGGCAGCGAGCGAGCGTGGGGCTGCGGGGGCAGCAGATGCAAGGCGTGCTCGCGTGGTTAAAGTGTCGCGGTGTCCCGGGGTCGCAAGGTCGCAAGCGTGAGAGCAGGCGAGCGTTTGCGGGCGCTGTAGGGGCAGTGAGGCTAAGCTGGTAGGGTTAGCGATGAGTTGCAACGCAGGGACCACTGCGAGGTTTTGTTGGCTATGATTTTTTGGGTTTCATGATTAGTGCTTCGTGTCGATAACATGTTGTAGAGAAAATGAAATTTAGAGGAATTTGCTGTATATTCTCATTGATAATAGAGGCCTCTTTATATGGAGAATTATAAGGCATAGAGTCTGAATCATACAAGGAAAAATAATCTCTAGATTCTTCTAAATTAAACCCTATTACCACTAGGTCAAGTAACCTTGAGTTTGGGCCAGACACACAAATAGGGATTTACTTGAACATTTTAACTTTGTAACAAAAAAACAAATGGCATTTTAGATAGCTTGGCTAAAATTTGCCTACAAAATTTCTAAAGATACTCAGTGGGTCTCAACAACCTACTGCAACTTGGACTCTATGCTATAAATGAGACTCATCTCTTAATTCGAGAGATTCATGTATGTGAGGAGAGAGTTTTTTCAAAGTGAGAGAGAAGCACCATATCCAAACGCCGGCAACACTACTGATCGGGGTGTGTTGATGACTTGATGGATGATCAGAAAAGAACACAGATCGATGTCAAACTCTCCGGTCCTCCTAGTTTACCAGAGAAAAAGAGTAATCTCGATGGCGCGCAACTGGTCGTACGATCTTCCCGAAGAGCTTATCATCTCTGTTGCCAAACGGCTGACAGACTCCTTGCAAGATTTTATTTTTTTCGGTGCAGTTTGCAAATCATGGAGATCAGGCGCCACTGAGGTAAAGGAGAAAAACCCTAATAATATTGCATTTAGATTATTAACACACCAAGTTCCTCTCCTTTTGCTTCCACTTTCTTATTGGCAACGGCCTCCTCCCATCTTGGTCCGTAACCCGGTTCCTAAAATTATCAGGCCGCCTTTCAAGGACAAGACTGAGGGTTTGAATGAGGCAGTTGAGTTTTACAGTCTGAAGGGAAAAGGTAATAAGATCAGTTACAAACTTAACCTACCAAAAATATTACCAAAAACAAGAATGAGGATGTGCTTTTCATCTGTTGGATGGCTGGTGATTGTATCTAAAACTAAAGGGTGTGAATGGAGTCTTGTGCATCCTTTAAATCATGCCAAAGTTGAGCTCCCAGATGTACGGGGGTCTTTGCCAGGCAGCGTTGTTTCTGGTTTCCGGTTAGGGAAGTTTGCCTTATCATCGAGCCCTTCTTGGACATCGGATTACATAGTCATGTTTCAATCAGGTCATAGATTTGGTTTTTGCAGGCCAGGGCTAGGTGAAAATTGGAAATGCATAGTATCATGGAGAGATTTAATAATGGATCTAAGTTATTATAAAGGACAGTTCTATTTCGTGCACCTTTCGAGCCGCATTTCAGTTTTTGATATTGACAAAGAAGAAATAAGGCTTGTTGCTCCAGAATTTCCAGAGGAACAACTTTTAGGTCCTAATGTGCGTATTAAAGAGCACTATTTAGTGGAATCAGCGGGGGTTCTTTTGGTGGTTCTGTTTACTACCACAGCCACCAAGTGTGAAGACCAAGGATTAACATTTGGCTGCAGGGTTTTTGAGGTCCCATTTACAAACAGCAAATCGTGGTCGGACTCGGAGGTTAGGAGCTTGGGGAACAGAACCATTTTCCTAAGTAAATGTAGTTCTTCCTTCACAATCGAGGCATCAGACTATTCTGGATCATGTAAGCCCAATTCCATCTACTTCATGAATAATAAGATAGTCCTTCCGATACAAAGCAGAGATATGGGTGTTTTTAATATGAAGGATAGGACGATCACCCGACACTTTGACAAATTCTTCAATTATGAAGAATCAAGAGGATTCCATTTATGGATTCAACCGAGTTTGTAAATCGGGTGTCCTAGTTGGCCTTCTCAAATCTCAACTGAGTTTGTCAAATTTCATTTCTCATTTTGGTAAAATTATGGGCTAGACAGAAAGCAGGCTAGAATGAAAGCAAATGTAGTTTGTGTTTTTTGCAATAAGTAGATGTAAACTTTATCAACATCACAAGCAGTGTTTAATTGCAAGGTGAAAGCCTACGCTGTTAATTTTATTTCTCTTTCTGATCAAATTAGAGAACTTATCCTTATAACTGATGTAGGCATTTTCTTTCAAGGTTTCATATTAGAGAATTACGCTGTTAAGTTTGGTAACTGCATGCGTGCTGCTTTTCTTGCTGTTTTGTCCATTACCCACCACCTTACCAGGCACCAGCCTGCTCTTCTCTTTGTTTTGGAGTGGTCTGCTGCATCATATATATGCTCAACTTCTCTTCATTTTCCTTTATTATTATTATTTTCGTTTTTGAAAATCAATTTCTCTTCATTTCGGTGTTGATTTGATCTTCATAGTTTCCAGGAAGTATCTCAAAATGATGTTTTACCATCTTTTCAGAGATGCGCAACTAGTGAAAAAAAATTGACAGGATCCTTAAAATATTTATTGCTTATTTTCATGATAGTCATTCAGCAGTTTTCCATTTGAAATTAGGTTGACTACTGCTGGATTGTGTATATATTTGTTTACTAGTGATTCAATCAAATCCTTTTATAACATTTCCACTCTAGTTGATACCCCTAGCTATTTTATGGAGAAGGCTACTTAGTACTTGTGATATTTTCTAGTTTTATTTTTTCCTCATCATCGAACTGCCATTAGTGAGTGCTTAACTCTCTACATGTTTTCTTGGGGGGACCTGCAGAGTAATGTTAGCATATCACCGTATAAGTGACCTCTCCACATCCATTACCCAAACAGGCACAAATTTGTCAGAAAATAAACAAACAAAGGAACTATAGTTACTTATGCCAACTTCAGTCACTCGTTTCTCTGAGGCACCTATAAGAAACTTCTGGGAAATTTTATGAATTTGGAAAGAAATTAAGACAAGTTCCGCTTCCACTTTTAATCACTCTGCCTCTTTCTTTCCTAATTTTTGTCAAGAGTAAGAAAAAGCGAAAAGAAAATGTCAGCTAGCATGCACTATGTTACGCGGTTGTACTGAATATCAATTATCATGCATAGATCTCTTGTTCCTTCTGTTTTGTTATTATGAAATTTATAGCTACGTACTGAAGGAACCTTTGTTGAACTTGTGCACATGTGCATATCTACAAGGATGACTCAGCAGGCAGTGGTAAAGCTACTGAATTGATCAATTAGTGCTAGAAACCAGTGAATAAATACATGCAATTCTAAATTGGAGTGTTGTTGGCAAATATATGTTGTATTTTGTGTTCATGGACTACTGGACTAGTCTCATTACTGGATTCACTTTGATGACTTCCTCTATCTCCATCCTCTTGACAACTGAAGGTTTCAATTTGATGCTAGTGAATGTGTATTGCAATTATATGCCTATGACTGTCTTGCTAATATGAAAGTCATCATGTGGTTTAGGGTGTGTAACACAACAATATGTGGCCTTAAGGGCTGCTTGGTTTTCTTATGTGGGGAAACTGAGCAAATAGGCTTCGCCATTAACCTGCACTAGTAAGGGCCTTGTGCACTTCCCTTTTATTTCCAATTCATACTTATTTTTTGCTACTTGCATCATATATATCGTTCTTTTTAACTGATCTTCTTTATCTTTTTCCAGCATGCAATGTGGTGCATTCAAGACAACGGCGCTAATCAGGTGAGATGGCTGTTTGGAGGGTGTTCCTGGCATCTCACTTGACAATATTAAGGTATGTTTGATGAAGGGTTCCGGCCATCATTAACAGAATTGGCAATCTTTTCCTTGTGTTATAAGAATCAGGAGATAAACCGAGTTTGATACCCCTATGCAGATTTGTTTATAACTAATACAATATATTATAAGATATCTTTGTGCGCGCGCGTGTAGATACACAATCTGAGTTTTCTCTGTCCAGCTATTTTGTATTCTACATTCTACCTGTTCTACAGTCAGCTGTTGCACTGTGTTTGTGTCACAGCATACTTATTTGTGTAGTCCGTTGCTTGTCTATCTTTGTACTGTGGCAGAACTAGCTAGAAACGGATCGATCTCTGTGGGTCAACTTTAATAATTATAGTAAGGTTACTGAGGAACCAACTGAATGAAAACTTTCCTACATAATGCTTCTTGCAATATCGATCTGATTGTCTTGTTAGCTTTTCTGTAACTTAATTGGTTTCAGAATCAAGGTATTTTCTTACCAACGATTCTATTTAAATCTTGTAACTTTGACTAGAACTTGTGAGTCAGATCAAAGCTTTATGAGATGAACTCCGGACTTGTAGATTCATTTTCACAATTAAATGCAAAGATTATAATCGATCTATTTCTTTATTGTCTTCACTGATGAGTTAGTAGCATTAATTTATGTCTATGAATTGAGAGGATGATCCTATTCTTCCTGTACATGGAGACAGGAAGAATAGGATCATCCTTTTGCGCAATGCAATTTCAATGGAGGTGCATTTCTTTTTCAGGGGATCCAAATGCCCATTCTGCCTCCTAGCCAAAAAATGAATCAAACGACAGTTTTTCACTGTCGTCTGATAAGGCACGTTGCTATTGTCTATCTCAATGTCGTCTGATTCACCGTCGTCTGATTGGTGAATCAGACAATAGGACAAAACTGTCGTCTGAAGAAATTTCGCACAACAGCAGCGACTTACATGACTATTGTCTGAACACCAGAAAGAACAACAACGATGAATATCTTAACTCTTGTGCAAGTCAATTTCAGACAACAACTGCTAGAAGAGAGAAACTTGTGACTAACAGTCAGAAAACATTGGCTTATAAATAAACAGTTGTCTGAATGAAGCTTGTACAGCAGTTGTCTGAATGAAGCTTGTACATCATCTGACTAGCTGGTTACCATTGATTGAATTCAAACAAGACGATAGAATAAGCCTGTAGCCATTGTGTATCATTGTTTCATAATATAGCATCTTGTAACAAACTGTTGTCTGAAATCAAGTCATACAATAGTAGCTTTCCTATTCTCTGTGGTTTTCCTTAACTTCAGACAACAAATTATTTAATTTTTTGTTGTGTTATATCTAGTTGGACAATTGAATAGGTTTGAAAACTATTGTAGATAGACGGTTCACACAACAGTTTTTTTGTTTCTATTCTTGTTATGTTCATTTGTTAGACAATGGTTTGCTGGTGGTATTGAATTGTCTGCTATAGAAGAGAAAAACATACATTTTGCACAATAAAAACAACACATCCACAACACGTCCTTGACTCCAGAAGCACATCCATTAATTTCAAAAACTATTTCATCCCAACGGAGGAATTAATACATCCATTGTTTAGATAGTTTCATATATGCATTTAGGTGCTACATACTAGTCTAACAAAAAGTGAAAGCACTAGTACAAAATATGATTGAAGCTTGAGCATTTATGATCTTCCCATGCTTTTGGGTAGTCTTGCATCATACACTAGCCGAGTTGAGGGCTTGAATGAAGTCTTACTAGCATCTTTGTATCTGCAGTAAGATGAAAAATACTAGATCAGGTGATGTATACTAAAAAGCAAAGGAGATCCCAAGCTTATTATCTCATCTACCACTAGTCTAGCATGCACTAAAAATAAAAGAATGAAGAGTAGGTAGCACAAGTACTCTGAATCTACATTTTAGACTAAATTGATTAAATGATTTGGAGACGCAAATGAGAACAAACTGAAATAAGGAATATTGAAAGTTATATGGAATCTCTAATTTCTTGATAGCATGCAAATAAACTGAATTTAATAAACCAAAATACATGCCCCAGTGGCAGAAACTATTTAAGGTTGTAATAAAGAGAAGATTTACTTTGGGTTAACAAACTCCTTTATGGTACCTCCTGTTTTTGTGAGCTCCTCAATGTCCGGACCAAGTTCCAAAATTAACTGCATATGGAAAGTCAATGGTGATGATGTCTAAAATATGTCCAGGAACTCCAAGAAAATTGCATTAAAATATGAGATGTGGTAGTCGTCATACATTATCTCTAAGAACCTATATCTTTAGACTCCATTGACAATTTTATCATTTATCAATTTACTCTATAACATCTAGTCCCTACATATACAACTGCACATGATCCTTCATTCCTTGAGGGAGACATGTACAAAGAAATCCAACGTGATCTTGACATACATACCTATAATTACATAACATTAACTAATGTTAAACAAATACCAGAGAGGTTGAGAACCAACTCAAGTAGCACTTGCTATACCCATCACAATATTTGTTCAAGAAATAGGTAATATATACCTATGAATTTCATGACCAGAACATGATCTTTTATATCAATTGCAGTTGGGCATGTAATTCCATTTTTCACCATCCTGCATATGTACACCAACCCATCTATCATCAATTAGCAGGAAGATCCCAGCTTCGTAATTATGGTTTAAGTTAAAGCCAAGCAGTTCTTTGTATATGATATCGCCATAATCTACTTATCAAGAAATAAGTTAAGATCGTTGTCCATCTTACCTATCCAGATTCCTTTTTTCTTTCTCAGCCCATACCTTCACCATTTCCCTGGGGTTGTGCTTGTAGTATCCCTTTCTGTATCAACAGTCCCCTTGTACATATCCATCTCTGTCCCTGAAGTTGTTAAAACAAGAAATATTATGAAAATATTGTAATAAACACATATGGTCCAAAACCCAGCACACAAGTTCAATAGTCCTAGAAACTATAAAACTAGTTAATTTCTTCTTCTTTATGATGCTTTATGTATGATGACATGGTCAATTTCCATTAAAAGTACTATGACAAAGAACATTACAATACTTTATTAAGAAAAGATTCAAAACAAACATTACTAAGAATGAAATAAATGAACACATTTTTAACTCAATTACATTCGGTTTAACTTTTGACACTACTAGTTAGTCAAATATAATTTGCCACTGTGAATAAGCTAAAACTGTCACAGCACTTGCTTAAAATCCAGAACATATAATAAGAACATATTGTTTATTTAGTATTGATACTAGGACCTTTTTGGTTGGGAAGAGAGGAGGAGGGAGAGGGGGAGTCGACTCACTAGTCCACCAAGGTATTGAAATCCAGCAAGCTCAAGGCAGTGACGTAGTCTCTAGCTGAAACAAAAAGACACTGTTCAGGAAGAGACAACCACCCGATAAATGCAGAAAACTGAAAACGAGAACAAGATAAGGACAATAGACTTGTCTTTCTTTGGCAGCAGCACAAGATAATAGATAGAAGTCATAGAACCATGACAACTATCAAGAGCACTACCCCCAAATTCAATCAATCTAATGCTTTTATACTTAGTATCAACCCGATTAGAAGAAAAAGGGGAAAGAATACCAACATTAACTATCAGAATCAGCTATTTTCTTCCTACAAAAGGAAGCATAAGTCACTATAACAGATCAATAGAAGTCATTTATATCACCAAAAAATGCCAAGTCAAGAAAACATAAATACATCAAAAATAGATGATAAGATATATATATATATATATATATATATATATATATCCACCTGGTTAATGTAATCTAATAATCGACAAACACTAAATAGCTCATCCTCATTCAAGTATCTATTAACACTAAATCCATACCCAAAATCACTTGGACCATACGGAAAACTCAGTTTAATTTTTTGCACATTTTCCAAGACCACATAGCCTAAACTGAAGCACTGAAACAAAATCGAAGCTAATACCAATACTTAGAGCAAAAGAAAAGAGTAATCCACAAAAAATCAACACATATCTATGGCAACTTCATGTTTAATTTTCTAAGCTAAGGTACTAGACAACTGTAATTCTTCACAACCAAGACATTAATTTAATTGAGCAGAAACCAGTGTTCTATTTTCCAAGAAATTGAGACAGTTTAACACCGAGAAAAGTAGTAACTTCAAGTACTTAAATAATTTCAAGCACAAGATGCCCAGAAAGAAAAGCAACTTAAAAAGATATAAACAAGTATATATGGGTAGAAACATAAATTAAATTACTGAACTGTGAACCCAAATGTGTGAAGCAGGCGAACAGACGTACAATATGTACGGAAACATAGAAGAAGAGCTCAACAAAGTCCAATCAAGAGTTCTCCTTCCACTGAATTCCGTTGTTTCCTACAAGTCCGGAAATCTCAAGGTTAGAAATCCATATAATCTAAATCAACTAATCTGAATCCACAATTTGAAACTAGAGATCTTACCTTTCTCTACCTCTGAACCATCTCATATTCATAACCACTCTACTCTGCTTCAGCACTCAAACTTTTCCATTCAAGACCTACATGATATCCAAATTTAGAAAATGCAAAACAAAATGCATAATCTTTAGAACTGAAGCTTCGATTTTGACAAAAAGGAGAGTTCAAAACCTACTGAATCAAAGCGGTGGTGGAGGAGTTGCAAGATGGCTGCCAGAAATCGATGAAGGTAAGGGAGCAGCAGTGTCGCCGCTTGGAGGATCACGTGTGGAGGCAGGAGTCGGTGCATGGCGGTGCTGGGATTGGGTTTTGATCGTATTGAGGTGCTTGTTCGATTGGTAGTGGTGGAATCATGAATTGGTGGCCAGAAATGGTGGTCTCTAACCATGGCAAGGAGAAATGGAAGGGAGAGAGAACAGAGAATTGGGTGTGCGGCTGAGGAAGAGAGAGAGAGAGAGAGCGCGTTGGGTTTCTAGGGTTAGTTTCTTTAAATACTAGTCGACATCAAAGTAAAATTTTGCCAAATTAATGGAGGGAAGAGTGAAAATTAAAATTTTGGCTAAGTATTCACGCGCTAGCATGTTGAAACCTAAAACTTAGACAACATCAATTTCAGTACATTGTCCGAAAGAGAGTGGCACAATAGACAACTAAAAAACTGTTGTGTGAAACAAAACAATCAGACGACATATTTTTCAACCATTGTATTAATAGTAATTGCACAACAAAGAAGTAATAACTGTTGTGTGATTAAAAACAATCAGACAACATCTTTTATCCACCATTGTGTTAATCAACCTTGGACAACATAATATAATAACTGTTGTCTTAATTAATTCATTCAGACAACATAAAAAAAATCAACCATTGTCTGAAATGCTATTGCATAAGAGCCAAGAAAAAACTGTTCTTGGAATCGAAAACTTAGACGACAGAATATTTCTTGCTGTCATCTGATTAATTCAGACGATAGTTAAAATGTTTGCTGTCATTTGATTAATTCAGATGACAGTTAAAATGTTTGCTGTCGTCTGATATGTGTTGTCTGATTCTAAAATTGGTGTAGTGTATGGTAAGAAGCTTGTTTAACTTTGGTTCTTCCTCCAAAATGCGCAAACCTATGGTTCTCCGTCATGCAAATTTGCAAGCTTATGAGGAAGCCAACAAGCAACTTGCATTGGTACCTAGTACGGAACATCCTCCATCGAATAGAGGAAGGCCTAGCTCTCCCTTTGCCTCTCCTAAGAAACTGAAGCTTACACTTGTGGAGCTCACAGTCAGTAGCAATGGGTCACCTACACCACCAAAGAAAGTGAAGATGCATGCAGCCTCAATCAAGCTTTTTGTCAAATCATTGGGACTAGTAGATGGGTGAGGCTACATGCTTGCCGAAGTCATTAAACAGGTCCTCTTGGCTGCAATTGTTGGTGATTTGGATGGCCTGGGTGCCCAGATCATTGTGGGGTGAAACCCATGCCCAATTCTGGATGAGTTCGATGGAGGAGGCGGAGCGGCTGCATGCTTCTCTATATTTGATATGGATCGTCGTCCTCCTGTCTACTCCATCTTTTGGCCTGGTGGCTCCATCTCATCTTTGTATGGCAGGCGAGAATGGAAACACACATGCCTTTACAAGAACTCAGTTAGATGGAGTTCCATGACAAGAAAGACTCCGATGGTGGTACCTCTTGTGTCAGCACCATCGTCTTGGGGTTTTACGGCAATCCAACTAGGCTTGATGTTGAATGGGCCTATTCGGCCTTTATCTAGGCTTAGAGCCTGGTGAGTTTATGGGTTTTGACTTTTGGGTCCAAAAGATCTAGTGGTAGTAGGCTGCTGGTTTGGTGGCTGCTTGACAGTCAGCTTCGCTTAATCGACGACTTGTTGACGACGATGTTGCAGAAGCAATCACAACAGGCAGTAATGCAGAGTTGCTGGGTTCGAGTGCTCAATAAGAGTTGCGTGTCCAGATCAAATCTGGCCAAGGCTTTAGGCGGTATTTGGGCCCAAATCAGAACCCATCTGTTGGGTTCATCTTTTGCAGGAACCTGAATTTGCGATTTTGAGGATGATTTGCTTATATTGAGGCTAATGTTCCTGGCAAAACCCCTTATCCCTAGCTTGAAAGGCAAGAAAAATATAAAGGTAGGTGTGGTAGGGGCCAGTATACTATATATGTCTTGCATTTTTCCATAATTTATAGGCTCGCTTTCAATAAGTGAGTGATTAGTTCGAATATAGGTGGTCTATTTCTATGTATTACAGTAGTTATCTAACCACAACTTTTTGATCTGTCTAGTTGAAGGCAGCAGAATGATATGTAATGACCATCTTGGCATGAGTTTAATGAAATCCACATTTCTTTAAAAAAAAAAAGCTATAATTTTAGTGAATATCTAGATTTACCTACAGTCTCCATTAATTAATCTTATTAATTGTTCGAGAAAAAAAAAATTCTTATTAGTTGACCCAAGTTCATATATAGAGTTTTTCTATTGAAACCTCCAAATTTACTCACTTGACCTCTTTGCTTTGTACACCTCTTATCAAATTTTTAAATACTAAAATTACTCACTAAACCTCACTACAATTCCTCAAATAACCTCACTCATAAACAAATTATTATCTTTAAAATAAAAAAACTTAGTCATTTCAATGATTTAATTACTCTATAAATCTTAACTACAAATACATACCTTAATCAAACAACATGCATAAATTTTTTTTCCAATAAAATATAAAAAAAATCAAACACAAGGTATTGAGTTTCGAAAATTAATTTCTAATCAATAAGAAAATAACATGAACTATTTTGTGGTTTCTTTTTTTTTTGTATTTTAGCTGTTAAAGAAAATGAAGAAATCATTTTTTCTTAATGTTTATTTATTTTCTCTACTTTTTGTACCTCATGATTAATTATTAAAATATATATACTTTTTAACTGCTACTCTTTTTTTTTTTTTTTGCAAATATAATGGATATACTTAGATTCAGGTCATAAATTATAATAAGCTTTATTTTGTTTTCCCTCACCAATGCATGTTCAACATATATATCAATATATCATACATTTTTATGTCACATTATCTTAATAATATTTTTAGTTCTTATTAAATATATATGAATGCTTTAATGAGTATGTAGTGAAATTGAAAAATGAAAAATAGATAAGGAAAATAATAAAGAATACAATCTAATTTTATTGAATTGGAAAGTCTACATAAAATAAATATAATATTTTTTTGGGTATAATTATTGTCCTTAATAGTCATTTTATAGTAGGTTATATATGACATTTAAAAATTCATAATAGAGTGAGGTCAAGTGAGTAGATTTAGAGGTCCCAATAGAAACACTCTCATATATATTAACATTTTCATGAAAAAAATCAAATGCAAATAAAAGTTCATAAATTAATTGCCTCAAGAATCCCAAGAACAATGAAGAATTACTTTTTATTTTTTCACGTGTCAAAATATATTTTAATTATAAATGTACAATATTTTAAGTACTATAATTCCAAATATGAATAAAAATACTATTTTACTCTTGTCATTGTTTTCACATGAGTGCCACATGGCCGCCACGTCGGCATAAGATGGAAGTACTAAAGAGGCTAACGGAGGGTTGTACAAGACTTCCTAAAAGTTTATAGGCACCAAAAAGTGCACTTCATTATAATTCTGCTACCATATATATGAGGACTTTACCCTTAGGCCTATTTTGTTTCACGGATTTGAGGATTTGGGAAAGGAAAGTTATTTCTTTCCTTTGTTTGGTAACCACAAAGTCCGGAAATGTTTTCCTGACATAAGGGAAAGTTGGGGGTAAACTCATTCCACTCAAACTTCATGGGATTGAGTTTCCCATCCCATTTTCCAGCATTAATTGCAATAATTTTGGACAATAATACCCTATCATTAATTGCTTGAGTACCCTTGGTAGTGTTAAAAATTCATTCCAGGTTGTTTTTATTTTAAAATAGAAGGGTATTATTGAAACATTGATATATTTTTACTTTCCTTTCTTGCACCAACCAAACATCGGAAGGGAAATCAAATTATCTTTCCTGGATTCTTTCCCTGCTTTACCAAACATAGAAAAGGAAATCTAACAAGAACTTTAGTTTCCCGTCCCCACGAGAAAGACAATGGAATCGATTCCCTTCCATGAACCAAACGAGGCCTAAAGGGAAGGGAAAGGAAAGCAAAGATTTGATTAGAAATTAGGAGTAACAACTATTCATCAATTCATTACCAATCCTCTATTCCTCTTCCTTTGGAACATGATATGTCTAGTTGAATATTTGACTTGTTGCAGCAACAACCCAGACACCATGATCTAGGCTGTGTTTGTTTCGCGGAATCTGGGTATTGGGAAAGGAAAGTGTTTCCTTTCTTATGTTTTCCTTTGTTTGGGATGGCCAAGAAAGAGAAAATGATTCCCAAATAAAAGGAAAAAGAGGAGGAAACTGGTTCCCCCCCCCCCCCATGGCCCCACCCACTGGCAAAATTATATTACTAAATTGTCCCTGTTCAAAATCATTATTTACTAATATAACCAACTGTACTTCTTGTTTTTATGATTTTTGCACTACTCCTGCAATGGAAACTAAAATGTGTATTATACTACATTCCTAGTATTTCCAAACACTGGAAAAGAAAATTGCTGGGAATTGCAATTTCCTATGCCTTTGGAAAGAGCAAGGAATTGATTTCCTTTCCTTTCCTTAAACCAAATGTGGCCACCACAAATACATAATAAATACAACACACATATTTATCACACATAGACCTATAAATGGACCGGATTTGGATCGGATCGACCTAAATCCAAATCGGTTTACTTAAAAAAAAAATTCGATCCAAACCCGCTCTATTAACCCGGCGGATCATTGATAGCTCAATCCAAATCAATATCCGCCGGATTAACGAATACCCGATCTGCTAATCCGACCCGTTTATAATTTTAAATATTTTAAAATTTTAAATAGTAATATTAAATTTTATATCATGATACCTCATAAAATATTAATAAAATATTAAAACATGAAAAGTATCACCAAAAGTAGAATTACATTATCAAAATTCTTAATGTTTCTTGGAATCTTGGGTGATGGACTGTAGGGCTGGGATTTTTGAACCGAAAACCCTGGTCGGTTCGGTGCAGTTCCAATCGGTTCTTGATCTGAGGCTTTCGGTTCCATATAGAAACCGACCCGAGGAAGAGGGTATCAGTTCGGTCCTGGTGTTTGGTGTTTGTCATCTCTTAGAACCGAATATCCCCATTAATCGACACATTGCCTAAATCGACTAAAGCCCTAAAGGCCTAAAGTGCTAAACGCCTCCTCTCATGAGTTCTTCACTTCTTCGCCTCTTCCCCAGTCCTTCAATTAATTGATTCAAAGTTTCAAACCATTCCCACTCTCGTTGAGATCGCCATTTGCCCATTTCGATTTCGAGTTCGATTTGAATACCCAAACATTTCTTTTTCATCCCCAACTTCCCATTCTCGTTAAGATCGCCATTTCGATTTGAATACCCAAACATTCCCAAACTCGGTACAAGGATGAAGGGAGTTGAGGATGAAGGGAGCGAGCTCTGATCTGTCCAAGGAGCTGTAGAGTGGGACGAGGTTGAAGAGCTCTGGTGTTAAGAACTTGAGATCAAGTGAAAGCCGATCACTTGGTGCTGGTAGATATTGATCACCATCTACCCTGTTAGCTTTGCAGGTCTGTAATCTTTGATTATTTGTTATAAACTTCATTTGTGGTGGTCTAGGAGTCTGATTGCCTTGTTTGGTTTGCAGGTTTGGTGTTTCTCAGCTTGGGGAGATTTGTTCTGAAGGTATTGTAAGTTTGTAACCGTTGATGATTCTCAACTTTAAATCTTTAATGTAGGAAGAAAGAGAGAAATCGTGGATTTTGACATGCAAACTTCAAATTTTATGCAGGCTCATTCTTTTCCATCATGCCCCAAACTTCTAGTGACGGACAATATGGGTCCAACCAGTCTGCTGCTTCTGATTTTGAACAATCTAAGCCATCCTCTGCTTGCAATGAAATCGTTATTGCAAGCAACAAGCCGGAAGCAAGCAAGGCTCGAAGCACTGCTCCTGTGAAAGAAAACGAGGAGAGAAAGGCAAACAAAGGTCAGATGTCTGGGATCATTTCACGAAGGTGGATCATCCATTAATCGACACTATTGATGGAGTTCAGAAGGTGGTTGGCAATACCAAATGAGCTCAATGTAAGTACTGTCCGACACATTTGGCATGCAATCCTTATGATAATGGAACTTCCTCTCTTAGGAAACACATAGAGATAGTCTACAGAGGGTACCCGGGTAGAGTTAAGGTTGAATCTGGGCAACAAGTGTTAACCAATGATGGTAAAAGAGGGCAGGGTAGTTTAGTTTCTGTGAATTGGAGTCAGGATAATTGCATTGAAGCTGCTACTCATATGATTGTTGTCGATGAACTTCCTTTTAGTTTCATTGAAAAACCAGGGTTTAATTATTTTTGTAGTGTTACTGTGCCTCTTTTTAAAGTCCCTTGTAGAGGAGTGATAATGAAAAACTTTCTTCGCATGTATGATGCGAAGAAGGATGAGTTGAGGAGGGAATTGAAGTCTCGTTGTATTAGTTTGACAACTGACACTTGGACTTCTTGTTAGAATATAAACTACATGGTAGTTACTGCTCATTTTATTGATCGGGGATGGACAATGCATAAGAGAGTGCTTGCATTTTGTGTAGTTCCAAATCATCATGGTGTAACAATTGGTAAACTGTTAGAGTCTTGTCTCATTGATTGGTCCATTGATAAAGTTTTAACTGTTTCAGTTGACAATGCATCTGCGAACAAGCGTGCTATTGATTATCTTAGGAGGAAAATGTGTAGTTGGGATATTGAACCAGTTTGTAAAGGTAGGTTTATGCATATAAGATGTTTAGCTCACATTGTAAACCTCATTGTGAGGTCTGGTTTGAAGTTGTTGGAGAGGTCAATGGCAAGCATAAGGAATGTTGTCAGGTATGTTAGGAGCTCAAGTGCTAGGTTAGAGGAATTTGAAAAGGCTGTGGAGAAGGAGAAAGTTGAATGCAATAAGATTTGCATTTTAGATGTTCCAACAAGGTGGAATTCCACATTTCTTATGTTGGACAAATCTTTGGAGTTGAAAAAGGCTTTTCAGAGGTTGTCTGATGATGATGAAAGGTACCATAGCTACTTTGATGAAGATGAAGAAGTTGCTGAAGATGAGGCAGAGACTACAAGTAGGAGGAGAGTGCCTACGAAAAGAGTTGGGCCACCAACTAAAACAGATTGGGACAATGCAGCCATTTTTGTGAAATTCCTGAAGGTCTTTTATGATGTGACAGTTAATGTAAGTGCTTCACTTACCCCTACTGCATACAAGGCCTTCCATGATGTTGTAACCATTGAAGTTGAGCTTGAAGAACTAAGCTCAATTGGTGTAGGGCCTGATTCAAGTCACTCTGACGTGGTATTGTATGACATGGCAGTTCAAATGAAGTCCAAGTATGACAAGTATTTTGGTTCCTTGGATGACATGAACGAACTTTTCCTAGTTGTTATGGTCTTAGATCCTAGGTATAAGTTGAGAAACATTGGTAGAGTGTGTGAGGTGTGGCTGAATTTGCCTAGTGGGGAGATCAAGAATAAATCGGAGGAAGTGAAGCAACTTACTATAGAACTTTGTGACTTGTACAGTGAGTCTAATGATGCATCAACTGGAGGACAGAAGAAGAAAACACCAATTACTAATGAAACAACAACTGGTAATAGTAGAGGCAGATTGAGTGTAGTAAGTGGGAAAAGGGCTGTTATGCTTGAAGATTGGAATAGGTAGCTTGAAGAAAACAATGAAGTTGTTGTGGGACATGAAGTGGATCGTTATTTGCTGGACCCTATAGAAAAACCAAAAGTCAAGCAAGGAGAAGAGGATGATTGGAAGATTTTGGATTGGTAGAAGCTGAATGGAGGTAAATATCCCAACTTGCAAGCATTGGCCAGAGATGTATTAGCAATACAAGTGTCTACAGTTGCAAGTGAGTCCAGTTTCAGCACTGAAAAAAGGGTGATAGATCCATATAGAAGCTCTTTAACTCCGAGGACAGTTGAAAAGTTAATATGTCTGCAAAATTGGCTGAAGTCTGATTCAATTATGGGGTTGGAATATGTACCAAGTGTAGAGGAAATGGAGACCTATGAACAACTTGAAGCTGGTATGTGTTTCTTACTTTCTGTGCTTAAAGACTTAAATTTTTATTTATTTTTTCTCTGTTAAAATTCCCCTGAACCATACTGATTTGTTCTGTTTTTGCAGAACATGAAAAGGAGGACAGAGACAAGGCTAACAATGTTGGTGGATCTGCAGAAGCACCAAGTGTGAAAACAACAAAAACCAAAAGTAGTGCGGCTTCAGTTTCAGCCCCTACAACTAAGAAGAAGAAACTTAAAAAATGATGTAGATTTGCTTTGTCAAGTATGAAGTTTGCAGTTTGCAGATTTTTAATTTTTGAAGGCTTCAATTGTTTTCTCAGTTTTTTGTTTTCATTTAGGATTAAATACTACTTACTCCCTATACTTATAGGGTTTCGTCGTTTCAGTCCCTGACCTTTGAATTTCACCTAAAAAGTCCTTGAACTCTCAATTTCCTCCCAATTCGTCCCTACCGTCAACCCTCCGTCCAACAGTCCGTTATCTCGCTGAGGTGGCAGTCATTTCCATGCCAAGTCAGCTGGGTGCATTAAATTTCAAAGGAAAAATGACCAACTTACCCCGTGCTTCAATTTTTCCATTTTTTCACTCCTAACTTGATCAATTTTGTTGCTCCAAATCCCCAAATCACATAGATCATAAACCAAAAAATGATTTCTGCTAATTTTTTGTGGCATAATAACCCAAACAATCAGAGTAAGCTGGAAGCATGGCATAATAACCCAAACAATTAGAGTAAGCTGGAAGCATAAATTGAGCAATTAAGGTTCATCAACTATGAAGGTTCAAGACAACCATTCACCTACATTCATAATAAACCCAAAACACATGGTATTTTCAGCAATAGCAAGCCACAAAACAGAGATCTAATTTACCCAAAATAAGAAAAATCTGAGCATTACATCCTCAATAATTGTTCAAGTAGAAGATAGCTCTAATCATCTTATCAAAAGATTAGAGCTAGCAACCAAGTGTCACAGCACAAGGTTGCCCAAAAAAGGATGCCTAAAAATTAATAATCTGCTTGCTAATGTCCGTTCCATTTCGACAACTATTTTCCATCTCCTTTACCTGAGTATTGCTTGATCCTTTGAGAGGACCTTGTAGCTGTTGTATCTTGCTTCCTTGATGCCTTAGAAGATTGGACTGGCCTTGAACCTGCTGGGGCAGATGCAGCTTGAACAGGCCTCGAAGTTTGCTTAGCAGATGCTGCAGCTTGTTGAGGCCTTGATGCTTTTAGAGCCGACCAATTTACTTCCAACCTTGATGCCTTCAAGGCAGCCATTTTTTTTCTGGAAACATACACAAAAACCCAATAGAAGTACATGAGCAGAGTTTAAAAAAGGTTGAGCATTACATACATGGAGATATAGAAAAGATAATCAATTAGGTTACCCTTTGGTACTCTGCCCTTTCTTTGGCTTTTTGCCTCAATTCATTATTGGTCATGGACTGTTTCTTGGCTTTCTTGGACTGCAACAAATAAGGAACAAGTAATAACCATGTTAATTGACAACCACACTTCAAATGACAATTACTTGAGTCATATAAGTACTTTATACTCCCATTTTACCTGATTTTCAGAAGTTTGTCCCTCCTCATTGGAATTCTTCCTCTTCCTATTCAATGTTGCAGTCTTCTTTTCTTTTGGGGGTAAATGTCTTTGACAACTTTTGATGTTGTGACCAACTTGGCTACAATTACGACACCTCAGCGATCTTTGTACCCTTCCTAGTTTAACACCACCATCTGTCACCTTTTCTGAAGCATGCTTGAATCTTTTTGTTTTTGGTCTTCCAGGTTGCCTTGTATATTGGGGGGTAAGATAGGTGGATCCTCACCTCTAAACCATAAATCCATGCTATTAACAGGCTGGACCAGGTTGCTATAGATACTCATATAGGTCTTCTTGAGATAGCAAGCTGCCACATAATCATCCGGGTCTTCCCTCTTCATGTAAATGGCAGAAATAGCATGCTTGCAGGGAATTCCAGTCAAGTCCCACCTCCTGCAAGTGCATGTCCTCATTGCAAGGTTCACTACATTCTTTGATCCCTCAATATTGTCAACCTCAGCAATGTCTCCACCATTGAATGTTGCAATACAATCCACAGCAGCCTTATCCTTGTTTGTCTCTATAATAGCCCTTGGCTTGGGGCAGATATTCCCATGGTATCCTTCCATTTTTTCCTTCCTCACTGCAATCCGTCTCATTAGCTTTACCCTTAATTCTTCAAACATAGTCACAGGAGCCTTACCCCTAGCATCTAATATCCAGGCATTGAAACTCTCACAGATGTTGTTAATCATGATGTCACAGTCCACATCTGTGTTGAAGAAAGCCCGACACCAATGTATAGCTGGTCTCTCAGGTGCTGCAAACATAATCAATTAGGTTGCGATAAAAAACATCATATTCTAAAGAAAATAGAAAAATGGAACAATATTGCAAGTAAAAGCACAAAAAAGTACCTGTCATCCAGTTGTAGGCATCATTATCTAGGCTTTTCATCTCATTCATTTCTTTCTGAAAATAAGGCAAGGTGGTTGCCTTCGCACAAGCCCACATTTGATCCTTCATGACCTTTCCCGAAAAGGGCTTTGTGAAATTTGTCCACATATGCCTCACACAAAATCTAATGTGAGCCCTTGGGACTACCTCTTCAAGTGCAGGTATTAAACCCTTCTGTTTATCACTTATAAACACCTAACCCCTTCCTTCATGTTCAATGTCCAGATCCTTCACCAATAACTCCAGAAACCATATCCATGCATCCTTGGTTTCCAGCTCCACCATCGCATATGCAACCACCCATGATGTGTTATTTGCATCAATTGCTACAGCTATTAACAGTTGCCCCCCAAAAGGTCCCTTTAGGTGTGCCCCATCTAGTCCAATGATAGATCTGCATCCAGCCTTGAAGCCATTTTTTAGAGCTCCCAAGCAAATATACATCCTTTTAAAAACTGGCCTCTTGCTACCTTTAGGAAAACTACACTTAATATCAATAGAGGTTGCTGGATCAACCCTCTAAAGCTCCCTGCCATAATCACAAAGCCTTGCATATTGCTCTCGAATGCTTCCCTCATATTCCAACAGAGCTTGCCTTTTAGCTTTATATGCCATTGAGTTGGAAACCCTTGCTCGAATGGTTGAGGACATTGTTTTTGCAAGAGATTCTGCAAAAACAAACAGTCAACACTTTAATATATGGTAAAGCAACACAACTGCAAACATAATTAAGCAACACAAATGGACAACACATTTAGACTTTGAAATTTCATACCTGGCTTCACACTCTGATTAACCACAATCTGGTCCTTAAACTTTGCTGTCAAATATCTAAGCTTCACCATGCTATTGTTAAATTTTCTTGTGCACTTGTGTGTACCATCATATCCCTTGATCATGAGAGTGCTCTCATGCTGCATTTTGGAAGCAAACAGAAAGAAGGGACAATTGTCCTCCTTGCATACAACCCGCAGCCTTGTCTTATCATTCTAGATGAAGATATATTCCCATCCACCTTGAATAGCATGCTCCCTCAATGCATCTCTCAATACTTGAACTGTGGCAAACTTCTGTTTTAGTTTAAATTCTGGTTTCTTCATGTCAGATTTGGGATTGAATTCCAGTCCTTCATCTTCAAGCTCCCCATCGGAATTTATGGTAAAACCCAAATTCTCATCATCAGAATCTTGAAAACCAAACATGGCCTCATTATCTTCAAACTCAGTCACATTTTCTTGCTCACTTTCCCTTTGACTACTAGTAAGCTTTACACCAGCTTTAGGTGTTCTTTGTGTAGCTACTTCATGCACAACTCCTTCCATCCAATCCTCATTGTCCTCATCACCATACTGTTCATACTCCTCATCATTGGCCTGGGGGTCATAGTCATCATCCTCACTGCCATCTTCACCAGAACTGACTTCCTCACTGTCATCTTCAATAGAAACCCCTTCCTCACTGCCCCCATCATCAGAAATCCCTTCCAATCCACCAAAGGTCTGAATAGCATTGAAGTAATCGATATTTACATCATGAAGACCTGAACTTTCATTCTCTACACTACTAGACATCCCCTGCACACTAGAATGCCCTTGCACACTAGATTGCCTTTGGACGCTAGACTGCCCTCCACCACTTGTGACTTTCCCTCCAGTTGAGCCTTGCTTACCACTTGAAGTATACTCCAACAGCTTCTGTTTTCCCTTGTCCTTTGGATTAAGACCACAAGCTGTGCTTGCTTGAGTTGGTACATGGTCTTGGTCAACCTCTCTGATCTCAATTCCCTTGCTTCTTCCTGGTATTGGTTCATTTGATATCTCCTTAATCACCACACCTGGCTTTTTTGTTGGTTCATCCGGTAATTCTTCTATGACCACCCCACAACTACCTTTTTGACTGAAAAAGAAATCTTCAAATATGAAGCAATCCTCATCCTCTTCCCCAAACACCCCTTTAAGCTCCATGTGGTCCAAATAAAGTATGATCAACCGCCAATGGGGAATAGCTGTACACATAACCATCACGTCTGCATCTGTTTCCAATTTCATCAACTCATCAGTTTCATCCCCACACCTATACCAGTAGTCGATTCTTTGGTGTTCATATCCCGGATTCAGTTGCTTAACCATGTTGTCAACCTCTACAAGGGACATCTTGTCCTTGTCTACGTTATCAAAGTAATCCACCTTTCCAGCAACATATGTGCCCTGCCTCAAGCACCCTCCATGATAAACTTTAACCGTAAAATAGTCTGGATGTTCTGCAAATTCAACAATGAAAATGGTTGGTCAATGCATATGGTCAATTAAAAATAGTTAGTCAATGAAAATGGTCAACCAAAAACATTTAGTCAATGCAAAAAACACTTAACCAAACTGCCTCCATGAATAGCTTAAAACAAAAAGGAACCAAACAAAAAGCCTTTACAGGGCCAATATTCTTCACACATGGGAGACAAAGACAAGCACAATTCTTTACTTTACTAAAAGCCAAACTAGGACCACAACCAGAAACCAGACAGAAACAGCAATATTAAAAGCCAAACCTACACATCCAACCACAATTTCGACAGTATTAAAAGCCAACCTAGCAAATTCAACAACCACCGAATGCAAATCTCAATTCACTAAACCCACACACATAGTAGGCACAATCTCTATTACCACTCAATACAATAAGCCATCTTTCTCGAAACCCAGAAAGGCAGAAACCCATAAACCGTACCATATCCTCAAATTTTAATCAAACCCTAGCACTCGAAACCATCACCACACTAAGAAAAACCATTTTTAGCTACCAGCAATCCCATTGCAATAACCCAGAAACAGAAGGCGTAACCAATTTAAAAACCCCCCAATTTTGTATTTCAAAACCGTAGATTTCGTCATCTTCAATCCCTTCATATCGGAGATGAATAGTTCCCCTCCAAAACTTACCATAATTCGGGATTTCATCCTTCTCATTCTCCCAGTCTGTAGCTCGAGGAACCCACAAATCAGCATCGTTCGCGACCATGTCGCCACCACAAAACGTCGTTCTTCTTCGACTCAGGTTGCCTTCCTCGCTCCTAGTAACATGATAGGTTCTGGGTTTTCGATTTGCAATGTTGCCGGATCTGGGTTTTTTGGGAGTTTGGAACTTGGAAGAGATTAGATCCGTTCTCACAAAATCGATTTTTTAGGGTTTCTTGGGAGTTTAGGATCTGATTTCGACTATATCAGATCGAACGCACCGTAATAGAGGCAGGGTTGTTTTCATCATTTTACAACCGACGTGGATCCACGTGGAGCCAGGTGTCGACTCAAGTGGCGCCAGGTGTCAACTCAAGTTGCCACATCAACATCTTAACAGACAATTTTGACTGAAGGTTGACGGTAGGGACGAATTGGGAGGAAATTGAGAGTTCAGGGACTTTTTAGGTGAAATTCGAATGTCAGGGACTGAAACGATGAAACCCTAAAAGTATAGGAAGTAAACAGTATTTAACTCTTTCATTTAGTTAATGGCAGTTCAGTGAATGGCAGGTTCAGAATTGAACAATATGTCATAATCTTAATTTTTGAATAATGCAGAATTGCTTGTATCATTGTATGCCTATTCGCCTTGGTGATTGCTCATTTGATTCTTGGATTGGTGGAATGGTGTAATGAGGAAGCTGGGAGGAGTCTGCATAGCAGCCATTGCTAATGGAGTTGTGCAGATGCTTATTGCTTTAAAATGTTTAACCTATTGTGGAGTGTGTCAAACTGCTCATTGTGATTCTATTGAAAACTTGGAATGTTGCAGACTTTAGAATTTCAGACTATCTTGTTCTGTTTCATACTTTCAGTTAGAATGTTTAGTTGTTTGAAACTTTCAAAGTTTCAATTGTTTCTGCATTATTTGTTTTGTTTCAGACTTCCAGTTTGTAGTTTCTACTTTCCATTTGCAAGTTGGATAGTTTGGAACGTTGTAATGGCATAATGGCATGTGTTTATGACTTTGCATATTGCAATTTTGCAGAATTTCTGTCACTTTTGTTAAACAGGTCAGTTTTGAAACAGGAACCGAAAAAACCGAGAACCAAACCGTATGTGATCGGTTCGGTCCCATCTCGGTTCCTAAGTTGAAAAAATGCATACCCGAACCGAAAATATACTAATCGGTTCGGTCTCGGTTCCAATGAAAAACTGCCAAAATGGGACCGATCCTAGCCCTAACGTCTACCTCTACAATTCAGGTTCGAACTTGGATCGTGGGGGTTCCTCTCACACTTTTTTATTTTTTTCAATAAAAAAAGGTTAAAGTTTTATTGATAGGATTATAATATGGGGTTACAATCCTTGGTAATTAAATCTAGAATACAACTTGGAGGCCTTGCATGCCAATCCTCACTGTGCCCATCGTCAAAAGCCAAACTGGCTAATCGATGTGCCACTTTGTTACATGACCTGGGAGAAAAACTAATTTGAACTCCCTGCATAACTTGAATTGTTTGTTGGATGTCTTGCACTAAATTGCTTAGTTCAGATAGGTTTACATCAGTACGAGCTAGATCTTGTATTGCCAGTAAGCAGTCTGACTCGATGATTGCTTGTTGGAGACGTAATGTCTTCAGGAAATTTAAACCTTCTCGTATGGCAAGGAGCTCTACCTGTTGAGCTGAATTGACATGCTGCACTGGCTTCATGAATGCAGCTATAAAGCTTCCAGTTGAGCTTCTTAGAACACCACCAGTTTCACCATATGCAGCTTGTGTTACAAAGGCCCCATCTACATTGAGTTTGGGGATCTCTGCAGGCTTCCAATTTTTCGCTACATTCTGGATCTGTGTAGCAGGCACTTGTCGAGTTTGTCGGAACTCTTCCAACCAGGTCAAACACCCAAGCATAATGTCATTTGAAGACTGAGCACTGTCTTCCCACAACTTTGTATTTCTGTTCTTCCATAGACCCCAGATGATCATAAGAAGCTTCTCAAAGGTTTCAAGTTTGAGATTCATAGCCTTTTCCAACATCCACTCTTTGAAATCTAAATTAGGTAGAATAGAGGACTGAAGAAAGAAAGGTGCACCTGACAGTAGCGAGATGGCAGTAGGGCATTGGCAAAATAGATGCTCTGTGCTTTCCAATCTGTGATTGCATAGCAAGCATCCCATATCTCCATCATAACCTTTCTTCAAAAGCTGTTCTCTTTTAGGGAGAAGATTATTGCACGCTCTCCATGCACATATCTGAACCTTACCTGGAATTTTTGATTTCCAAATACCTTTCCAAAGTACTTAAAAAGGATCACCATTCGAGGATGAAGCTAAAACATTTCCTAGAACCTGCTGCCTAGCTATCCAATAAGCACTCTTCACCGTGAAGAGACCTCTCTTCTTAGGAGTCCAACATACTCTATCCGGGGTAGGATGTTGTCTCAATGGAATGCATAAGATACTTGCTGCCACTGTGGGACTAAACAATGTGTTGACTGAGGTATGAATCCAGGTTCTAGTTGTGGAATCAATGAGGTCTGCTACTGTTTCAAATACAGTGTTTACAGGTTTCTGAAGAAAATATTTAGGACAATTTGGTATCCATTGGTCCTTCCATATGCTAATCTAAGTACCACCTCCAATTCTCCACGAAGTACCAGCTTTGAGCAAAGGTCTGCTATCCAATATACTCCTCCAGGAATAAGACGGTGCATCTCCTAAGTTTGCCTCCCAAAAAGAGCAATGTGGAAAGTAGCAAGCTTTGAAAACATGCGCTACAAGAGAGTGAGGTTTGGTGATGAGCCTCCACCCTTGCTTAGCTAACATGGCAAGGTTATATGCATAGATATTCTTAAAACCCAAACCACCTTCATTCTTTGTTAAGCAAAGCTTTTCCCAACTCCTCCAATGGATCTTTTTCTTTCCGTCCATGTCACCCCAAAAGAAGGAGGCACAGAGCTTATGAATGTCATCACAGAGGCTTTTAGGTAGAAGGTAGCTCATAGCATAATTTGGCATTACCTGTGCCACAGCTTTGATGAGGATCTCTTTACCTGCACTGTTAAGAATCTTTGACTTCCAATGAACAAGCTTTTTTGAGACTTTATCCTTCAAATACTGAAATCTAGTTGTTTTAGATTTGCCTACACGTAGAGGTAGGCCTAGATAATGATCATGTTCCTCAACACACTTGACATTCAACACTGCAGTTAAAACTTCCTTTAGCTGAGGCTGCACATTATTACTGAACACTACACTGCTTTTAGTAAAATTGACCTTTTGTCCGGAGGCTTGTTCATAAGTGTTGAGAATACCTTTGAAGGCCAAACATTCATCCAACGTTGCTGCCCCAAAAAGGAGGCTATCATCTGCAAAAAATAGATGATGTAACACTGGTGCTTGTGGAGACATTTTTAAGCCTTGTATAGTACCAAATTGTGTTGCCTGAGAAATTAAGGCAGACAAGCCTTCAGTGCATAGTATAAAGAAATAGGGTGAGAGTGGATCACCCTGTCTAATACCTCTTGTCGGAAACACTTTCTCAGAAGATTCACCATTGACTAGGATTGCATAGCTAACAAAGGTCACACACCTCATTACCATATTGATCCAATTGGAAGCAAACCCCAATTTTGTAAGAATAGCTTGCAAATAAGTCCATTCAAGACGATCATAAGCCTTGCTGATATCCAGCTTAAGAGAGAAGAAACCCTCTTCTTCGGATCGAAGTTTGTGCATGAAGAAACTCACACTTTTTTATTTTGGTTAAAAAGAAACTCATGTATATCCTTTTTTTTTTCCCTTTTACTTCTTCCTATTTCCTTTTTTTTTTTCTAAAATATTATTTCTTCTTCCTATATCCAGCTTTTATACTAGAAATTTCTGAAAACTATAAGAAAAACTTGAAAAAGAAAATTTATAATGACTTTAAACAAGAAAAAAAGAAAATCATTTTTAATGGTTAGACAAATATACTCTCAACTTTAACGGCTTTTAAGGGGAGATTTAACGAACTCCCTTTTACTTCTTCCTATTTCCTTTTTTTTTTTTCTAAAATATTATTTCTTCTTCCTATATCCAGCTTTTCTACTAGAAATTTCAGAAAACTATAAGAAAAACTTGAAAAAGAAAATTTATAATGACTTTAAACAAGAAAAAAGAAAATCATTTTTAATGGTTAGACAAATATACTCTCAACTTTAACGGTTTTTAAGGGGAGATTTAACGAACAGTAAGTTAAGTGTAAGATAATGTTAAATGTGAGTGATTTAAGTGATATTTTTGAAAAGTCAGTGAGTCAAGTGTCGAACATGTCAAAACTTAGTAACTTTTTGCCTTCTTTTTATTTTTCAGTAAACTATTTGATATTGGTTTCGGTTGTGTTTCTATTTTTGGAGTCTCAATAAATATATATCTAATATACTTTACTTAAGAGTGTTTCTAAATATACCCAACAAATTTTTTAATGCACCTAGCAATCTAATTATTGGAAGCGGTTAATGTTTTATTAAAAATTTAAATAAACCCAGCAAAGTCCCCAAATTACCTCCACTTCAAACACCAGCACCGAAACAAAAGGAAAAATTTTATAAGACGTGCATGTATGCAATGCACGCATTTACAAATGTGATGACAAAGTTGTAACATGTGTCCTATTTTGTGTAATGTTAGTTCTATTAATGGTAATACACCATCTACGACATTGCTATAAGTTTTTGAACAAAATTGTTGTTAGTGTTATTTTATTTTAATTATATGTAAATAGTGTAAATGAATATGGTAATTTTATTCTCAGTGTTGTAATTTTTTTTTGAAGTACTCAGTGTTGTAATTTTGATTCATATAAACTATAATTTTTTGTTCACGTAAATGTAAAATGAGTGTATGATAAACATCACAATATCATGACTTGTTCCAAAGAAAAATAGGGAAAAACAAGTCTGTCGACACTGCCCAACATTTTTCTGCCTTCGTATGATCATTGAGGATTAAGTTTTGCATAGGATTATGAAATTGTACGTCTTCCAAAGCCTTGCTCTTTAGTTCTCTCAACACGTGGATCTTCGAGAGTAGTGATAGTCTGAGAAGCAAAGAGAGTTTAGATTGAGCAATTTGTGTGTGAGAGAGAGAGAAAGAGACCCTTGAGCGTTAATGGCATGGGGTAGAAGAGAGTTGAGCTTGGAGTATAGGCCAGGGCTTTCATCTGATTCCTCCTGTTTTTCTCAATCGTTTTTCTGTCAGTTCTAGATGAAATACTACTAGCGTACTGCTGCTCATCCATGGAGAGAATATAGCTTTAGCTTGGCTGTACCAAACTCCCAATTAACCTACAGTAACAGGAATCACAATATCCCACCCGCAAATTATAACAACACCATATGGTGATGGTGATGATATATATCAGAAAATTAAAAACAGATGTTGTCTGTCATCAATTTCATTGCAGAAAGAAAGCGAAAGGTGAAAGGTCAAATAAAAGCAAACATTATATATGATTAGATGCTAATCATGAACAATTTTTAGGTTCACCATTTGGGTGAATAAGCATATTCACCATCTCTTGCGATTAAGACATAATAACTTTATAATTTTTTAATCCGACCATTCATGTTGTATAACGTAATACAAAAATTAGCTCTGTAAATAATCAATCAAATTGAAGACCATTTAGTTATTCATTTCTATGAAATACATGAACGATTCATCATAATAATAGTAAGTGTTGTTAGAACCATCCATTTGTTTGATTCAAATAGATATTTAAATGATTTCCGATTTGATTGATTTTTTACAGAGATGATCTATAAAGGCTAATTTAAGATATAGACCGTTGGATATTATAAATTTATTAAGTAAAAGTATGTTAATTAACAATGGGGTGAATATGCTCGTTCACCCTAGGAGTGAACTTGAGAATTGTCCGCTAATCATGCATGCTATGCTGCTAATATATATATGGGTTAAATACTGTTTACTCCCTGAACTTTCAGGGAAAAAACTGTTCAGTCCCTGCCTTTTCAATTTCACACGTTTACTCCCTCATCTCTCAATTTTGGACCAATAGGTCCAATTTGTTATTCTCTGACCAAAAATGTCTATTCTACCCTCAAATTTTTTAATTAATTTGTTTTGAAAAGATTTTTTTCTCTTTTGTTTTGTTTTTTTTTTCTTTTTTTGATTGAGCAGATGAAGAGAGGTTTTGTGTTTCGGATTGATTTGGTCGCTTTAGAAATTTTGATGTTGAAGGAGAAGAGTGGTGGAAGAAGAAGAGATAAACAGAAAAGGAAAAAAAAATTAAGAAAAAGAAAAAAAGATGAACTGAGGATATAATAGACATTTTAATAGAGTTTTTTGACGGAATGGACCTATTGGTTCAAAATTGAGAGATGAGGGAGTAAACGTGTGAAATTGAAAAGGCAGGGACTGAACTGTTTTTTCCCTGAAAGTTCAAGGAGTAAATAGTATTTAACCCTATATATATGTGTGTGTGTGTGGGTGCGCAGAAGGATTATGTTAATTGGCTAAGTTAAAATAGAAAGCTTCTGGTTGAAGGTGTAAAAAGACTTCCATATATATTTGATTCACATGTAAGGAATTCATACAAATATAGCCCAAAACAACATTCCTCAGACCCTGCACTCTTTGGACTTTGGTGCTTAAAGAGTCTTGAATCTTGATGCTTACATTATTGTATATAATTATATATAGGGATTATAGGTCAATGAGAAATTTGATGTAGGCTTGATCTAGGTAGTAGAAATATCATTTAAATTTGCTGTTTATGATGGGGAATAAATGTCATTTGTTGGGTACGTTTAGAAACACTCTTTAATTAGTTAAATATTGACATTATGTTAAATTCTCTTATCATTTTAGTTCAAAAAATAAAAATTCCCACTCCACCCCGATTTTGAATTATGGATCTGTCACTACAGCGAGGATTGGCCGTAGCAACTCTGAGTGACTTGCTTATGTCCATTATTAAGCAGTTACATGGAGTCACGGACACATCAATTAATTTTTACAGAATATCATCACTTACCATTTCGGCCATTAAGTGTAATTTAGTTGTAAATATTCAATACATGCAATTAATGAAAACCCATAATTAACTAACAGCCAAAGTGGGTAATTATGTATATAGCAAATGAGGATGTGACCAGTTACCCATTTTTAGCCCAATATTTGCCCAATCACTCCACCTTCAACTGTTTGTGCCCACTTACCCAATTCGACAGTGTCAAGACTCATCTAGGCTCCGGGAAAAAATGTTATTACGGTAGTGCCACCACACTAAAACCGCACTACTCGTCAGTTAACCATCTGTATCAAACGTCAAACCGATTCAAATCTCTTCCCCCCTCCATACCCGATTCTCTCTCTCTCTGCCTCACTCCCTCACTCACTCCCTCTCTCCCCCTCTCTCTCTCTCTCTCTCTCTCTCTCTCTCTCTCTCTCTCTCTCTCTCTCTCTCTCTCTCTCTCTCTCTCTCTCTCTCATGGATTCTCACCATTCTACGGAGATGACGCTTCAAGGTCCGGCGATTGTTTTACCTTTTTCGGCTTCGAAGATATCGAAACAGGTAAAAACTCAATTTCCGACTCCGTTTTCCAGTTTTTTTCATGTTTTCTGAGGAACCTATTACAAAATCTTCCGTTTAAAGTAGTTTGAAGTTTCATTTTGGTTACATATGTGTGAAATTTCTCGAACGACTTTGCATGTTCCGAAATCGGTGAAATATAGGGTTTCTGGTTCATAATTGAGAAAATCTAATACGAATGTTGTTTGTCAATTCCAAACTGTTAATTTAGATAAAATGAGGTGTGATTGAAAGTTTATTGTGGAGTCCTAACCATAAAAGTTGTAACATTAATGCCCCCCAGTAGACTTCGTATTGGGGGCCAATGATCACTGCTTTATTCATTGACGGACTGAAAACTGCTATTCCAATGTAAATGTAGTGTTAAATTGCAGTAGTCGATAAATGAATCAAATTGTGTGGTTTGTGTCAGTTTAGTGGGGGACAGTAGACATATTATTGACCATCATAATGTGAGATTTTAGACATTAATTGTTGTTTTGAGTGTGAATAACTTCTATAAACTGTGAAACATAGGAAGCGGTGTAATATTTGATGCAAATTGTGAGGTTTTTGTCAGTCTAGTGGGGGGCAGTAGACATATTATTGACCCTCATAATGGGGGTTTTTAGACATTAACTGTTGTTTTGAGTATGAATACTTCTATAGTCTGTGAAACATAGGAAGCGGTGTAATGTTTGATGGTCTATTGGGGGGCAGTAGACACATTAGTACCACCCAATAATGTCTTTCTTAGGAGACAGTCATCATCTCTTGTTGATTATAAAATGATCATTTTGGTTTTCTTTGTGATAAAGTGCAATACACTGTGAATCCTTGAAACTGGTCCAAGTTTTGATGGTTTGGTGGGGGGCAGTAGACACATTACTGCCCCCCCCCCCAATAATGTCTTCATACGGAGTCAGAACCCTTCTCTTAGCTATTTTAGAATGATCATTTTGGTTTTGTTTTTGGTGTAGAATGGGTAGACCAAAATTCACCTTGATGAGTGACTCAGAAGAAGATGACTGGAGTTCAGAGAGTTCAGATAACTGTACTGAGACAATGTTTAACCAACCCCTGCAAAAAAAAATTGACGAAATTAGAAAGAGGAAGCGACAACAGGCAGAACAGATTTCTGACAAAGAATCTGCTGAAGAAGAAGTCAATGAAGATTCAGGACGATCGACTGAAGATGAATCAGAATCAGAAGGTGAACAGACAACGAAGAGGTTTGTAATCAAAACAAGACAACAACCAAAAAGGAAACCAGTTCAAGAGGAAGAGGATTCAGAAGAAGAAAAAACAAAGAGGAAGAAAGCCAAGAAGCAAAAGAAAGGGGCAATGAAAAAAGAGCAGAAAAAAGAGACCCAGAAAGCAAAGATTGAGTGGAAGCAACAGAAGTGCACGCTCAGTGCATTCTGGAGAATGGTCAACGCACACAAGGATAGAATACCAGACAAAACAAAAGAGATTTTGAGGGGTACCGACTTTGGTAAAATGATGGAACCGTTCTGGCAGGACAAGATAACCGAGATCCAGCTCCACAAGCATGAAGCGGACCTGGAGATACTCATGAGGCACTTCGACCACACAGACAACAAGTGGAAGTTTGGGGATGTTGTTATGGAAATAACGGAGGAGGATGTCACGGCTTTATTTCACCTTCCGGCTGAAGGAGAAGTGTTCAATGTGAACAGGAGGGTGGTAAGGGAAGAGATGGAAGACTCCCCAATATTTGGCAGCCCTTTAAAGAAGCAGGTTGTCCTCATAACAAAGGTGGAATCAAAGCTGGTAACTGAGTTGACAAAGCCGGCAGAAGAGAAAGATGCCAAGAAGATAGCCGTGGTAATGATCACATATTTATTCAGTACATTCTTCTTCACCCGAACCAGTGCTCAGATCACATGGGATATGGTCGCCTATGTGAACGGATTGAGAACATAAACATGTACAACTGGCCAAGATTAATTCTGAACTTCTTGATGGAAGGGCTACAAAAGTGTAGGAGGAATAGTCCATCTGTTTTGAATGGATGCCTTCTTCTCATCTATTACTGGTTCCTTGAGAAGACCAAGGCAAAGACCTGGATACCTGGAAAGCAGAATGAAACTCCATGATTCATCCGATGGTCGATAAAGGAAATATTTAGCCTGGAGCAGATGTACATGAACGAGAACTTAGCCGTGGTAAGCAAATTACAAAAACATTACATCTATGTTCTTTTCAATGTTTACTACACAGTAATGACTTGTTAAATGTAACAGGATCTGATAAAAGCTGGACCATGGTCTGCGAAAATTAGACTGGAAGACCTCGAGCTGGGTGACGAGGTGCAGGACACACCAAGCTTTGACAACTGGGTGAGTGGCTCAACTGAGCTTGTCTCTGCCAATAATTGGGGGGCAATAGATACATTATTGGGACCCAGTAATGGGCCAGCAATAGATACCTTAAACAAAGCCTATGAAGTGAATAACTAATGTTTCTTGGTTACATCTTTAAAACATTGACTTGTTTACATGGAGATATGAGCTTTTATGGTAGTCTACTGGGGGCAATAATATTATTACTGGCCCCCAGTGAACACATTATTGGGGACCAATAACTTGATGGTTTTGGTTCTATTTTTTGCAGGTACCCCAGGCAAGCCAAGCGGAAGAGGAACAAAATAAAAGGTTGACAGGGAATATCAAGGAACTAATCAGGGAGATGGAGGCAGCCATTGGTGAGACAAAGCCCACAAAAGAAATGGAGGCAAAGCTAGGAAGGCTTGCCAAAGCAAATGAGGAACTGAATGCGCATAACAAAGATCTATTGGGCAAGCTGAAGGTTGCCGATGAGAGGATTAAAGAGCTGGAAATTGAAAAGATGGCAAAAAATAACCTCATCAGGGCGTTGTACATCCGGCTTGAAAAGGAGAAAGGAGAGGTCCCCCCACCACAAAGACACCTTGAGATAGTTCCTTTCAAGTGGAAAGTGGTCCCCCAAGATGAAGTTAAGGATGAAAATCCAAACTTTGAACCAAGCGTCGAAGAGGAAACGTATTATGCAGCCAGTGTGGGAAAGTTGACGGACACGGTGACGTCAGCGTTTCCTATTGCACATGAAGTACCTGAACAACAATATGAAAGTCGTTTTCAACCAGGGCAACAAGAACATGGGAATGAAGAGGAAGATGAACAGCTCGATAACATCATAAGGATTATTGCTGAGAAAGAAGTGATGACATTAGTTGGAAAGGAAAAATAGAAGGAAGGGACCCATGCCGAACAGGAACAACAGAAGAAAACTCTGGAGATACATTCTATAGTGAAGAACGTGAAGACATACCGGAGAGCTACCAAGAAGGCTAGAGAGGAGGAGTAGGAGTACGACACTCCGGAAGAAGCAAAAATGACGAAGCGAGCTGCACCTAAGAAAGCAGGAATCATGCCGCAAGCCCAGAGAAAAATGCAACACAAGATTAAGGTTAAGGGAGTCAAATGCAATAAACAAACATGGAGGACACTAGACCCAGCAGTGGCAAGGCACTATCGAGACTTCTTCAACGTTGCTGTGAAAGACACGTAAGTACACAGCCTGGTTTAAAATTGGTGTAACAATTCAATTTCCGTTTTTCATACTGATAAAATCTGCATTGGAAACAAATGTTTCTGTTTGAATAGGACCGAGTACTGGATCAGCAGTGATCTTCCACGCCGGATCACCAAGCACGACCTAAGAGTAATCATCCAAGAGGGGGACATCGAAACTGACGTAAGTCTTTCAAAAGGCTCCATTTAATGATTTATTAGGTCCCAGTATAATGATTACTGCCCCCCAGTAAAATCATCAATTCATGCAATTTTCCTTTCTCTTGTTCACTTATAATGTTCTGATGAAAAATCCACTTACATAATTGCAGGTGATCAGCGTTTATATTGACTTGTTGAAGTCTGATGCAGAAAAGCAAAATGCGCAAGTGGGATTCCTCACAGTATACGCAGGGGTAAGTAGCCTAAACCAAATACATTGAGTTATGTGTTTATTGGAAAGCAACACTGTGTAAAAGGCTGAATTATGGAGTACTCTTTGTGTTTACTGGGGGGCAGTAATTAGTCTACTGGAGGGCAGTAGAGCGATTATTGCCTAATTTTTGGTACTGAATATATATCATTTTGTGTTTTGAAGATGTTATGTTTATTTCTTTCATATTGAATGAAAATCAAGTGTTCTATGTCGGTCTATTGGGGGCCAGTAGGCATATTATTGCCCCCTAGTAATGTGTCTACTGCCCCTACTAAACAATCAAAACTTGCACCAGTTTCAAGGATAATTTTTAGTTTTAACTTGAATTAACTTGGTTACGTTCTGTATACAGTACTATGCTATAAAGTATGAACAGACCAAAGAACAAGATGAGGACACTAGACCTTTTGAGTGTGGTGTCGAGACAATGATTTATGAACCCCTGTGGACAGTCTTCTGTTTCAAAAAGGTGCTAGTACCAATTCACCACACCACAAGCATGCACTACACCTTGCTGGTAATTGACAATGAAAAAAGGATCTTCAGTCATATGAATTCATTTAGGCCACCAATAGATGAATTCACCAATGAGGAGAAGTACCACCTGAATGCAGCAAGAGTGGTATGTAGTAATTCCACAAATGCAGTCTTATGTTTTCAATACTGTTAGCATGCTTTTGTTGAACTAAAATTCTATATCTGCAAAAAACAGGTAAAGCACATAAAGAAATTCATACATGCTGTGAACTTGACTAAGATGAGAATGTCGGGAGAAAGCCAAGATCCAGATGTCACTCGAGAAAAATGCTAAGGCGAAGATGATAAGGAAAACCTGATTATTGTTGAAGAAGCAATGACCGAGGAGGAAAAACAAACCAGGAACTGGATCTTACAGAATAACGTTGTGGAGACAGACTATGAACTCTATGAAGACTTTGACTGCCTGCAACAGAACCCATCATCGTAAGTACATTAAAGCAAACTATTTGTCCTAATAGTTGTGTAACATTTGTCGTTGCTGCCTACATTCCTAAACATAAATTATTTTTACTTCTTTACAGTGGTGATTGCGGGCCCTTTATGCTCCATTACATGGAGAGCATTGTAAATGGCGTAGAACCAACCAAGGAAGGCGGGGACAACATGAGGAAAAGATTGCTTGAGAGGTTCATGCACCTACTATCGGGAAGAAAGTGAGGCATGAGATTATATTTAACATATTTAGACATGTAGTTTTCATATCCAAAGAGTAGGGATTGTAAAGTTCTCGTACTAGCCTAATCTTCAAACTATGGTGAAATGAACTACATTATTGGATGATATAATATACTGTTGCTGACTTCAATTAGAAGCAGGCATTTTACACAAATGCTCCAAAGTAGACATGTTACTAACTCCCAATAATTTTTGTTGTTTAGGTCATAATACTATTGGGCCCCACTAATATTTAAGAAGATGGTCAGAAGTATCTCAGTTGGTATTTAAATTTGTTAGCAACATTTGAAAAGGGTTTCAAATTACTAGGTGTCCTTGAAAAGATGACATTTCTGGGGGGCAGGAATTTGTTTATTGGCCCCCCAGAAACCAACTGTATGCACTCAAAACAGCTCAAACCTATTCGAAAATTGACTTCAACTATATAAAAGCAACTGCAATAAACCCAAAAGTATAATTCTGTATTCTGAAAAGAATAATGATTGTTTGAGCCTGAATATACAAGGAGTCCTTGAATTGATGACATTATTGGGGGGCACTAATATGTTTATTGCCCCCCAGAAACCACCTGTAAGCATTAAACCTGTTGGAAAATTGAACTTCAGCTATGTAAATGCAATTTTAATCATCCCAATAGTAAGAATCTGACATCTGAAAAGAAAAATGATTATTTGAGCCTGAATATAAACAATTACTGGCCCCCAATAAACCAATTACTGCCCCCTAATAGACAAATTCAAAACCTGAAAACTCTTTACAGAAACATATACTACTGCTGAGCGAGAGGTTCAGTGCAGCTTAACTTGTTATGAGTGCCCATTTTGCCACAACGACCACAACGAATCAGCTTCTTTTCAACCTCTCCAACCGACTTGAAGGGGAGGTAATATACATTCAGAAGCAGATTCCGAAGAAGACATATCAACATTGGTTATCGAACGGATAGGAAAACTGTAGCTCTTCTTGAACATATCAACATGAAAGTATTTATCAATATAATCATATACATTTTCAGAAGCAGCTTGTAATGCAGCAAGGCCGTGAGGACAAGGAAAACAATTGATCTGCCATTTAACACATGAATATGCATGATTGGAAATGTTGACTACATATGAAAAGTCAGATCGAACCTCATAAACTCCAGGGCTTGAATAATGGACACTGAAACGACGAGATTTCTCCATCTGCACCTTCAACCTTTCCTCCATTTTGGGAGTTAGTTATGTGGTCCAACATTCTGCCTCTTCCCTCCTTTTACCCGCCATCTCCATTTGTTTAATTCTTGTCTGGTCCAGCATACAATAGACTGGCATCAAACGCTCAATTGCAATCCAAGAGTTAAATGATTCAGCAATCCCATTAGCCATAATTCCATATCGGCAGCTAGTATAAAATGCACGACACCAATTTTCCACAGGCAATTCAACAAGAAAAGGGTCAATAATATCGGCACCACCAACTGCTCTAAGCAACCGCAAATTGAAACGGTATTCCTTCTGTGTAGAGGAATATGCAACCTTAAAAAACTTCTGCTTAACATCTTCTATCAATTTTAAATTACCTTTACCCCTATATTTACCGGCAAAGTTCGCCACCAAGTGCTTGTAACAAAACATATGAGGATTACCAGCAAATACCTTATCGAAAGCACTCAACAATCCAACACCCCGATCACTAATAAATGTGATAACTCTTCCTTGAGGTTCAAGCAGACTCTTCAAATGCTTGAAAAAGAATGTCCAGTTTGCATCTGTTCAAGCAGACTCTTCAAATGCTTGAAAAAGAATGTCCAGTTTGCATCTGTCTCAGAATCACAAAAACATATGGCTAGAGGGTAGAAACTTGCATAAACCAGATCACAGGAAAATCAGTCCACTGGGGGCCAATAATGTTGTTATTGCACGGCAGGAAACTATCACAACGTCGCACAACAATGTAAAAATGATATCTATCACAATGAAAGAAACTAAAACAAGAAATATTAAGCACACAGATGAAACTATAACAAAAGCCAATATTACTGGGGGCCAAAAATAAATTTATGGGGGGGCAATAAACAATACAGTTACCTTGATTCCCATTTCTTCCAGTTGCAGACAGAATATGCCCCTAGTAAATGCTTTTACCAAACGTTCCATCAACATACAACACAGGCAAACAGAATTGGAAGCCTTCTACACAACCTCCGTAAGCTACGAAAAGCCTCTGAAAACGATTTGTAGATGGTTCAACTTCCAACACAAAAGAAGAGTCGGGGTTACTCTGCAAAACAGCTTCCTTATACAAAGATAACTTGCTGAACGTGTCTGCATTGGAACCATAAATCTCTTCCTTGGCCCGATGCTTTGCTTTCAAGGCAACCTTGTAGGAAATATCAAACCCATATGTTGATTTGAACTTGCTCATAATCTCCCTTGGCTTCAATGAAAGATTATAGCTAACATCAGCAGCAATGCAAGACTTGACAACCTTGGATCCCAAAAGTTTGGGCTTTTGAGTCCTAACTACACCCTTGCAAGTGTGAATATTATTCAACTCTGTTATATAAGGGCAACCATTGGCAGATGATGAAAAAGCACGAAGATGCCAATCACAACCTTCGGTTCCAACATTTGCACAGACTGCATGAATAAGTCCAAATCATTTCTCAGGAATACAAACTCGAAACCAACTGCAATTGCATACTTCCTGAGCTTCTCACAGAGCTCAGCAGCACCATGAAACTTATCCAAGACATGATGAATATAAGAACTCCACTCATCAGACAAATACGTCTTGTGAACTTCAGTCCTGAATGCATCACCCAAATAATCATCTTCATCAATAACTTCTGAACCACTATCCACCGAACAAGTTCTCCGACAACCTCCCCCAATCTTTAAAACTGAAATATCGACACACTCTAACCTATGTATTCTAGCAGAGCAAAACAGCATCTGGAAATCACGATCATTACGAAGAAAACAAACTTCACAACCTGGAACTGAATACTGAAGCTCAATAATATCACTTGGGAAAAACTGGAATGTACGGAAAATGTCTTCATACAACTCAGAGTAGCTCATGCATTGATTCAAAGGAATCATGTAACCTTTGCCAGAGTAAAGGCACCTAGCAACCAAAGGATCAGCCATAGACCTGTGAAGAAAACACAGTCGAACGAATCTAATATTAAACCTAAAACACATATTACTGCCCCCCAATAAATTGAGTAGTGCCCCCCAATAATTTAATCAAAACTACCAAAACGAAATAGAAGCAGTACCAAATTACTTTTAAAATAATGAAAAGGATAACTAGACAACAATTACAGCGACTTAATAACACATAAAAAACATTACTGCCCCCCAATACACACACTACTGGTCCCCAATAATATAGTCAAAACAGCAAAAACAATTTGGAAGATGTAATAAATTGCAATGCATTCAAATAAAACATCAGTAAGCAACAATTATAGATACTAAAATATCATTGAACACACATTACTGACCCCCACTAGAAATATTACTGCCTCCCAAAAATTTAATCAGAACTACCACAACACTTCGGAAACAGCTCAAACCCAAATCCAAGCATGAATTCACCAAAAGAAACACGAAATTAATACAGAAATTCAAAACTAACACAATGCACTCAAAAACACCTGGAAGTTCAAATCAAAACTACAAAAACAATTCAAAACCAAAACAAACATAACACGAAGCTCTGATTCAGAAAAATCAGTTCGAAAATAAGACAACAATTCGTACAAAAAAATTCCTAAAATCAAACAGATTAAATCGAGCTAAAAGCCAAACAGATTAGATAGAGCTAAAGAAACAAAAGCAAACCGCAGTGGAGGAACACAAAGAGCATCTCGATCTCCATCCATGTGAAAATCACCGCAGATTTTCTCTCTCTATGAATCGCAAATCTTCTACCACTAGCTCTAAATACAAATCGCAAGAGCTTCACATACCGAAATCGCCGGAAAGCTTCACAAACCGGAACCAGGGAGGTTCTCTCTCCTGTCTATAGAAATCGCACAGCTCCTCTCTCTCTCTAAAATGATAGAGCTCCACTCTCAAAAACCAGGGAGATTCTCTCTCTACAAATCCAGCCGATCCTCTCTCTCTAAAATCGGAGAGCTTCGCTCCCTAAATCACATTTCTGTTACAATTTGAAAGTGTTTCAGTTATAGAGGAGCAAAAGCGTCAGGAAAATTGAATAAAACAGGCACGTGTTGAAAAGGTTGGGTAATTGGGGTTTAAAAATGAAAACTGTTGATTAAGTGGGCAATCTCATAGAGTGTTTGGGTAAGTGGGGTTAAATATCCCCAAAATTGGGTAAATGATCATTTCCCCTATAGCAAATAATTAGTCAAAGTACGAGTTTATTCACACACGAAAACCCTTTACCCAATTCGTTGGGTGTCTTGTTAAATGAATTCTACAATTTTCCATTACTCAGCAATAAAAAATACTCATTTGATTTCCATTTTTATTCCCATAATTGTATCCAATGTTCATCCCTTCCTCCCCAACTCTCCATCAAATCTCTCCAACCTTCAATATTCTTCTCTCCTCAGTTTCCCCGTACGATCCACTTCTATATGAACTTTCTACTTACTAATGATTTGTTTAATTGTCTAACTGAAAATTTCTCCATTAAAAACACCAAATTTCTTTCTCAGATAGTACGTTCATCTGATTGTAGAATTTTCATTTGGGCATTGAAGATTTCAACATTTGGAACATTAGGTTATGGGTTTCCATGTTGAAGTGGCGGTCATCATTAATCATATAGCTCGGACATTAATCTGAAAAAGATGAATAAAAAACCAAGCAACGGTACTGAATAAATGTGAGAGAATCAAATGAGACCAAAGATTGAGGAATCCCTCCGCCTGTCCAAATCAATCTGAGGCCCTAACATCTCCATCTCCAAACTGGTAGAGAAACAAAGACGGATAGAGAAAATCAGAAAATGAAAGTCCGTCAATGAAAGCTTGTAGATGAAGCAAGCAAGCCATGAATCTTGAATCAGAGTTTGAGATTCCAAGATCACAGAGCAGCACCAGAGTGCTGGTATCAATAATGCCAGGTACAATAGGAGATTTGTTGGATACATTTAACAAGACCCAACGGATTATTACCTAATTATTTATATTAAAATAACATAAACTATATTGAATCAATTTTGTATTGGAATATGAATCTGTTAATGGAATAAATCCATAGACTACATGACTATGGTTTTCATACTTGTACAGGTGTAGCACTTAGAATCCCCAATGGGATCAAGGAACTATGTTCAATACCTATAAATAAAGGCTGAAGGTCCCTTGTCTATTCATCGCATACACACATACATTATTCACAAACCCCATTACAAGAGTGGCTAAGGGGATTGCACAGAGAAGAAGATCGACACTATGTCAATAAACTCATCAGACGACAGAGCTCAGACAACAGAATGATTGTTTTCTGTTGTCTGATTTTTTTTAACGACAGAATAATAAAAAACTGTTGTCTGAGTACTATGATATACAATGGTAAGTTAGTTTTGAGAATAGGGGTCGTGTTTAGACAACAGAAAACTGTTGTCTAATAAATGGGGATTGTTGAAGTCTTGATTGTGTTCCAACTTATATTTTTTTGGCACAACTAGTGAAACTATTCCTCCCCGATAAATTTAACAATCTGAAAACTCAAACCAAACTTCTCTCTTCTGCACAGCGTCCTCAAACCAATTTTTTCCCCTCTCCCTCGCGTAAAACTGAAAACCCAGCGCCCACAACCCAAATTTCTTGCCAAATCCGAACTCTCCTCCAATCAAACCTGAAAACCCAGAAAAACCTCAGCCCACCATCCCCATCTCGCTTCGACAAATACAAAAGAACCTCATCCCCCATCTCTGTGAAACACATAACCCATCTCAATTACTTTTTCAAACCATAGATCCAAACCAGCCAAACCATCTCAATCCTTCTCATGCTTCGTGTTGGTGTTGCAATTGAGAATATTTCATCGGTCTCAATCCCTATTTTTGGGTAAGCCCTTTGATTAACTGTTAATCAATTTAGGGTTTCTGTTGGATTGGGTTTTAGGGTTTTAATTGGAAATTTCCTTTCAAATTTGATTTTTGTTTGGTGGGTTATGTTCGAATTGGGATACAGGACTATCTTTTGTCTATGTTATGTTCGAATTTCCTTTCAAAGGTATGATATTTGTCTCTAAAATCAGAGAAGGAGTTGAACCAACTTTCTGGGGGTTTGGATTCGAATTGCAGGAGTTTATGGGTTTTCGTGGATTTGAGAAGGAGATGATGGGTTAGTTAGCGTTTTCTTTCCGTTTACCTATCTAAACTTTGTTTTGCTTAATTATCTCTGTTAAGGTTTGATACATGTGGTATATTTGAAATATGTGCATCTTATTTGTAGGAGAGTTGGGAAACGAAAGGCTACTCTCCAGTTGATAAGTGTAGCAAAGGAAAGGCCAAGCAGATGAAGAAAGCCAAGAAACACCCAAACAAGCAAAAGTTCTATATCTTTTGTCTTTTTCAAATTATGGTGCCACTCTAAGAAAGACCCCACAGTTTGGTGGGTTGATGACAATACATCAACAACTGCAAAGCTTGATACTGGCATGTTAATTGCTGTGAAGACGAATAACTGAGAAGGTTTACAGGGTCACAAGGAATGGTTGGTCAGGTTTACTGTCTGCTTACATACAAAGTTTCAATCTGTCTTCCTGATTCATTTCGTTATCCTGAACCTAGCCTCTGTTCAAATCAATTGAGTATGGCACACATATGAGAATCTAATACACACATTGATATTCAATTTCTGAGGAGATTCAATTGGTTAATTACCAGTTGTCCAAGAAGACATTGTTTGGATTCATGGAACAATCTTAATGGATCTTTGTCCCTAAGAGTTGTTATAGATAATCAATTTTAAATGTAATGTTTTCACATAAATTTATTAGTGCACCTTGAACTATAGACATAAATTAATTTACTACCTAGGACTTGCCCTACAATATTGTGGACCTGTTTATTTGCTAAGCTGTATTTGGGTTTTGTTTCAATTTTCAAAATGAGTAACATTTTGCCCATCGATCACTTCATTGATTGAAAATCCTCTACTTTTATTTCCAGTTCTGCCTATCTAAATATTAATGGTGTATTTGCAATCAGATTAGTTTATTGCGTTTTGGTTTGAATAAGAAAATTACAGAATGCCTAGCTAAAAAGTATATATTGAGGAGGACGCAATTAGACCATATCTAATAAATATAATATAACGTTTTAGCTACAATGCTAATCCTCTTTGCTAGCTTGCTCATTAACATAGAGGATATATATATATATATATATATATATATTGTCCTTTTCTTGCCAATTCAATTCTGATTTAGCTGAAGTTATAGTTGGAAAACGTAACTCATGGAGTGATGGTTGAAAACTGTGCTTATAATTCTTTATGATCGACATCTAAAGTGGCTTTGTTAGTAAGTACTAATATTAGGTTGTTTATTTGGTTAGTACACCAAATTTATAGTTGAAAGCCCTATATCATTTAAGAATATGAATATGCTCTTTATCTTCAACAGTTTGAATTTCTGAGTATTGTCTGCTTACTTGAGTAGTATAGTTTTTCCTAGTTATGACATTCTTTCCCACTAATTAAGTTTCTTGTTTCATTTATATCCACTTCTCCTAATTGTTTCAGGGATCTAAAGGAGGTTCAGTGAAATTAACTATTCATAGTGGACCTGAAATCAAGCAGTTGGATTTAATGGAAGTTTAGTTCTTCATTTATCCCTGCAAAATATTGTTATTTAAAGACTTATGCTTTGTTCTAATAAGTTAACTTGGAGGAACAAATGATGCAGTGAAGTCTTTGACCAAGGTAGTAGATACACAAAGAGGACATGAGTAATGAATCTGGTATATTTTCTATTAGTTGTACAGCTTGATGTATCATGCATTTTGCTTCTCATTGTATCATAAAAGTAGTATTTACATAGTGAGCTAAGTCCAAAGGAAGTCGTGTCATAGCAAAGTAATTGTAGTGCCTAATATCAGACCATTAATTACTATAAATGTTAGCAACTCTCTAGATGCTAAGGGTATGTAACTATTTGTTCCTTTTGTCACTGAACTAATGCTGGTTGATGTTGTCACAGAAAATGGTCTTCACTTTTTAGACATGGAACTTGGGAGTACTGGGACCAGTTGTTCTACAAGGATCAGATCAAGGAAACAGAGATCTATCAGGGCAAAAATGGTCATACAAGGTCTATAAAGTTTAGAGCAAGTAAGTTTATGTACCTTTTCTCTTACTTGCACTGGAAATAAAGCAATCTTACATTTTCTAATGCATTGCTTTTCTAAGTATGGCACACTTCGTGTGCTCAATACCACATAGTAAACTCTATGTATATTTTTCTTATGCTATTTTTTATTTCTTTGTTTAGTGTATTGTTTTTCACATGTAATTATATGAGTCCAGTTATTAGAACACTTGTGTCTTTTCTTTGACAGCTTTTGGGACCAAGAGAGTAGAACAACAGAACTTGTGGTTGCAGCTATGAAGACAAACAAGATGTCCGAGGTCAAGTTACATAAATGTATGTTTTCAAGGTTGTTTGAAACTGTAGGTGTGGAACTTTCATATGGCATTGCTGGTAGAAGAGCAAGGGGAGCAAGGGTAGAAGCTCGAGAGCTTAAGAAAGATGATGAAGTGTGGCTGGTCGGGAGAGCAGTTTAGAGCACCAGATGATCTGGTATTTTCATATTATGTGGATTTAACTCGTACAGTTATAGTTTGCTTGATTGATGTAATGAGATCTGGATACTTGTACGTTTTCAAATGAAATCAATTATAATGATAATTTGATTGAAGTGTTTCTCTTACCATTACAATTAAAATTTTTAGACCAGATTTCTTAATATGGTGTCGTGCAACTGCACTTACTAAGACATACGAACCAAATAAAGCTGACGTCTAAACCAACATCAAACAACAGAATTCAAGCAAAGGTCTTTTGTTAACGGTCTTATACATCGACATATAACTGTGGTTTCTAATTGAATCACACAACAGAAAGACCCAAGAAAGTTCAAGCCTCTATATATTCAGACGACAGATTTATGTCATTTTAATTAGAAAGCCACAACAGAACATAAGAAATATATGTTGTCCACAATTGATTCAGACAACAGAAAAAATCCAAGATAGTTCAAATCTCCATATATTCAGACAACAGATTTCTGTCGTCTTAGTGAAATACAAACGATAGAGTTTTATGAAAAGATGTTGTGCAAAAACCTTTATAACAATATATAACTGTCGTTTTGTTACATCTGCAACAACAGAAAGTCATAATTCTGCATATTTGGAAATAATCAGACAACAGATTATTGGCCTGCCTCTGTTGTTTGAGTGAAATATAGATCACGGGTAATATCTGTCGTCTGAAGGCCTAAGAGATATCAGGCTACTAGACAACAGAAAATTTTCGAATCAGACAACAGTCCTCGGCTGTTGTCTGATGGGTTTATTGACATAGTGCGAGCTTCAATTAACGGCCACATGAGGTTAGTAATTCTATTCATCAATATTAACTTAAGCATGCATGTGTGATAAATATGTGTGTTATATTTATTATGTATTTGTGGTCTTGTAAATATTAACTTAAGCATGCATGTGTGATTAGACCTGTAAATGGATCGGATTTTTATCTGGACTTGCTCCAGATCCGTGGCTATTGGACGGGTTTGGATTGAAAATTTTGATTCGTTGATCCGTTAATGATCCGAATCCGTTAACCCGTTTATTTAACCGATCAAATAGGATTTAAGTCGATTCGATCCGTTAATGATCCGGCCCGTTTCGTAATAATAAAATATTATTTTTTATTAATATATTATTATTTTTAAAAATATAAAATATAAAACATGAAGAATTTTTAATACAAATTTTTTTCTTTCATAAATCTAAGAGACAGTCCATTAGGGCTGGGATCGGTCCCATTTTGGCAGTTTTTCATTGGAACCGAGACCGAACCGATTAGTATATTTTCGGTTCGGGTTTGCATTTTTTCATCTTAGGAACCGAGATGGGATCGAACCGATTACATACGGTTCGGTTCTCGGTTTTTTAGGTTCCTGTTTCAAAACTGATATGTTTAACAAAAGTGACAGAAATTCTGCAAAATTGCAATATGCAAAGTCATAAACACATGCCATTATGCCATTACAACGTTCCAAACTGTCCAACTTGCAAATGCAAAGTAGAAACTACAAACTGAAAGTCTGAAACAAAACAAATAATGCAGAAACAATTGAAACTTTGAAAGTTTCAAACAACTAAACATTCTGACTAAAAGTATGAAACAGAACAAGAAAGTCTGAAATTCTAAAGTCTGCAACATTCCAAGTTTTCAATAGAATCACAATGAGCAGTTTGACACACTCCATAATAGGTTAAATATTTTAAAGCAATAAGCATCTGCACAACTCCATTAGCAATGGCTGCGATGCAGACTCCTCCCAGCTTCCTCATTACACCATTCCACCAATCCAAGAATCAAATGAGCAATCACCAAGGCGAATAGGCATACAATGATACAAGCAATTCTGCATTATTCAAAAATTAAGATTATGACATATTGTTCAATTCTAAACCTGCCATTCACTAAACTGCCATTAACTAAATGAAATAAAAAAAACTGAGAAAACAATTGAAGCCTTCAAAAATTAAAAATCTGCAAACTGCAAACTTCATACCCTGACAAAGCAAATCTACATCATTTTTTAAGTTTCTTCTTCTTGGTTGTAGGGGCTGAAACTGAAGCCTCACTACTTTTGGTTTTTGTTGTTTTCACACTTGGTGCTTCTGCAGATCCACCAACATTATTAGCCTTGTCTCTGTCCTCCTTTTCATGTTCTGCAAAAAAAGAACAAATCAGTATGGTTCAGGGAAATTTTAACAGAGAAAAAATAAATAAAAATTCAAGTCTTTAAGCACGGAAAGTCAGAAACACATACCAGCTTCAAGTTGTTCATAGGTCTCCATTTCCTCTATACTTGGTACATATTCCCCCATAATTGAATCAGACTTTAGCCAATTTTGCAGACATATTAACTTTTCAACTATCCTCGGAGTTAAAGAGCTTCTATATGGATCTATCACCATTTTTCCAGTGTTGAAACTGGACTCACTTGCAACTGTAGACACTTGTATTGCTAATACATCTCTGGCCAATGCTTGCAAGTTGGGATATTTACCTCCATTCAGCTTACATCAATCAAAAATCTTCCAATCATCCTCTTCTCCTAGCTTGACTTCAGGTTTTTCTATAGGGTCCAACAAATAACGATCCACTTCATGTCCCACAACAACTTCATTGTTTTCTTCAAGCTATCTATTCCCATCTTCAAGCATAACAGCCCTTTTCCCACTTACTACCCTCGATCTGCCTCAACTATTACGACTTGTTGTTTCACTAGTAATTGGTGTTTTCTTCTTCTGTCCTCCAGTTGATGCATCATTAGACTCACTGTACAAGTCACAAAGTTCTCTAGTAAGTTGCTTCACTTCCTCCAATTTCTTCTTGATCTCCCCACTAGGCAAATTCAGCCACACCTCACACACTCTACCAATGTTTCTCAACTTATATCTAGGATCTAAGACCACAGCAACTAGGAAAAGTTGGTTCATGTCATCCAAGGAACCAAAATACTTGTCATACTTGGACTTCATTTGAACTGCCATGTCATACAATACCATGTCAGAGTCACTTGAATCAGGCCCTACACCAATTGAGCTTAGTTCTTCAAGCTCAACTTCAATGGTTACAACATCATGGAAGGACTTGTGTGCAGTAGGGGTAAGTGAAGCACTTACATTAACTGTCACATCATAAAAGACCTTCAGGAACTTCACAAAAATGGCTGCATTGTCCCAATCTGTTTTAGTTGGTGGCCCAACTCTTTTCGTAGGCACTCTCCTCCTACTTGTAGTCTTTGCCTCATCTTCAGCAACTTCTTCATCTTCATCAAAGTAGCTACAGTACCTTTCATCATCATCAGACAACTTCTGAAAAGCCTTTTTCAACTCCAAAGATGTGTCCAACATAAGAAATGTGGAATTCCACCTAGTTGGAACATCTAAAATGCAAATCTTATTGCATTCAACTTTCTCCTTCTCCACAGCCTTTTCAAATTCCTCTAACCTAGCACCTGAGCTCCTAACATACTTGACAGCATTCCTTATGCTTGCCACTGACCTCTCTAACAACTTCAAACCAGACCTCACAATGAGGTTTACAATATGAGCTAAACATCTCACATGCATAAACCTACATTCACAAACTGGTTTAATATCCCAACTACACATTTTCCTCCTAAGATAATCAATAGCATGCTTGTTCGCAGATGCATTGTCAACCAAAACTGTTAAAACTTTATCAATTGACCAATCAATGAGACATGACTCTAACAGTTTACCAATTGTTACACCATGATGATTTGGAACTACACAAAATGCAAGCACTCTCTTATGCATTGTCCATCCCCGATCAATAAAATGAGCAGTAACTACCATGTAGTTTATATTATGACAAGAAGTCCAAGTGTCAGTTGTCAAACTAACACAATGAGACTTCAATTCCCTCCTCAACTCCTCCTTCTTCGCATCATACATGCGAAGAAAGTTTTTCATTATCACTCCTCTACAAGGGACTTTAAAAAGAGGCACAGTAACACTACAAAAATAATTAAACCCTGGTTTTTCAATGAAACTAAAAGGAAGTTCATCGACAACAATCATATGAGTAGCAGCTTCAATGCAATTATCCTGACTCCAATTCACATAAACTAAACTACCCTGCCCTCTTTTACCATCATTGGTTAACACTTGTTGCCTAGATTCAACCTTAACTCTATCCGGGTACCCTTTGCAGACTATCTCTATGTGTTTCCTAAGAGAGGAAGTTCCATTATCATAAGGATTGCATGCCAAATGCGTCGGACAATACTTACATTGAGCTTGTTTGGTATTGCCAATCACCTTCTGAACTCCATCAATATTGTCAATTAATGGATGATCCATCTTCGTGAAATGATCCCAGACATCTGACCTTTGTTTGCCTTTCTCTCCTCGTTTTCTTTTCACAGGAGCAGTGCTTCGAGCCTTGCTTGCTTCCGTCTTGTTGCTTGCAATAACGATTTCATTGCAAGCAGAGGATGGCTTAGATTGTTCAGAATCAGAAGCAACAGACTGGTTGGACCCAGATTGTCAGTCACTAGAAGTTTGGGGCAATGAGCCTGCATAAAATTTGAAGTTTGCATGTTAAAATCCACGATTGCTCTCTTTCGTCCTACATTAAAGATTTAAAGTTGAGAATCATCAACGGTTACAAACTTACAATACCTTCAGAACAAATCTCCCCAAGCTGAGAAACACCAAAACTGCAAACCAAACAAGGCAATCAGATTCTTAGACCACCACAAATGAAGTTTATAACAAAGAATCAAAGATTACAAACCTGCAAAGCTAACATGGCAGATGGTGATCAATTTCTACGAACACCAAGTGATCGGCTTTCACTTGATCTCAAGTTCTCAACACCCGAGCTCTTCAACCTCGTCCCACTCTGCGGCTCCTTGGACAGATCAGAGCTCGCTCCCTTCATCCTCAACTCCCTTCATCCTTGTACTGAGTTTGGGAATGTTTGGGTATTCAAATCGAAATCGAAATCGAAATGGCGATCTCAACGAGAATGGAAAGTTGGGGATGAAAAAGAAATGTTTGGGTATTCAAATCGAACTCGAAATCGAAATGGGCAAATGGCGATCTCAACGAGAGTGGGAATGGTTTGAAACTTTGAATCGATTAATTGAAGGACTGGGGAAGAGGCGAAGAAGTGAAGAACTCATGAGAGGAGGCGTTTTTGGGTTCTGACCTGTTTAGGCGTTTAGCACTTTAGGCCTTTAGGGCTTTAGTCGATTTAGGCAACGTGTCGATTAATGGGGATATTCGGTTCTAAGAGATGACAAACACCAAACACCAGGACCGAACCGATACCCTCTTCCTCGGGTTGGTTTCTATATGAAACCGAAAGTGTCAGATCAAGAACCGATTGGAACCGCACCGAACCGACCATTTCGGGTCAGTTCCTTGGGTTTTCGGTTAAAAAATCCCAGCCCTAGTAGACGTAGACGTAGACGTAGACGGCGACAGCCAACCGTAACTCGTATACTAAATTTTTTATACTTTAAATCCTCTGTGGGCCTAGCCGTCAATTTGTTGTGAAGGCGGGAAATTGAAAATGTATTAGTACTAACACAAAAAAAAAATTTCCTAACAACCGGTAACAAACTGGAGAGAGAAAGCCCCAACGGAATCGAAGAGAGAGAGAGAAAGAGAAGAGAGCGAGACAGAGGCTTCCTTGTCAAGACGCTCTACTAGTAACAGCATGACGTCGAAGCGCAAATCGGAACCGGCGCCGGCCCAGAGCCCGGGGGTGGTGAATCGGACTCAAGAAGCAGGAACTCGGCCACCGACTCGGAGCCTAACTCAGAGAGCTTCCGGTTCGAGTGACACGTCTGCACCTGACGCGCGGCGTGAGCTATCGACGAGGACGACGAAGAAAGCCAGAAAGGACGCAGAACTCCAAGATACGAAGTGCGGTGAAGTCCAAGATGTGATTTCCGGCAAAGACCGAGCCGTGAAGTCCGAAGAAGTCCAAGAGACGAAGTCCGGCGACATGAAAGAGGCGAATTCCGTCGAAGTCAGAAAAAGTCAAAAAGGCTTAGTCCGGCGCAGTCAAAAGGCGGATTCCGGCAAAGACGAAGAGGCAAAGTCCGAAGAGGTCCACAAGGCGAATTCCAGCGAAGGCCAATCGGCGAGGGAAGAGGTGTACGAAGAAGTCGGTGATGAAAAGGAAACGGGGACGATTCGGTCAGTGCGTTTCTATCCCTCTAATTTTGTATGTTCACTGCAGATTGGGAATTTCGATGAAAAACTGATTCTGATTGCCATTTTCTGCTATATATAGGAACCCAGATTGAATTTCTTGTCCCAATTTTCCTATCTTTTGAGAGTATGATAATATATTGCTTTGTTAGAAAACCAAATGGTTCTTGTTTTATAATTTTATACATATTAAAGCAACCTGTTTACTTATATATGCCTCTCCACAAGTCTGTTGATTAAGTTAGAGCTTTGCATTGATTAGTTACATATAGTGGAAGTAAACTAGTGAAATAAATACCATTTTGTGTTGATGGACTATTCTCATGGCTGGATATTGTAATCAAACACTTGCTAGCTTTATGCTTATAACAATTTTCAGTTATGATAAGGGGAAAGTACTAAAGATCTTTATTTGAGGCTACTTTTGAATTGCAATTTCATGCATATGAGTAAAAACTAATATGAAAATAACTATGTGGTTGACAATGAAGGATGCTTCAAGAGGCTGCTGATTCTCTGGGTGTAGACGATTTTGATGATCATGCTGAGGCTGTTGGTGATCCGGATATAGGGGCTCATCTACAGGATCAGGATATAGAGTTTGTTGCTGCTCAGGCTCTTGGGGCTGGTCAGGATCAGCATCATGATCCCAACCCAGTAATGTTCAGAGTATATGTTTTACCGGTAGAGGCTGCTTATGATGAATGGAGAGATCATATGGTCGCTGAGCTTAATAAGGATAATTTCAATAATGTTCAAGATTTTGATGGTGCAGTTTGGGAGATCCTGGCTAATAGGGATGGGGGAATTCTGGACCCAGATTATTCTTATATAGTGGAGTTGGGAGATCATTGGATTCCACTACCTGAGGAGATCTTGATCACTTGGAATTGGGAGAATTTCAATGCAGTTGTGGATGGGGCCATTGAATTTGTATTGGTGGAAGATGATGACTGATGAGGATGCAGACGATGCGATTTGATGTTCACTATGCTCTCGGTTCACGCATAGCGATACTTGAGATTCTTGACTTTGATTTAGACATTGAATCATCCAATCTACTGTGATTAGAGCCATATCATTGAGTGAAATCGGAGTGCTTAATTGTATTGAAGCATGTAGGACAGTAGGAGTGCTTTAGCCTTGAGAGAATATTGGAGTGTAAAAAAGTCAACATATGGAACAAGGGAAAAGCTATTGTATACGCAGATACGTTATTGGAAATTTTAGTGTTGAATTGTTTGAAAAAAAAGAAGGGGAAGAGAGCATATTGCTGCACATTGTGACATAGTTCGACTGAAGCATACAATTCCTATTTCCCTAGCTTATCATGATAAGGGGCGGTGGTGATTATTCTGGCGTATCATTCTCAATCGAAGGTAGATTCTTTTGATGATTCAATGTTAGATTTTGGTGTTTAATCCCATTCTCATAATCCTGAAGCTTAAATCCCGCATTCTAAAAAAAACTTATATCCCACAAAGGGTCACCCCTCCAGATAAGCTTAAATCCCATCTCATCATGGCTAGTCAGAATCACATGAACGGTGATCACCTCTCATTTGGTTCTTAAAATTTACTGGACCACAATCGATCCCACGAAGGGTCACTCCACTCCTGTTTTTTGAAGTCCAATGCCATATGAAAACTGAAGGTTGTTATTTTCTTGTTAGGTATAAGCGCAACACAGTTGCTATTGGTAATGACGCAAATTTTTGTTTTTTTTTTTTTTAATGTAATGAAGCATTCTCATTGAAGTGTTTTCATCTTCAAGTGACTAAAGAGTATTGCAATTCTTGAAAGCCAGTCCTTGAATTTTTCATCTTGGGCCCGTCGTGGTTTGCAGCTCATCCTTATATTCATCAAGAATAGAGATACCTGATCACAATAATTATATTCCATGGTCCTTTCAAATGGAAAATTTGCTTCAAAGTCTGGATTTAATGGGATACATTGATGATACGTGTCCCTCTCTGCTTCGATTCTTGATTACTGACGATGGCATAACTGTTGAAGTTACTAGGGATTTTAAGGAATGGAACATAAACGATACGGCAGTGCTAAGCATCATCTACTCAAGCATATTGTCCTTTTTGGTTGGCAGCAGAAATTCAAGGGTGGCTTTGTTAAATTTGGGGAACAAATATCCTACTGTTCCAAAATTCTGCATACATTATAGAAAAATGATGATTCTATAGACAATTATCTTCAACGTATCATATACACTAGAGATGGGTAACGAGTTGGCTTTTGTAGATGTACCCTCCGACAAATGTAATGGATTTATGTACTGTTATGATTCTGACTAATACCTGGTAAGGAGTCATCATTTGACTCTTCGGCCCTAAGCCTGCCCAAAGCCCGCCCGGCCCATAGGGCTGAAGCCCTACCCGGCCCTTGCATTAGGGCAGGCCGGCCCGACCCTTTCTCAAATAGGGTAGGCTAAGGGCCATGCAATTGAAACCCGGCCCGACCCTTCGACCCTACCCGTTTGAGCCCGTTAGGGCCAAGCCCGGCCCGACCCTCTAGGTCCGCCCGTTTAAGCCCTAATATTTTCTATTTTTTCTATTTTAAAAATAAATTTTTTTTTTTTATAGCATACAACTTATCTCTTTTTTGGTAATTGATTTCTTAAGCTTTATTTTCTTTAATTCTTGTTTCCTTTCTTAAATAAAAATTAATTTAGAGATTTAGAGAGATAGTTAATTAAATATAACCTCATTAACTAATATTTATAAATGTTATAACTTATAAGTTAATCTATATATATATATATATATATATTAAATATGATCAACAAAAAACAATGAGTCTTATATTGCCTATATGACCATGGAGCCACATTTTAAGGAAAAAAGAATAATGTATTTCTTTTTTTTTGTTAAACAAATTAAGGCCCATTTCGGCCCTATTTAGCCCTATTTGGAAGGCTGGCCCGACCCGTCCCTTTTGGCCCTAGTGACACGGGCTTTTCGGGCGAGTAAGAGTTAGCATATTTAAGTCTCGGTCCTACCCTACCCGACCCTAAATTTTGTTAACTTTGGCCCGGCCCGGCCCTACCATATGCCCTAAAATCTAGGGTAGGGCCGCCCTAGCCCGGCCCATGATGACCCCTAATACTTGGTGTCTACAATTCTACTATATGTAATTTTATATTTCTTGTGGAATATGTACTTGCACTATGCGGCAGATATAGAGGATTCAATCAACAACTTCTGACCAGGGACGCCTAGGCCTAGCCTAATTTTCTTGTGCCAATACAACTGGTAACAGTTTATTGCAGCGATACTGTGCCGAAAAAAGAAAAACAGCTAAAGCCCAAAACAAATGGACTCTTCGGTGATTCAGTTGGGAGATTCAAACACACACACTGATCTTTGGATGGCAGTTGTTACTTGTTAGTAGGGCTGAGACTTTAGACCCGAAAAAACCAAGAAACCGGTTCGAACCGATCCTAATTGATTGGTTCGGTTTTCTATCATAAATTTAGCTATTTTGCTCCGGTTCAGTTCTCTATGCTAGCAGCCGGTTCGGTTTCAGTTCCCATAATTAATTTATGTCTTTACCCGAACCGAGATGGTTTTACAATAATGTATAATTTTACTTTGTTTAATGTTAACTGTTAGCTTGATGTGCCCACGGGCCCACCCATCCACATATACATCTTCTTCTTTTTTTCTCTCTGCACATGCCTCTTTCTTCTTTGATTAAATTATAAAACTCATCCTCTCCCTCCATTTTTTGGTTTATCTGCCACACTTGCATCTTTCTTCTTTTATTAAATTATAAACTCATCCTCTCTCTCTCTGGAGTGTCGGCCACCCACCTCTCCCCTTCTCTTTCTATATTCTCTTTCTTCTCTCCTCCTCCATTCTTTCTCAGTTTTTCTTCTCTCCTCCTCCTCCTCCTTCACTTCTTCGCCGCGACCCTCAGTTTTTCTCCTCCTCCATTCTTTTTCAGTTTTTCTTCTCTCCTCCTCCTCCTTCACTTCTTCGCCTCGACCCTTCTTTTTCTTCTCTCTTCCTCCTCCTTCTTCACTTCTTCTTCAATTCTTCGTACCAATTATTTCAGTCTTATAGATGTTGGGATTCAAATAGAGTTAGATCAGATTCAAGCACAAATGGAACCAAAAAATCGTGAAACCGAATCGATCCATGTCGGTTCGGGTTTTGCTCGGTTTCAGACTTTAGAAATCATCAAACCCGAACTGTCCCAGCCCTAAGTAGTTGTTAGCGTACACTAGTCTACTTTGGTCAAAATTATTGTTCAAAAAGTTTCTGCAATCAGATTTTAACTTTGATTTTTTCTGACATTGATATCAGCCCCCTTCTCTCTCTTTCTCTCCCCTCACTATCAAAACCCTATTAACCAAATCCCAGTGTCGCCTCTTTCTTGTCCATCATCTTCTTCTTCTTCCGTAAAGATGTCTGAACTCAGCCCTGGGAATAGACCCATCCTTTTACAATGAAGATTTTAATGAAATCGGTGATGCCAGGTATTTCTTTTTTTATCACTCTTGTAATGATAAATCTGAGATTTTTCTTTTTGTTAAAGGAAAAACATATTGTGTGCCTTCGTCAAAGAAACAGACGAAGAGAGAATCAAGCAATTACAAATCACAGCTCAATCAGCATTTAGTATCATAAATGTAATTGATATTTCCGTTGTAATCTTATCCCTATATAAAGGGGTTATGAATGAAATGAGTAGACAATTCCATTTCCCATTTTACTTTTACACGTTATCAGCACGCTCAGAGCAAATAGCCAATAGAAAAAACCCTAGAAGAGAAAAAATATCTCTTCCTTTTCTTTCTGCCGCAACCCAAAAAAAAAAAAAAATTCTTTTCTTCTCCGGCCAAGCACCAGCCTAGCCCATCTCGATCCGGCAGCAGATTACCCTCAACCGGCCAGCCTCAGCCTTGCCCAGAGCTGCACTCCTTCCCCGACCACCAGATCGGCCCCGCCCGGTCCAGCCTCCATCTCTATCGAATTGCTAAGGGCACCCAACTCATCCAAGGCCCGACCCGGCTACGATTCCGAGCCCAGCTCCGACTGAGACCAAATTCCGGCACAATCCGGCGCCGTCCTCCCAGTCGCTCACCTGCAGCACCGCCCTCTCCTCCCAGCAGCGCCTCTGATTTGCAGCTGCACCAGAATTGCAGCAGCAGCCCAGCGACACCGCTCCACAGACCGGCAGCCAAACCCCAGTCACGGCCTCCATCAGCTTCAGCCTAGCCTCGCTGCCTACAGCCCCGCACCCAGCGCCCCTGCGTTCGCGTCCACCCATCTGCAGACCAGCATCGTCTGCACAGCCCACTAGCGCTCGGCTGTTTTTCCAGATCGATCCGATGGACACCAGCGCCCGGCAGCACTTCTAGATCGATCAGCCGGACACCACGCCGGAGCAGCACGGCCCAGCCCCTGAAGGAGAAGCAGAGAAAGAAGAAGACAGGAAAGAAAAAGAAAGAAAAAAAAAAGGACTTGACCAGGGCCAAAGTAAAGACCCGGCCCAAAAATAAAAACAGGCCTCTGCGGCCCACACAAAAAAAAAAAAAAAAAAAAAAAGAGGAAAAGAAAAAATATATATAGAAACAGGCCACCGGCCCAGAAACAAAAACAATAAAAGAAAAGAAAAAAAAAAGGGCCTCCGGGCCCACTGCTGAAAAGAGAAAGGGAGAAACCTCAAGTCCAAAAACATCGCTACGCACGCCTGCATCAACACTCGCGTGTGCTAGGATCGTTTTATTTTCTCGAAATCAAGTATGTTTTCTTTATTTTCTTTTATGATTTTAACCAAGCATGTGAATTTTATATTTTTTTTAGCATGCTTTATACTTTATTGTTTATGCTTTTATTTTGTTATTAAGCATGTTTAATTAGATAAATTTGATCATTTTAAGCATGCCTTATTATTTATGTTTTATATCATTATATTTAGGCATGATTTATAATTATGTTTAAGCATGCTTTATATTTTATTGCTTATGTTTTTATTATGCAATTGTGAGCATGTTTTGTGAATTTTATTTACTCTTATATAATTATTCCTAAGCATGCCTTTATATTATGCTATTGTTTACATTTTATTTTACGCATGATATATTATTGCTATTATTATGTGTAGCATATATTTTGTTATATATTTGTGCAATTTGAGCATGTCATGTAGTTTATTTTTATATATGCTATGTCTTATTTATTATTAAATGTATTATAGTTATTTTTGTAATACGACATATAAAATTCCATTTTGCCATGATAATGAAAATTCATGCGCATTATACACACACTTACTGTGATAAAGTATTTTCACATAGCATCGGAAAAAAAATGTGACCATTACGAATCTTGGTCTTGAAATCTAATTCATATATTTGGAAAATAATTTACGTGGATGTCTTTATGACTGCGTAATTTATATCTTCTCTCTTGTTTTATGTAGATGGCTAATCCAACTCGACCTGAGTTTGACATCTTGGACTCAGAAGGACTTGAGTACCATCGTTGGGTTTCCGATATGGAAACTGCCTTTGTGGCAAAAGACTACACCGCCACCATTACTGATCCCAAAGATGATGAACTATCTAATAAGGTGAAAGCAGATGCCTTAATTTTTCTGAGGCGACATATTGATCCCAGCCTTCGCTGGGAGTACCTTCAGTTGAAGACACCCAAAGCATTGTGGGATGCCCTTAAAGGACGTTTTGGGAACATTCACGATACTTTGCTCCCAGGACTGGCTGTTCAGTGGAATGGAATCCGCTTGCTTGACTATAAAAAGGTCAATGACTTCAACAAGGACATGTTGCGCCTAAAGGCACGTCTCAATTTCTGTGGAAGGGAAATCACAGAAGATGATATGATCTACAAGAATCTTACCACCTTTCCTAATTCAGCTTTTATACTAGCGAACCAGTATCAGTTGGATTATGACAACAAAAGAATCACAACCTTCAATAAGTTGATAAGCCTACTGCAAGTGGCTGAGAGACAAAATAAGATTCTCTTGAATAACAATGCCAGGCCCACTGGGACAAAGAAAATTCCCGAGGCTAATTATGGAAAAATGAAAGGTGGAAATAACTCCAATGTAAGGGGGTTTAGACGTGCTGATCCCTACCCACGTGGCAACAATGCACCACGTGGAAAGGGACACAGGGATCATGGAAACAAGATGCCAAAGGAAAGAGTTGACAATGAACCATGCTATAGGTGTGGATTTATTGGGCATTGGTACAAGAACTGCCAAGCAAACAACAGAGTAGCAGCCAATTACAAGAGGTATAGAGAGTCTAAAGAACAAGTGGCTCACTATATGGAAGAAGGAGGTCATGACCTAGACGTCAACCTTACAGTTGCAGACTCCAATGGCAAAGAGGAACTTGCTAAGTCAATGGATGCTCTCAATCTTGACTGATCTGCTTTATTCATTTTATTTTCCAAAGACAGTTGTGAAGGCATAATGCCTCATTTTTAATTAGACTATTGTTTGGTCTTAAAGTTTATTTTCAATCATGGATTGATGAATAAGATTTCTGAACAAGACCTTGATTTGATTATCGTTGGCTTATTAATAAATTTTGAATTTTATTCTGAAGCACTGAATTTATTCAAATTTATTTACTACACATATTTACATGGTTCGACATAGCACTATAAAGATGTAAAGCAATACATCTAGAAAAAAAATTTATTAGAATGAAAAGAATACCATCCTACGCAAATAAGAAATACTCTAAAGAATATGAGTTATATTTTCTAAATACCTCCCATTTATTTGTAGGAATGAATGGAGGAGAACTTGAGTGCTTAATTGATAGTGGGACTACCCACACAATATTAAGAAATAGGCAATTATTCATTGAACTAATAAGCCTAAAATTCCTCTGTGACTACGATGATTGGATTATCACAACTAATAAAAGGGCGAGGAACTGCCAAATTTTTGCTGCCTAATGGCACAACATTTCAAGTCATAGACACTCTATATGCACCAAGAGCTAATCGAACCTTGTTAAGTTTCAAAGATATTTGTGCCAACGGTTATCATGTAACAACACACCGTGAGAATGGAACTGAATACCTTGATATTAACTCTAATGAATGTGGAAGGAAACGCATTTTAGAGAAACTTATGAGTCAATCTAGTGGACTGTACCTCACTATGATTTGGATCATTGAATCTTATATTGTCACCAACAACGAAATGTGGGACCCTGACTCATACAGGCTTTTGCATGACCGCCTATGGCACCGAGGTCGTGACATGATGATCCGTATTTTTCAAGAACTCACACGGACATCCCTTCTTTCGAGTGAAAAATAGGAGAAAAATCTGCCACACTGCAAGGTGTCGGTTCTAGGATTGCTCAAATGCAGTCATTGCTTTCTGAAGTACCAGAAGCTCTACCTCCCTCCCATTATGCCTCATTGACTATTTCAAAAGCACATCACTCGTTTTGCAAAGCCTGCTCATTAGCAAAAACAGGATCGAGACCTTCCTATGCTAAAGATACAAAACAAAACATTCCATTCTTACAAAGGATACAAAGAGATGTCTGTGGATCTATCCATCCAAAATGCGGACCATTCAAGTACTTTATGGTTCTGGTGGATGCTTCGACAATCTTGTCACATGTCGTTTTATTGTCCACAAGAAATGCTGCAATACTCCTAGCACAGATTATACGTTTAAGGGCTCACCACCCTGATCACCCTATCAAGTCTATAAGGCTTGATAATGCTGGAGAGTTTACATCAAAAGCATTTGATGATTATTGCATATCTATTTGGATCGATGTAGAGAATCCTGTACCCCATGTGCATACACAAAATGGTCTCGCAGAAGCCACCATCAAAAGGCTACAGATGGTGACTAGGGCATTGGTTATGCGCACCAACCTGCCTATATTTGCATGGGGTTATGCAATATTGCACGCAGCTTTACTTATTCGTTTAAGACCCACAGCTAGCCAACCATTTTCTGCGTACCAGTTGGTAACTGGATATGAGCCTGACACTTCACACTCACGCATATTTGGTTGAGCAGTATATGTGCCTATTGCGCCCCCACAGCGCACCAAAATGGGTCCTCAGAGACGATTAAGTATTTATGTTGGATACGAATCCCCAACAATTATATGCTATTTGGAAACCTTGACAGGCGATCTCTCTACCGCTAAATTTGCGGATTATCACTTTGATGAGACAGTCTTCCCGTCGTTAGGGGGAGATAGGAAAAAGGATTTTCCAAGGGAACGACAGGAATTGTCGTGGTTTGTCCCCACTCTGTCTCATCTTGATCCCCGCACTTCATAAAGTGAAAGTGAAGTGAAAAGAATAATCGATCTTCAGAATGTAGCAGATTCGATGCCTGATGCATTTACTGATATCGTAAAAGTGACGAGATCACATATACCAGCTGCAAATGTGCCTGCAAGGTTAGAAGTCCCCAACAAGGGGTACGATGCCGCAGATAGAGGCATTACAACCGCACTTAGTGGAGGTGTGGTTGAGGCCGTGGCTCCCCAAGGAAGAGGGGGAGGTCACTTGGTTCGATTGACACTCACCCAAGGAAGAAGAGGGTGAGTAAGGCACAAACCAATCATCAATGTATAGAATCCCTCTCATGAGATTGTCTCTGATTATAGTTATGTCCATGAATCAATACTGGAGGACGCTCCGATGTTTGAAATGATTCCAGAGAACAAAGAAATCTCAAAGGATTACGAGAGTACGCATGAGTTGATAGAAAGATCTTCCATACACATTGATGATATATACTGTTGCTCAAGGAATCATAGAGCACGATGATATCGAACCACGCTCTGTTGAAAAATGTCAACAAAGAGCAGATTGACCTAAATGGAATGAATCAATCCAGGTAGAATTAGATTCTCTGACAAAGAGACAGGTATTTGGTCTGGTAGTGCTAACCCCACCAAGTGTAAAGCCTGTAGGACATAAATGAGTCTTTGTCAGAAAGCGTAATGAGAAGAATGAAGTCCTAAGGTACAAGGCTCGCCTTGTGGCGCAAGGTTTCTCACAACGCCCTGGAATTGACTACGAGGAGACATTCTCTCCCAAAATAGACGTTATAACGTTCCGCTACTTAGTTAGCTCAGTAGTTTCCAAAGGACTGGAAATGCAGCTCATAGATGTGGTTACTGCATATCTCTATGGGGATCTAGATTCAGATATATATAAGAAAGTGCCTGATGGCCTTACATTACCCAAGTCAAGTGACTCTAAACCACAGAGTGCGTTTGCAATTAAGTTGAAACGCTCACTTTATGGATTGAAACAATCCAGACGGATGTGGTATACCCGTCTAAGTGACTACTTGATTGGGAAGGGATATAAGAACGATGAATTATGCCCCTGCGTATTCATAAAGAAAACAAGTTCCGGATTTGCAAATTGTAGTAGTATATGTCATAACTGGTACTCTTGATGAAATAAGAGAAACCGCGAGCTACTTGAAATCCGAATTTGAGATGAAGGATCTTGGGAAAACTCGATTCTATCTAGGTCGTGAACTAGAACACCGAGTTTGTGGAATGTTAATCCACCAGTCTGCATATGTCCAAAAGTCAGGTGATATAACATGGACAAAGCACATCCTACTAGCACTCCCATGATCGGTCGAAGTTTGGATGCAAGGAAAGATCCATTTCGTCCAAAGGAAGATGACGAACAAGTATTGGGAGCTGAAATTCCCTATCTAAGTGCAATAGGCGCATTATTGTACTTAGTCCAATTTACTCGACCAGACATTGCATTCTCAATGAACTTGTTAGCTAGATTTAGCTCAGCGCCAACGCAGTGTCACTGGAATGGTATCAAGAACATTTTCGATACCTAAAAGGAACCATTGGCTTAGGACTGTTCTTTCCCTGCAGAGAGACAAGAGGGACCGCAGATGGAACTGCAATCCCTAAAGGAAATGTTGATGGCGAAAACGCCACTCACTACACTAAAACGCCAAATGACGTTTTGGTCGGTTTTGCTGATGCTGGATACGTATCTGACCCACATATCGTTCCCAAACTGGTTATGTATTTACCAATGGGAACACAGCGATATCTTGGAGATCAACCAAGCAAACCTTTGTGGCTACCTCCTCGAACCACTCAGAGATCATTGTTCTACATGAAGCGGTTCTTGAGTGTGTATGGTTAAGAACTATCATTGCACATATTCGAGGGACTAGTGGTTTGAGTTCTACCACTGAAGAGCCTACTTGCATTTACGAACACAATGCAGCTGACATCGAACAGATGAAGCTAGGTTATATTAAGGGTGATAACACAAAACACATATCGCCAAAGTTGTCCTACAATCAGCAACAACAGACTCTCCTCAAGATTCAAATGAATCAAGTAAGGTCTAAGGAGAATGTGGCAGATTTGTTCACCAAATCATTGCCTAAGGACACATTTGAGATGTAACATCCCGAACCTAAATTCACCGGTTTACTAGTCATTGGGACGGTAAACGACCTTTACTTTCACTTTTACTTTCGGTTTAGTACTTTTAGTGGCCCTAAAAGTTGACTTTTTGTTCGGGTCAAAATTTGAGAAAATGTTCTTCATGGAAGTTGTAGAGGACATTAAACCGAGCGCGTGCATATGTGGTATGTAAAAATCGGACTTCGTATGCGAGAGTTATGGCCAAAAATGTGAAGTTACTGTTCATGGTAATTTTTGATTAAAATAGAAATTTACCCCGGGTAGGTTTCCATTTCCGGAAACCCACCCCAGCTCTTTCTCTCTCCTCTCCCCCGACCTCTCTCTTCTCCGGTTCCACCATTTTCCCTCTCCCTCCGATTTCCGGCGATTCCGGCCACCAACCGGCGTGCCACCGGTCACCAGAGGAGCGCCTCCTCCCTCCGAGCACCCTAGCAACCTTGGTTTTCCACGATTTGGCCGGAAAACCACGGATCGAAGGAAAAACTCCTCCGGCTGCAGTTTGAAGCTTTTGCCGATTTTCGGCGATTCCGGCCACCTCCGGTCCCCATATCGCCGTCGAAGGTTCGGTTTTCATCACTGATCATTTCCCCTATGGCCTTGTATCACGATTTGTTGTGTAGATGCCGAATCGACGAATTGAAATTCTAGGGTTCTTGAGGATTTCTGGGTTTTTGTTCATTGAATCGATTTCGGCCATTTTTAATTGTTATTTGGGAATGTTGTAGTTGAGAAGTTGAATCAGTGTGTTGAGAAGGTGCTACTGCCAAATTTTGGTGGCCATCGGAGATGGTGGCGGCGGCGCCGCCACTGTGGGCGGCGGTAGCGGCGGCTAGGGTAGTTTATAAATTTCAATTTTTAGCTAGTTAAATTCTATAATTATCATAGAGCTTATATATGAAGTTTGGTGAATTTTGGAGGAGTTTGGAATTGTTTGTGAATTTTCGAAGTTTGGAGTTTTGTGGTGGAATTATGGGAAATCCGGCCGTCGGATTTCCCTCGTTTTCATTATGGAATATGTAAATTGAGGAATTAGAATTGTGGACGAGATTTGGGTTGAATTTGAGAAGTATTGGAGATAGGGATTTTTGGATTTCGTTTAAGTTCGTAATTATTTTATCGGATTGCCGTTTACGGAAATATAATTGTGTACAGGGCAATGTCGCGAGCTACGGTTAGATGAAGGAACTCGTTTGCGTGGTTGCCAATAGTACTGTGAGTGGACGTTTGTTTTAAATAAGTGATGCATGCATTTATTTATTAAAGCATGTTCTATTTTATTAACATATTATTTTCCGAGCATATAAAGTTGATTGCGAATGATCTCATGGATTTGCTTTTAAATAATGATTCTCATGAATAATTATGATTTATACCGATTGTGAGTTTCGGTTATTAAGTTGTTATGCTCGGATTCGAATTTATAATTGATGTTGATTTTTGACGAATTATTTCCGAGGTGATTTCCGGAATTATGCTATTTATATTATATTCCTATTCGTGGATTTGAGATTTTTGGAAAGATTTTCGAAATGGGATTTCGATGGAATTATTTTCGTGTTTATTTATTTGATCATTGGTTTTGGCATTGGGAATGCCTCATTGACAACCTATTTATTTATTTAGCGTGTGGGACACGCTGTTAATTTATACGACTTTACGAGAATTTCCGGGTACGGTTGGGAATCGTACCCGTGTTTTCTTTATTCGTGGGACATGGGGAAGCCTTAAAGATTTATGGGATTTTATTAGTTTTTACCCACCATACCTGGGTCGTTATATATATATTTATTGCTAGCTAGCCTATTAGAACTCCTCCCTACTTACTATGTGTTTGTGGGCGAGTAAGAGCAGAGCATGGGATGCTCCAGAGTGTGGGACACTCCGACCCGAGCCTGGGAGGCTCCCTTCTTTCGTATGGTGAAACTTCTTCCCCATATTTTATTGTTGCTTGACTAGCGGGGCTAGTCCGATTTTCACTGTATCCAGCGGGGCTGGTCTTATTTTCTTGAGAAATGAGATTTCGGTTTTACGATATAGTTTTCAAATGTGGTGACTAGCGAGGCTAGTCAATTTATCGTTTTGAAATTCTTGGATTTAAAGCTAAATGTATTTTTTTTAATTGTTGCATGCATCGGTTATTAAAGAGAATAAATGTGGGAAAGTATGAAATCCTTTTTCCTTTGAGTTGTTTATTTTGTCCACTCACGCTAACGTTTTTCGTCTACTTTCCCCTGTGCCTTTCGGTTTCTAATGCCCAGTTTGCAGGCGAATTAGTGGAGGTCGGGCGTACATGACATTTGAGGCATAGTTGTCACTACTTCCGCAGTGTAGGATCACTTGATCCTTTACTCCTCTGTTATATCCCTGTGTATAGTAGTATTGCTCTGCATAACCTTTGGGATTAGTATATTTGAGTTTTGTGTGTTTTACAGGTTTTCGGGTAGTCCATTTTAGAGGTGACTCTGCCGAATTTTTGGTAGAGTTATCCCTAAGGTGGGCCCCACAGGGCCACCTCGGGTTTCAGGGTGAAATTCGGGGCGGGTCCTGTCATGAGAAACATGTGAAAAGCATAGGAATGCGAAGACTTTCCAAGCTCCCTAGATTAATGTAAGTATCAGGGGGAGGTGTAGACGTCAGGGGGAGTCTAACACACACATGTCATTCTCAAATGTAGAAGGTGCGTTGTGCTCTTTTCCTTCGACCAAGTTTTATTTTTGTCCCACAGGGTTTTTATTGTTACTTGGCAAGGTTTTTAGTGAGGCAACAACTCATGCACCATTTCGTCTTTGACTTGGCACAAGGGGGAGTGTTAAAGGAAAAACATATTGTGTGCCTTCGTCAAAGAAACAGACGAAGAGAGAATCAAGCAATTACAAATCACAGCTCAATCAGCATTTAGTATCATAAATGTAATTGATATTTCCGTTGTAATCTTATCCCTATATAAAGGGGTTATGAATGAAATGAGTAGACAATTCCATTTCCCATTTTACTTTTACACTTTTTCTTTTTTTGCTTACCGGAATTTTTTTTTGAGATACTGCTTACCGGAAAATTAAGGAAGCTCAGATTGAATTCGTGCATGCCTGCCAATTTTCCTAGAATTTTTTATTTTTTTTATTTATTGAGCATTTTCATTTTACTATTATTGATTTCTCGTTCAAGAAACATATATAGATTCAGGAAATTGGTACCACAAGAGCTTTGGTTAGAATTTTGGTCTGTTTGCGCTTTTTTCTTTTGTTGAGGCCAGGGTGTGAAAATGATAAATGATTCAGCACTATGTATTGACGAGGATATTTTGTTTGGCTACTAAGAAACTGTAGGAAACGAAAGGATGATAAAGCCGGCTGTTTCGATAATTTCCTATTCTGTATTTTCCTTAGTTGGGAAGAATGCTTTAGCTTAGTTTTTGTTGATTTAATAGATTAGCTCAGTTTCATTAAGATATAATAATTTGGGAACATTTTTCTAACTCGTGTGTATTTATAAGTATCACTGTTTCAGGATTGTGTGGTAGTGATCCTGAGCCAATAAGTTAGGGGAAGAAACCAGTTGATAAATACAACTCTGGACTGAAATGTTGTTGGTTCATGCTCCATTTTGTATTCATGGACCAGTCTAATTACGGGATACACCTAGTCTTAATTGATCTACTGAACCTCCGCTCCCATCTTCTAGGCGACAAAAACTTCTTCATTGGATTTTTTTTTTTTTTTAACATAATTTCTTCTAGCTGTGGTTAAGAAAACTGAGGGTTTCGATCCGATACTAGTGAGTTCTAATTGCAATTACATGCCTGTATGTGTCTTGGTCTTTGTGTAAATGTCTGGATGAGGAGGCTGCACAACAATATGGCTTGCCCTGAAGGGCTGCGTGGGTTGCATCTCTCTTCACCATTCACTCTGCAGTAGGGATGGCCTTGGGCGCTTGGCTGCCTTTTTCTTCATTTACTTCATTTCGTACTTGTTTGCTACTTTGCATCAACGTCTTTATTAATCGATTATCTTTTCTTTTCCTTTCAGGCAATGCAGTTCGTTCGTGACAAGGGTTAATCCGGTCAAAGCTGGTTTGGAGAGTATAAACCCTCTTAAGGTATGTTGATGAAGGGTATTACCTCTGGCCATAAATTGCATAAACAGAATTTGGCAATCTTTTGGTAATGTTAGAAGAATTAGGGAACTGAGTTTGATACATATCTAGGTTGGTTTTGTACACATTCTGTCTCCTGTTGGATATCAAAGAAGGCTTGATTTTTAAAACTCTAGAGTTTTGGAACTCTTTGGAAGCTAATACACGAACAAGGCAGTATAGCCCTGTCCTGATTTCTGATCTCATAACTCACACCATCTCTTATTTGAACCATGCCACAATACATTTCATCATCACAATTATCTATCATACCATAATGAATAATGGCAGTATTAGTGTTGTAACTTTTCACTTAATATTATCTACCTTTATTTTTTCTCTTATTATGTGAGCGAGCTTAGCTTGTTTCTCTTATTGCAGAAGCGACATAAAGATGGAAGCGAGGAAGATAAAATATGTTTTTGAGGACTTTGGCGAGTTTATAGCTGATAATGATGCTTCATGCGATGATGATGACTCATCGGATGGAGAGGACTCATCTGACGGAGAACAAGAGAGCCTCATCCTTGTTCATGAGCATCGTTACAAAGACAATGAACAGGAAAGTAGAGGTCTGTTTGCTTTGGACAGAAATTTGGTCACTGACCTTGCCTTCTTGTATACCAAGCTTTGGGTCCTAAGTGAAGAACACAAATGGAATGGAACTTACCAACTGGAGTTTAAGGGTATCAGGCTCAATCAACAAACTGGTAATTTCGAAAAAGAAACAATTTGGTATACTCAGCCCGAGCCCTTTCCAGATTTCCTTAAAAGGGTTTTTCACATCGACCTGTATCAAATCAGGTATTGCTTGCATTCTAGATAAGAAAATTTGTCCAATTGTTGTTTGCTAGTTGTGATAAAGTTGATGCTTTTTTTCTTTATGTTTTCTCATGAAATAGCTCTGGTGATGGAGACAAGACTTCTGCCAACTCAAGTGCTACTGATGATTTAAAGTTCAGGTCTGTATACATGCTTTCAGGTTCTGCTATTGACTTATAAAAAAAAAATGAAAACACTTTTGTCATTGACCTGTGTTAATCCATTTGAAAGCATGTTTGTTTACAGATTCTCCTCGAAGGATTCCTCTACCAAAAAAGAAGCTTTCAAGGATGACAAAAGTCACAAGATAATAAGCAAGGAGTTCCATCCATACTTGGAATGGTCTGCAGATGCTGATGCCGACCTTCCACCTCTGCAATGGCCATTAATTGATAAGGAGGGAAATATTGACATGGCGGAGTATGAAGACCTAATTTCACATACCCTTATGCACTTGATGCTTGGAATGTACACAGAGGTATTACTTTTTTCTTTTCTTTTTTTATCAGATACAGAGGTATTACTTAATCTATCCGTTTCATTTAAAAACAAGTTCATCCTCTTTTACTTAATTTCTCATTGTGGTTATTGTAAAATCCTACTTTAGAATGATGCTAAGGAGGTTCTGAGAGATGTACTGAAGAATGAATGGAAATCACAATGGAGGATCATTATTGTGGCAAGTTGTTGGAGCTGCTGGTATTAGACAAACATGTTAGGCTGTTTTGACCTGACTCCGGGGTGACAGAGCTGATGAAGATCGCCAGACCAACAATGAATTGGACTATTGATCGGAAGAATAGCCAAGAAAGGTGAGCTCTGGAAAATTGGAAGAAGGCAGTGCCAGCAAGAAGTTCATCAGTCATTCTGTAAGTTGTATTTCTAAATGCTTGCAAGTTATTATCTACCTTTATTTTTTCTCTTATTCTGTGAGCTTGGCTTGTTTCTCTTATTGAAGGAGTGACATAGAGATGGGAATGAGGAACATAAAAGTAAGGAACAATATGTTTTTGAGGACTGACTCGTTTATAGCTGATACTGATGCTTCATGCGATGATGATGACTCGTCGAATGGAGAGGACTCATCTGACGGAGAACAAGAGAGCCTCATTCTAGTTCATGAGCATCGTTACAGAGACAATAAACAATAAACTAGAGGTGTGTTTGCTACAGAAAATTTGGTTATTGACCTTGGCTACTTGAAGGAAAAGATTGAGGGCATATGTGTTACAATTAATTTAGTGGTTTCTCTACTGAGTGGGTCAATGTCCGTCATGGAAGGAAGGCCGCTGAGGCTGAGAAGGAAGAAAATAAGTAGAATGCTTCTTCCCTGCGTGTTCAATATTTCCCAAGGATTGCTTATGTCTTGCCAGATGCAAATTAGCTTTGTCCTATTTTCTGAGACATCTAATGGATCGAAAATATTAGATTTTGTAATTTCAGTTCAGTATGCGGAGGTTAAAGATTTAGCGAAAAAAAAAAAAAAACAAAAATGATATTTAACTATGCATTGTCAACTACATAAAATATTAGAAAATTACACACAAGTGATCTTTTGAAGCATGACTCTGTAATTAAATGTTGAAGAAGGGCTGGACGATAAGATAACCTTCTCTACATTCAAATTTCCCAAAATCTCTCATATCAGTCTTAATTATCTGAGGGTGTGGCAAGTGGCAACAATTAATTGGGACATGATGATCTAGAAGATGCAACAGAGTAATGGTGAATCCTTTAGATATTGTTACTAGCCATCGAAGGAAAAAAGGACAGCTTTCTTCTAGTTCTTGGCAGATTGAGGCTGTAAGCCCTACCTTTTGTGAGGCTGTAAAACTAGAGAACGGAAACGACCTCATGCTTTGGAAGAAGGACGGGGACTTGATGTCGCAACCCACCTGTAAAATTTTTAGTTTTTCCGATCACTTGAGGGACTCAATCAGACCTAAAAGGAGAGGAGGCAGGTGAGAGTGACGAGTCATTGTGGGGAGTGGTGAGTGACCCAAAATGTAGTGTCGTGATAATTGTTTTTCTTCATTTTAATGGTGTAGTTACTTAGTCATTAATGTGAAAATACAAATTCAACATAGTGACTTCCGAGTTGATCTTTGGTGTAAGTGCCAAACTATGAAATATGATTTTTTTTTTTTTTTTTTCCTTCTGAGAGGTAAATATGCGTATTCTAAATTTTAGGTCAATGCCGCCTATAGAAAAATATTTTTATTTTTATTTTATTTTTTCACTAGGTTTTTTAAACTATGTGCCATAAAACAGCTAGCCATGCCAAACTTGCCCACTGATCTTTTATCTTTTAATACTAGTCATAAAAACATATATTCTCGTGAAAAGTAGTCGTACTCAAATAAGAGTAAAAATTAAAAAAGAACGTTGACCTCAAAAGTGCTTTTGGGCGATAGGTGGATTTGGGGTTGGTGTAGAATTCCTGTTTCCTCAAGGACTTGAGACCCGTTTACCTATAAAATGGAGGTATAGAGGTATAGGCGTCTCCAGAGCCCAGAGGTGCAGCCAGAGCAACACAAAGGAAAATATAGTTTTCAGTAATAACTCTTCTTCACCAATCCTTGGCTAGAAATGGCTTTTCACTCAAAACGTTCTTTCCAAAGAGGAGATCAAGTGGAAGTGTCTAGCAATATGGAAGGGTTTCTTGGCTCATTTTGGCGAGCAACCATAGTTGCAAATATGGGTACAAACTACGTGGTTGAGTACAAAGATCTAGTGGAGGAACATGATGAATCTACACTTCTGAGAGAGACTATCATGGCGAACCAGGTCCGGCCTCTGCCACCTAGAATTGCGGCTTCTCGGTTTTCCGATAATAACAAGGTTGATGCGTTTGACAGGGACGGTTGGTGGGTCGGAAAGATTTCTGGGAGGGAAGGGTCTGATAAGTACTATGTTTTCTTTGAAACCACCGGGGAAGAGATTGCTTACCCGATTTCGCAGTTGAGGTTTCATCTAGACTGGCGCAACGGGAAGTGGATTTCTCAGAAGAAGCCTTCCAAAAAGAGGCGCAAGATGGATGATGAATAATGAATTTTTACGATGTCCCAATACACAACCCCTATTATGTACCAAAGATATGACGCTTAATTCAATTTGATTGATGGCTTTGTTATTTGTTTTTTATTATTATTATTATTCGAAATAGCTTTATTCATAAACTGATTTAGGTAATAGCAGCTCCCAAAAAAAAAAAAAAAAAAAGGTAAGAGCAGCGCGCCAGCTCCAAAAGAAACTGTCCCCTAGCTACAACTTCAATTACAAGAAAATTCAACAATTAAATCATGAATCCAAGGAGTCCCAATCTCCCAACAATGTATGAGGTTACCATTGTTGTGAGGGCACGCCAAACCCTTCGCTGCTTTCCTCTTTTTTGAAGAAGTATACTTTCCCTGAAAGTCTTCTTCATTGGCGAGCTAGTAGGAAAGAACAAGGCGGGCGAGGGATTATCACCTATGGCTAAATCCATGCACTGCCATCATGAATAGTGAGTGCAGCGGCCAATCTCGCTGTCATGGCTACAATGGCCATATCGCCTTGGAGGGGAGGTAAAGGAGAAAAAAGAAGAGAGGGCAGACGAGGGAGGGACTGGGGTGAGATCAGATGTGGAGACGTGAGTGGGGAGAAACGAAGTCGAGGGAGGTGAATAGTTGCGAGAGGCTCCCACCATTCGTATATACTTTCTATCTTCACCTTCTCGTGTTTGATTCCCTAATCAAATTTACATACCAAGATTAACCGGCGAAGTGGTAGATTAGATAGGTTTCCTCACTGAAATCAACATTAACGAAACCAATGTAAAAGAAAAACTGTGACATAGAAGAATCTTCGTTCATTAACGCTAAAACAAAAAGCAAAATAGAACAGAAGTGCTTCATCCATGACAAATAGTTCATATAATTCTTGTACCCCTAAATTTTTGCCTCTTCCGAATGGTGCCTGAACCTTTTACTGTTACCTGGGTATATAGGAGTTCCAAGCGAACTCGAGCCGCTAATCATAACATGAAACATCGCGGAGAGTATGGATTACAAAGGAAAAAGGAAAAAACAAAGAGGAAAGGGAGCCAGGAAAGGCTAATTCCTAGTAGTAGGAATGAAAAGCGTTAGGATGCGAACTAAAATTAACCACCAGATAACAAGGATACCTAAATTCTCAACTGTGTACAACCAAGAATAGTTCCACGGCACCGTGTCATTGCAGCTGCCTGGCGCCAAGTAGGTCTTTCACCCCCAATTGTCAGAACATCAACATCAGACATTGGCTTGATCTCCAAGTTCCACTGATCAGGGATAATCACCCCACCAATCACATAAATTTCATCCCCAAGTCCAGTCATTGCAAACCCAATTCTGCGACCAATCTCAGATGCTGAAACCAGAACCTTCCTCACTTCCCTGTCTTGCTTGCAGATGAGTCCGTTGCTCATCACATAAAGTGCACCCTTAACAACCGTCATTGGACCCTGTTGCCAACCATAATCTTCTACAGTCCACCCATTCACCACATTGTCTAAGACTTGCACCGTTGATAAACCCTTGTGCAAGACGTGCACCTTTCCTCTGATCACTATTCCTGAGCATGCCGAATTATGAGTACGATGGAGATCAGGTATTGGAATCCACACATCCTTGTCAGGGTCATACATTTCGGCTTGAGAAATTGACTTTCGACAGCTGGTAAAACCGCCAGCAACAACAATTTTTCCATCTAAAACACAGCATGCAAACATTGCACGAGGCACAAGCATAGATGCACGTGAGTTCCATTGCCTAATTACAGGGTCATATGACCACACCTCATTGGTTGCAAAACTCCCATCTTGGTCACCGGTCTGTGGGTCGACAGCACCACTACCACCACCAAGCACAAACAGCTTTCCAGCAGTGGAGACAGCACCGAAATTAGAAAGGATTTTAATTCTAGAAGGGAGAACAGGGAGTGTAATCCAAAGGTCTCGAAGAGGGTCATACAGCTGCCATAAATTCTCTGGATCAAAAGCAGACACACATAATAAATCTTCACATGACCCAAGCTCCTGTCGAGCTCTAAACAGTTCAGGGCTATGAATTGCAGCTTTCCAGGAACGGGAAACAAGCTCCAACTTAGGATGGAGATGGAAGGGAACCCAAGCAAGGCACCTAAGGGCAACGGCGTCAGGAAGACCTTCAATCAGTTCAGACATAATAATCACAGTGCATCTGTTTCAGATGATACGTCACAGTTATTGTTGCTACTTGGGTACAGCACTGGCACAAGCAATCTGAAGCATCAAAATACAAGGTTACACTTTGAAGAGAATACATTGATTCCTTTGACTCTTAGAAGAGAATACATTGATTCCTTTAACTCAAAATTAAAGTTTCGAAGTGTATGCAAATATTTAATAAAGTGACATGTTTTAACATCTGTTTCTCATCTTATGACTCGGCCCAAGGAATGCCAAGATGTCCAAAGGTAACCCATCAACTAGGATGGACTAACTGCTTACTCAAATCACTTCAATTTGATAGTTTAAGCTTTGACCCCAAATTCCAGTCAGCATTTTTACAGGAGTGGTTCCTGAATATTGATCCATTTTTTTTTCCAACCAAATAATCCTGAGGATTGAAACCCAGAGAATCCTACCTTTTGTTTTCAGCAGTTTAAGTTTTCACCCAATGTTTGAGCTATGTTCATCATTTTCAGTTTAAAAATTATACAGAACACCAATGCTTAAAAGGACAATTTGTATTCTTAGTTTTAAGTCCTGAAATCATAAATCTCACTTAAACAAACTCCACAGACGAATTCTTAACAAAATTCAAGCATGATAATCACCCATCAAGAATTCTTGACATAGTTTTACAGACACCAATGCTCAAAAAGGACAAATTGTATTCTTATTTTTATGTCCTAAAATCATACAGTTCACTAAAACAAACTCCACAGAAGAATTCTTAACAAAATTTCAAACAAGACAAATCACATCATCAAGTGTATTGGATTGCCCTTGTGTGCAAGTTCAGTTACCAAAGACAATCACCACCCTAGCAAACTCTAAAGATGAAATGACCCTTATTTTCAATAAGCAATATGATATCTTAGGCACAAACTAAAGTTGCAAGATTGGCTAAATTTGTCCTGAATAAACAAAAACTTTCAGAACGAAAAGTCATTCAGAAATACAAGATATATGTAAAAGGCATCCACCATTGCTCTTGAAGATGGTAAGCTGTACCAAAGACTTTTATCTTTCAGAGCTAACACACTCCTTAACTTCCAACACAAAGACCATAAACTATTAAGATCTCCATTGTTTTCAAATACATAACAACATTTGGTCTTTTATTGACAATAATTACCCACTCAAAAGAAACAAATATTCAGTAAGGGCAAAGCAACTAAAATGAGGTGAGAAACATCAAACCCAACCCAACTGCCCTAGACAAATAAAAGGGATCAAAATAGTTCTAGTGAATTCAGTGAGAGGAAAGGAGAAAATGCCCATGTCAGAGCCACTGAGATTTGTTCTCATACTGATATACTAAAGGACACATAGCCACATGAGCGTCTTACTATTTTACTTACCAGCTTATGTTAGACGTAAACCACCCAATTCTCTTCTCTAGGCAGAAATACCTGCAAACAAACAAAAAACTAAATCTTTGAACTTTTGAACTTTGAAATATAATAGCGTTATATAAATGATGTGGTAAACAATGAAACAACACTCTGCTATGCCTTTTAGGTTCAATTGAAACTTTGCTGTTGTCAGTAAACCTGAACAAGACATCTCCAAGTACAAGATTACAAGTACTTAAACACACCAGACAGACAAACTCATGTAGCATCTCAACTCTCACGCAGACACCACTCTCAGGTTAGCATAACCATTTGTTTTCAGGCGAAAATACAAATTGCATAACTGGTTCAGCAGCAACTGGCTAACTAACAAACTAATACATACCGGTTATCTATCACGATTCCATAATTCATGCCTTAAAGATAAAATTCAAGACCAAAAAAGAAAACAGGTAATTCATCAAACAACATCGTACTCCACCATCTATGCACTTGGTTTCATTTACCTACATTACTACTTAGGTAACAAAGCATATGAATATTTAGTCTCAACCCAAAAGTATAACCAATCAAAGCCATTCATCTATACCAGCACAGAAATTTGACACTCAACAAAGTCCCAGCAAACAGCTCAACAACCATCCAGTCATGTAAACCAAGAACAATTCTCCACATTCAACATAAACCCATTTCACAAAATCATAAACCCATCTCGAATTGAACAAAAGGCCAACTGGGTATCTGATAAACTCGATGATAAACACCAATTTCAGACAAACAACGCAAACTACGGCCATAAACACAAGTGTGAACAACTGTAATTGCCTCACAGAAAGAGAGAGAGAGAGTGGATGTACCTGAAAAGACAGCAACGGGTGAAGAACACAAAGATTTGGGCTTTGTGCTCAAATTCCTAGAGAGAGATAAAGGGTAGCGTTTGGTTCTTCAAGGCTAAGCCCAAGATGATGACTTTTCAGAGGAGGAGCTGAGGAAAACGCCGAGTTACAAAAATCAATGCTTTGTGTTGTTTGCGTGTATGGTGAAATGTGGTTTGTGAGCGTTATATCAGAACAAGGGATATGGGAATTCAATTTCTGTGTTTTGATTCACTCAACCCTAAAAATAAATTAACCCAATAAGCAACATTTGGGGATATTCCTAATTCCCTACTACTACTATCTTGTTCCTTCTCATCTCCTTCAGTCCATGGCATTTTCGTTATTTTTTTTTCTTTCTTCTTAGGTGAAACGTGCATATCACGTGGTTGAAAAATCTCACCCCTAAACAAGGGCCAAGACCTTGCTTTCTTCATGATCTTTGATTCTTTGGTTGGTATTGTATTTCCATGTTAAAATAATGAAATTTCTTTACGTTACGTATATCAGTTTGATATAGAAATAGGTTGATCGTGTGAATTACTTCTTAATTAGATCTCGAATTAGGGTTTGACTGTAAGGAGATATGTTAATATACAATTTCTATGAAATTTTTGGTGTTTTGTTTTTTTTTTTAAGATCTGCAAAAATAATAATTTGCAGGTTCTTTAGCTTAGTGGTTAGAGCGCCTACTACCTATGTACGTAGGTTCGAGTTATCATGGGCGCATGAGTGAAATCCTTTGATCCTCTTTAAAAAAAAATTTAAAAAAAAAGTGTGTGGAAAGCTATAGGTTGGTGTTTGACTGCAAAATAGAAGGGGCAACATAAATGGATGTGTTCTGCGTGTAAAAGAAGCAATGCAAGAAAGTTTGATAGACTAGTTTAAATATAATAAATTGCTGAAGCCTTACAGAACACGATTAGAGACTATGATTAATTTAATGGTCAAAAGTCATGATTTCATGGTTGTCTGGTTGATAATATTGTTTGTTGTTGTTCTCTGCTTGTCGATAGCAAATGAGAGATGGTCAATTTTTATTTCAATTCCATGAGTACCAATTAGGAAAGTGAACCCACCGCCAAAAGCTTCTCCTTTTGATTCGATCCCTATTATATTAGGAATAACTTTTTTTTATAATTGATGAAGTCGGGCTTCTCTTCCATCATATATTAGGATTGGGAACCCTTTTCCTTGAGCAATTGGGTATTTGGGTTGATCATAATATCTACCTATAAGAAGGGGCTCTCTCCTATTCGTATATATTGAGCAAGTATAACTTTATAATTAAAACGAGATAATAAGAATATCTAAAAAATAACATACACATTAATGAATGTTTGCTCCAAATGCACCCTTCAAATAGGGGATGAAGTGGAAGTGTGCTGCAATTCGGAAGGATTTCTTGGCTCATATTGGAAAGCAATCATAGTCGCAAATATGGGTACGAACTACTTGGTTGAGTACAAGGATTTTGTGGACGAAGATAATGAATCTACACCTTTACAAGAGATTGTCATAGCGAAAGATGTCCGGCCTATACCACCTGTCATTGTGCCATCTAAATATTCTAGTCTTAAAGGGTATAGGGTCGATGCATTGATCAATGACGGTTGGTGGGTTGGAACTATTTCTAGGAGGAAAGACCCCGACCACTACTTCGTTTTCTTTGAAACCACTGGAATAGAGACTCTTTACCCGCTTTCAAAGTTGAGGTTTCATATGGAGTGGCTCAATGGGGTCTGGGTTCCTCCCAACAAAAGGTGCATCCCAATTTCTTCGAAAAAAAGGTTCGCACCAACTTCTTCGAAGAAACCGAAGAAAATGGGTGCACCAGCTTTTTCAGAGGAGTTCACGCCAGTTTCTTTTGAGGAGAGGAGCGAACTCATGGAATTATAGGATTTCCTATTATGTGGTTGGAGTTGATGGATTTGATATCTTTCTTTGGGATTCAGCTTCTGTGCTAGAATATGACTTGTTATAATGTGCTTGGACTTTCTTTGACTTGTAATTGTAATTCATTAATTTCATGCTCTGTGTAATTCAAATTTGGGTATTTGAATGTTAATTAATAGTTGTATATTGAAATAATAAAAGTGTCTATCGAGAACGTTCTAGGGCACCGCTCTTCTAGATTTAGTTTTGGTGTCGGTTTTTTCATAACCTCGTTTCTTATTGTGTTCTTCTCTCTCATGGATCTCTTTTTTCTAGGTATTCCTAACTTTGTTTGTTCGTAGATATAGGTAGCTAGAGAATATATGACACGGTTACTTATTTAGAATGGAAACAAAAAAAAATCATGAATCAGAAACAACTGGAATTGGAGAGAAAATGAATCGATCTTGATTCCGGAGGGTTTGACTATTGAATCCATCTCCCCCCTTTGTTATCAAATTCTTGACAAGGAGTTAGGACCTACACCCATTCCGATTTTTTCATGTGTTGGTAAACACATGAATGAATAGTTTTACCTGATCATTCTGATTTCTTTATGTGTTAGTAAACGCAGGAATATTTTTACCCCGTAATCATTCCCTCCTATTTCAAGTAAGTAAACTTGCCTATAGTATTTCTGTGCGTCTAGGTAGCATCATGGTGTTGGCCGGAAGAGCCTCTGGTCTAGTTCGGCTAGTGGCTTGTACTCCAACGAGCAAGTTAGCGGCGCTTTTGGTTTCGAGGCCGGTCGTTAGCATATCATTATGGCATGCAGGATCTATCTGTTGGGAATGGATCGATATCTTGTTCAATTTTGACGATTAATTAATCGTAACCGATCGACCAAATAAGTTTTAGTTTGGTGTAGTAATTCTAACAATTATAATATGGTTGTACACTGAACCAAACCAATTCGGAACCGGTTTAGCATGCGTTACCAATTATACATTTAAAACAAAATTTGCAATTTGCTGAAATTTTTTTTTATCTCTTATTCCTTGTTAGTGCGTATGTTTGTGTTAGTATAATATTATGTGTGAGGAACTTATTTTGATTGGACCATAATTCTAACAATTATAATATGGTTGTACACTGAACCAAACCAATTCGGAACCGGTTTAGCATGCGTTACCAATTATACATTTAAAACAAAATTTGCAATTTGCTGAAATTTTTTTTTATCTCTTATTCCTTGTTAGTGCGTATGTTTGTGTTAGTATAATATTATGTGTGAGGAACTTATTTTGATTGGACCATGTTTATGGCAAGTTTATTTATAATGTTGTCAACTTGTTTAATGAAAGTGTTTTCGTTTCTTCTAAAAATAAAATAAAAATAAAAAAAATTATGTACTTGCTGGAGTACTAGATTATGAATTTAGAAACGAAGGCACCAAGAGATCGATCATTTATTACCTTCTCATAATATTTTATTTTTCTAATAAGATCTTCTCATAATATATAGTTCGAACAAATTACATAAAGGAACACGTAATCCACTGGGGCAACTAGTCGAAATATTTTTATAACCACAATATATATAGTTGCCAAAGACTCAAAATTTGGTGATGCTTGAAGCACAGGATACAACGAAAATGAGGAAGAGCACGAAGTGAAGGAGTGCGTTGATGCTCCTGCTTCCATTGGATGTGTCGCCGTCTGTTGATGGAACTGTTTTAGACCCTCCTGCGATAATTAAACCCAATTGAAGCTAGAATTCAGCATCTATCAAATGCTTAATATTGTTGATAGACTGTTAAATTGGACAACACATAAAGATTCACTTGATTATTAGTGGAAATTGATAGTTTGGTAACATGACATATACAGTACGTATATATATAAATTTTCTAGCTACCTGCTGGAACATCTGAGGCTGAAGGTGTAATTGCAGCTTCAGGTGTATTTGCATCTTCGGGTGTTTGATTGTTGGAATTATCCGCTGGGGAACTCGCTGTAGGAGTACTTGCTGAAGAAGTTGTAGGTCCATTGGCAGCTGCTTCACCACAATTTAACTTGTAAATGTTAATTACCTCATTAGATATATAAAAAGGGAAATTCGACTACTTACATTTACACTGGCTAACGGGAGGAGTTTTCACATTACAAGCACCAGGAAGAGATAGAGCAAGTGTTTGGTTTATGGTGATGCCCAATGTGGAACCTCCGCCATTGAGCAATGAGCAAAGGCACTGCGGCGATGACTGTACAACTATTGAGAGCTGTGAGCAGCAAGAAGACGACGGGGTTGATGAGTTTCCGGTAACGTAGTTGAGGCATGGAGCCAGGCTTGCTAGTGTACTGGTGCAACTTGATTGAGCTGTGGCTCGACCCAGTAGCATGATCACTAAGACCAGGGCAAGACCCAACTCAATTCCTTTGAACGCCATATTGACCACTATGTGAGCCTTAAAACTTTTGTTGCTTGCATCAAATGTCTGAAATAAGGAGAGATAACTAGAGGAGATGGAGGTTAAAATTCAAGTGGAGGTTGATTGTGTGGAATGGCATGGGGAGGGATGGTATGAATTTATATTGAGAAACTTCTGTGTTAAGATAAGGGATTTGGTGTATTTGGGTGACCAACTTCTCTATATTGGTGTTGTTGGCACCTAAGAACAGCTTCCCAATACTAGTGAACATGTTCGTTGACTTAATTGTTTAAGTTGCATCTCAAATATGACTTTTCGCTCTTCTCATATTTTTCATGAAGGGAATAAAGTTGCAGATGCATTGGCTAATCATGGTACGTCGTTAACTTAGCTGGTGTGGTGGGATGTGCCTCCATCTTTTATTTTGTCATATTGTAATAGTGACATTATGGGTCTTCTTCAGTTTCGGTTTTGCTAGGTTTGTTTAATTGTTAGTTTGCTTCAAGAGGTTTTGGTTTTGTCCCCCTCTCTTGTTATCTACTTTTTCTTTGATTAATTCATTAGAGTGTTAGGGAGGTTACTCCTCTCTTTCACTCATCTTTCAGCTAAAAAAAAAAAATTGAACATGTGTCACTAATCAAAGTCATTATATTAACGAGCGATACACCAGGAGATTAATACTATTACATCACCAAACCAAATGATATGAAAATGTTTCTTCTTTATATTAGGGTTTTGAGTTTGGACATATATCAATCAAACTTAGGGTCTCAAATTAAGATTCTTATGAACTGAAAATATGCAAATTAATTAATTAGAATCGCAAAGAACTCTACTTGTTTGAATGGTACATAATTTCATAAATTAATTAGCAGATTACCACTATTTTGATGCTGGTCATGATTCGTGCAATAAAATTGTTAATTTTTTTTAAATAATATTGTTCATTCGTGAATAATAGGAATCCCAACCCTCTTATACATTAGGAATCATTTTCCTTGAGGAATTGGAAAAAGCTAATTGAATTGTTGTATCCTTATAATATGAGGAAAACTTTTCCTCTATAAGGACAACTGTTGGAACATCTCAAGAGCAAACAATCTTCGTCTTTTATTATTGTGACTCTTTCTCACATTTATTAATGGCTTTTCAATCAAAATGCACATTTCAAATCGGAGATGCAGTCGAAGTGTGCTGCAACTCGGAAGGGTTTCTTGGCTCATATTGGGAAGCAACTATAGTCGCAAATATGGGTACCAAGTTACCAACTACTTGGTTGAGTACAAGCATTTTGTGGAGGAGCACGATGAATCTACACCTCTGAGAGAGACTCTCAAGGTGAAAGAATTGCGGCCTCTACCACCTAATATCGTGCCTTCTAGGTATTCTAGTCTTAAAGGGCAGAGGGTCGATGCTTTTCTCAACGACGTTTGGTGGGTTGGAACTATTTCCAGGAAGATAGACTCTGATTATTACGTTGTTTTCTTTGAAAACACTGGGGAAGAGATTGCTTGCCCACTTTCAAAGTTGAGGTTTCATATGAACTGCGTCAATGAGCAGTGGATTCCCTCCAAGAAAAAGAGTGCCCCAGTTTCTTCGAACAGGTTCGCACCGTATTCTTTGAAGGGGAGGCGTGAACAACTCGTGGCACTTTGAGTTTGGTATCTACTTGCAATTGTAGTTCCTTCCGTGCTATGTTGAACTCTATTTTGGGCTCTTTGATGTGCCCCAATTTTCTGGCTATGGGGTTTTTGAAAAATTGTAAAGCATATGATGCCCTCTTTTCAAGTTCACTTAAATTGTAATTTTTTTTTTTTTGGCTGAAGTCAAAGGTTAAGAGAGGCAAGGAGCCACCTTAACTTTTGAGAATTTATTAAAGAAGAAAGAAAAAATACACAAAGGGAGGGGGAACCAAAACCAAAACCTCCCACACCAAACAGAAAACAGCTATAGGAAAAAACAACTAACAAAAACGGAAATTTGGCATTCCCAAACTGTCACTCTGACAATGTCTGTCAATGAAAGGAGGAGCTAGATCCTACCAAGTCAAATCACTAGAAGTCGCACCGTAATTCGCTAATGCATCGGCAACGCGATTCCCTTCCCTAAAGATATGTGAAGATTGGAATTGCATTTGAGAAATAGGATATAAACAATTACCCCACTCAATACGAAGCTACCAAGGCATTAAATCCGGGGACTGCAGAAAGTTTAGAACTAGGAAAGAGTCAACTTCTAGCCATACATGTTTCCAGTCCCTTATCCAATCTAGCTCAATAGCCTTAATTACAGCCATTACCTCTGCCGCTATCGAACTAGGAATGTTATGATTAGAAGCAAAGGCACCAATGAATTCTCCTCTGTAGTCACGAAAAACGGCTCCATAACCACAACGGCCTGAATCTTGCTTCCAAGCACCATCAGTATTTATTTTCACCCACCCAAAAGGAGGAGGGAACCAATTAACCTCAATAACTGATAGAGTACGGCGCGGCTTGCATTGAACTTCGAAATGCTTCAACACTTGAAGATCAAGAAGAGAGTTGGTCATATAGCCGGAAGCAATGCGACTTGCAGCTTGAACATGCCCAACAATTAAACGGCAAATTATTGCCACATTGAAACCTTGACCTTCATGCTTCATTTTATTCCTTGCTAGCCATATAAACCATAGAATAGTGGTAAAACATGCCAACCACAACTCCTTCAACTGAGGACTACAATTAACCAATCCCACTTGCCATACCTCAATTAATGAACTGGGGACAGTACCTAACTCAAATTTAGAAAACATGCAGCACCAAATCTGGTTGGAATAAGAACATTCTAGAAAAATATGAGCTAATGATTCAGAGTTCCTGCCACATAGACCACACCTCTATGCCAAAGCCACTCCTCTTCTTTGTAAAAAATCGTCTGATAGTATCCTACCCCGTAGCACCTTCCAAGTCAGTAAAGACATTCTAGGAGTGATAAATTTACTTAAATTGTAAATTGCACTCTGCGTACCTAGTGAAATTTCTTTCAATATGATGTTCGAATTCACAAATTAATTGTTTGTGACGTAGTCGGATTGATAACTAGGTTTACCAGCAATAAACCTAAGCAAAAAATTCTGGAGTCCACCAGAGATAAAAGAGAATAATCTCAATTTAATTGATAAAAGATGAAAGATAGTTCTACAGCCGTTTAAGGTTGCTTATATATGGGAAAGAAACCCTAGGGCGACTAACAATGAAACCCTAAAGCCCACGGATTAAAACAAAACAAATCCAAAATAAACTAGAAAACCTAAAATAAAAAGAATGTAAAACTAGCCTAAAAATATGAAATCACGAATCGGATAATTAAGACGATATATTTTGGCCTAAATCTGATAGGGCTCACTAAAGTGAGTCTTGAAGATTTCGTCGTTCCCATTCTAGAAAGCTATCATGCGTCTCAAACGGACATTCTGGCCAAAAGTTAGTCAAATCTGATTCAAAATCAAAACCTGACTTTTTGTACGAGTAACTCGAAAGGTCCAAAACCAAATCTTCTTGAATATTCCAGCGGCTAATAATCTCATTACGCGTGAGTTACCTATTTTCCAATCACTCTTCTTGATTCTACGCCGCTTCTTTACTTTTATGGTTTTCTGGCTAAACTGGGCACATTCTCGTCCTACATCAGTTTGTTTTCCTTTCTTTTTTAGCAAGATGGATGGATTTTTGTCCAAATCAAATATCGTATACAAACAAAAGCCTAATCTACTGCTCTTGCAGCGGTAGATCATGATTATAAAAAAATGAGGGGACCAAGAGAATTATCGATCCCCTACTGCATTCAATAAGTAAAAGTACAAAGAATAATCACCATCCTCAAGATTCCAAACAGAAAGGGAAAAAAAAAACAGGATATCAAGAACAACCAAATTCCCAAATACAATCAGAATAAAGAGTAATGAAGTATTACAAGGACCAGAACAGGTCGAAAATCTTTATAGAAGACTTAAAACTTGGTGAAACTTGAAGCACAAGATATCACGAAAATGAAGAAGAGCACAAAATGAAGGGGGGCTTTGATGCTGCTTCCATCTGATGTGTTACCGTCTGTTGATGGCACTGTTTTAGATCCTCCTGGAGTCATTAGTCGACCATCAAGCTAGAATTTAGCATCAATGCTAAAGATAATGCATATATATGTAGAGATGGTCTTAACGGCAAAATTAGATGCGAGCCTCATTTTGCGTGTAAGCTTAACATATCGAGTTTCAAAACATCTAATAGAGAAACTGGGTCTAATTAGGTCATCTCGAGTCCCCATAACGTCTTGGATCTTTTGTTAATACACTAAAAGTGGACCTAAATCAGCTATGAGAATATGTGACATCTTGTATCGATATACTATTTAATACCTGTAACCCTACTGCAAAATAGAATTGCCTCATTCGTAGTGCAAATTGACAGTTCGGTAACAAATTAATATTTCATTTTGACTATTTGAAGTTTTGAACTTTTAAACGTATACCTGTTGAAGGAACATCCGAAGCTGAAGGCGTAATTGCAGCTTCAGGGGTATCTGCATCTGCAGGGGTTTCATTTGAGGAACCAGCTGGGGAAATTGCTGGTGGAGTACTTGATGAAGAAGTTGTAGGTCCATTGGCAGCTGCTAAATTCACCACATTCAAAATCAAACTAACTAGTAAAAATTAACTACCTCATTAGTTGATAGATGAAATTGGACTACTTACATTGACACTGGTTAATGGGTGGAGTTTTCACATTGCAAGCACCAGGAAGAGACAGAGCAAGTGTTTGGTTTATTGTGATGCCCAATGTGGAACCGGCGCTATTAAGCACTGAGCATAGGCACTGCGGCGATGACTGAACAACATTTGAGAGCTGTGAGCAGCAAGAAGACGATGGATTTGATGAGTTTCCTGTAATGTAATTTAGGCATGGAGACAGGCTTGTGAGTGTACTACTGCAACTTGATTGAGCTGTGGCTCGACCCAGTAGCATGGTCACTAGGATCAGGGCTAGACCCATCTCAATTCCTTTGAATGCCATGCTGATCGCTTATAAGCGTTTCTTGCAGCCTTAATCAAAAGTCTGAATAAGAAGATTGGAGGAGATGATGATTAAAATTCAAGTTGAGGTTTGAGTGTGGATAAAGAAAAGATGGAATCGAATTTATATAGGAAACCTTTTCTGTTAAGACAAAGAAATTGGTGTATTTGGGTGGCCAACTTCTACTAGATAGGTCTATGCGGGCACCTAAAAACAACAACTTTCGAATGTTAGAGAAGATACTGTCACAACTTTCGAATGTTAGAAAAGATATTGTCATTCTTCTAAAAGATATTGTCATTACTAGTGTGCACCAGAAAATAAGCTGGTAGTATATAGCCTGCCTAAAACATATGCTCCATTTCCCGCCAAAAAAAAAAAAAACATATGCTCCATTGACCCCAAAAAAGAAAAAGAAAAGAAAAGAGTATGCCCATTTTCATTTCAAACCTGTATCTTAGATCGATTGACCCAATAACAATCTTACATCATGGAAGTATGTAATTTTTTTTTCCACCAAATAGTATGGGAATTTTATTGTCTAAATCAATATTTTGAGCTTGGATGCTGATCAAACTCGATATCTTAGTAATGTGGAAAGTAACACGAAGCTAGTTAATAGGCATATAATGTCTCAATATTTTAGTTCATATTCACTATCACCTTTATTTCTTTGTAATAGTTTTTTATTTTTTTTCTTTGTAATAGAATATGTGTCTTGTAGTGATACAATATCTACAAAACAAATTTTGTATGCCAAGCATTTTCTTGAACATAATGTCTAATTTATTAGAGTTATGTATTCTAAAAAATAAAAAAAAATTATTAATTAGAGTTATGAACTCAGATACGATAAAGACTAATACAAGTACTTTGCCACAGGATTTGCATTCACATTTCACAGAATCAAGCCAACAGCTAGAGCTTGCGTCGCCCCATGAAAAAACAAATTCTACAAGTAACCGATTCCTCTAATCATGAAAAAAATTAGTTAAGAGTAGTTCAACTCCAAAACCCACCTAAACCCACTTTTTAATAGTTTAAGCCCCAAGTAAGTAAAATATAAACTGCCTCCTCAGTTTCACCCAAAACCCAACTCAGTTTTCAGACCAAGCAGTAGTATTCCAGAGTCTTCTATCGAAGACCATTGGTTGCCTAATTGGTCAAGATCATGGAACCCTGCAAGCCCTTTCTTTCAGTTCTTGTAGTACTCATTTCACTGCTAATTTCAGTTAATGGGCAGATTAGTACACCATGCACAGCCTCAAAGCTTAGCACCTTAACTCCATGCTTGAATTATATAACTGGGAGTACCAACAATGGCTCATCGCCAACAGGGGACTGTTGCTATGCCCTAAAGACCAGCATGGACTGCGCTTGCCTTTTAGTAACCGCCAATGTTCCAATCCAACTGCCCATTAACAGAACCCTTGCTCTCTCTCTTCCTAAAGCATGTAAAATGGGGAGTGTGCCACTACAATGCAAAGGTAAATGAGAGACTCGCAATTTTGAATTTTTCTTAAGAGTTCTTCTTTAGGTGCCAATTCGGTTTGTACCCGAAATTATGCTAACTTTATTTATATTGCATTTGTTGTTATTTTGCAGCTTCTGCTACTCCTTTAGCTGCCCCAGGTATTCTTCAGTTCTTGTAATTCTTTTAGTAAGGCTTGAACATACTCATATATAAGTTGTAACCAATTAATTAATGTTTTATTAAAATACTTTGAACTTGCAGGTCCTTCCTTACTAGGACCAACTATTTCCCCCACAGCTGCTGATTCTCCTTTAAGTCCAAGAGGTAATTCACCAATTGATTATTTGAAACTAGCTTCACTCAAAATTGTCCACCAATGCTTCCCAAGAAATTGTGCACTAATTCATATTTTGGTCGCGTAGCAGCTTCTAAAGCAGTAGCAACAGGTCCTGCACCACAATCTGAAGCAGAATCTCCATCAGTTGAACCTGAAGCTCCGACAACTGCGATCAATCGACCACTGCTGACACCAACTGCAGCCTCTAGTCTATCTTTTGTTTCTCCACAACCTCTGCTACTCATAGTTTTAGGAATCATGGTTTATAAATCCTACTAGCTAATGAATGCATGCCAGCCAGCTAGGAGCTACCTTAACCTCTCTGTTCCTTTCTGCAATGTTAAAATATATACCACATTCAAATCTTGTCACAAGTGTTTTAACTAAGATGTTCTGACGTTGAAGGATTGAGTCGGATCCATCCATGAGATTTTGAAAACCCCGTACGGAATTCTAGAATAAACCTCTTGGGTTCTTCTTAGTCAATCTTTTGTATGAAGTAAAATTTCTTTGTATGTTATATTGGTCCCGATTGCATCCAATATAGAGCATGATCTTTGGACTTAAAATGAATTCTTATATGTAAAATTCGCATAACATACATGGACTAAAAATTTGGACGCCTTTTTGCTGTAGTACACCTTGCATTCCCTTTTGTGCCGGCCCTGATTTTCATTAATAAATCTTCACGATTGGCCATTTTGGATATCAAGTCTGGCTTGACGCCTTGACGATGTAACACCTCTTTGGTGTCAGTGAAACATCTGTCATTTCCCAAGAAAAGAAAATGCCTAGCTTGGATGCAAAGAAAGTGAGGCAAAGGACCATTTCTTGGTGCGTTTTTAGAAGGCATTTGGACAAAGTAAACCACTTGTAAATAGTTCCACATGTATAGGTATGTGCTGTCTAAAATAAGCTGCAATACCTCCCTATAAATATACCTTCCTCCCACAAGTAACAAACAAAGACAGAAACAACAGAGGAAACAAGCAAAAAGATAACAAGACCAATATGGCGAAGAAGCTTCTTGCAGTGTTTTTGACGTTGGTGGTGGTTGTTGCAGTACACACTTGGAAGGCTGAGGCTGCTGACAAAAAAGGGAAAAATTTCAAGGCATGCGAAGCCGCCTGTTTGAAAGATTGTGAAGCCGAAGATGGCGTCGGCCGCATCACCAACTCTGAGTGTAAGATGAAGTGTGTCGGTCAATGTGAACAAGAAAAGACTAGAGGTAATTATTAACTACTAACTATAGTATCAAGTCAATTCTGAAGATTTAATTACAATCCCCATCTGTACTTGTGGAATTTGCATTGTGGTGCAGGCTAGCTGAACGCTATCAAAACTTGGACAATGGCTGAGGAAGAGCTATGAGAAATTCATCAAGCACTTAAATAATATGCATTAAATTTCTGTTTTTGTGGTGGAGGTTTCATGTAGAAATCTTGCTGCATACTCCTACCTGTTTGATCAATTCACATGTAATAAACAATTTGTTGTCTTTTTATTTTTAATTTGGTTGAAAAGGGACGAGATACTCCAACTTTAATTAAACAAAATGAAAATTGAAAAGGGAGGAGAGCTAACTAAGCCAAAAGCTCCCATAAATCATAAAATGCAGCAAAGGAAACAAGCTAACGAAATCAAAACTTTGGAAACCCCAATCCGACCTCATTACAATTAATGCGAAGCAATGTATTATGAGCAGAGTTGGTTTTAGCCAAGACAAGTATTACATGATAATATAGATTTTGATTATATATGTCTATCTACATTAACATCGACCTGCAAAGCACCTAATATATAGGTCAAGCAAATTGCCATCTTCGACTTCTATTTTGCTTATATATATATGGTGAACGGTAAGTTAAGCGCACATATGGGCAACAATCTGTCCCCCTCTGGTTCTGATGAAGGATAATCATCACTAATTGCTCCGATGCCGGCTGCTTTATTGCGCAGGCAATCTCTTCCCATGTGGCAGGACTTGGCAATAAATACCATATATATTCTCCGGCACAACAAAACAGAGGACAAGCCCCAACAGGCTGACCAAGCTCTTGCCCACATGCTCCACAAATTACCACATCGGATTTCCTTGAATGAGAACTAGCTTTCCTATTCCTAGCCAAAATACGACTTGCTTTAGGAAAACAGAACTATCTCTCCTATTCCTAGCCAAAATAGGAATAGGAAATACTTAAGGAAATACTTATCCTATTTAAACAAGGCAAGAGAACTAGCTTTCCTATTCCTAGCTAAAATATATAGAACTTGCTTTAGGAATTAGGTTTCCTATTTGAGCACCTGTCTTGGAGGGTTATGTACCCATGCAAGGATCAATTAAGCTGTCTCGCTGCAATTAGCATCCCTGCTTTAAACTTGAAATATGGTTTTCAGACCCGAGTGCAAACCAATTCAGACTCGGTTGCATTTTCCAATTTGCATGATGGATGCTGTAGTTCCACATCAAGTTGAGCATGACTTTTCAGATGTATTTGGTCCTGTACCAGTTCAGACCCTAGTGGATTCAGCTAATTCTGCCTCTCTCCAAGATAGTACGGATCCCGTCGTCATTCACAACCGGTCACACTCTTTGATTGGTCCTTCATTCTATGTAAGCGATTCACTGAACCTCAACAAACTGACTATTTATAACACAGAAGATTCAGTGGACCTAGCAGAGTACTGTCTCCATGAAGAAACCATCAAAGAATCTCAGGAACCTTTTGTTGGTGACCCTGTCATTGGGCATCCTCTAGAAAATGTTGAAGAGAGTTTCTTGAAGAGTGAGAGTTGATGTAGGACGAGATTTTAGCCAACTTCAACAAAGAATCTCGAAAAGAAAGAAGCGTCTGCACATTAAGAAGAATGATTTGAATATTGAAAATTGGTATTCAAATAGGCTTCTTAATGATGGAATTAATCATAAATTACTCTTTTGGATATACCGGGATTCTCGAGCGAAATCTTGGTTGAGATTCCAAATATATGTTTGCGTAATATTCTTTAATATCTAGGATTTTATTTCCGATTTTTATTTAATTAGGTTTCCTAGTTTTAGTCTATAATAAATTGTTCTTTTTTGTTTTTTAGTTGTATTAAGTTTATTCTATGTGCCCTATATAAGGCACCTTTTCGATTGTAATTTTCATTCAAGTTATCAATAAAAACCCAAATATTAGAGAAGTTTCTCTATCTTTCTTACGGATGTGTCCGTAATTGCTAGTGGATTCTACCTGATCTCATATGGCTTTCGACGCTTGACGGAGCCTCTTACTATCGTGTTCACGCTTCCCGCATCATTTGGTATCAGAGCGGGTATCGCCCGCTTCTTAGCAGACGACGATCCAAGGGAGAAGTTCACTACCACCAACCTCAACGACGCTGGTCGTAGAGTATCTATCAAAGAAAGTTTCGTTGAAGAGGAACATGCCAAGGGATTCGCCCTAGGACAACCTCATCAATCCCAAAAAAAAAAAAAAAAAAAGAGAGAGAGAGAGAAGAAAAAAAAACATGGAACGTTGGATATTCACAACGCCGGATTACGACGACTTCCGAACTACATGTGTCATCAAAGACAAGGTATGCTCTGTAATAATTGACAGTGGTTTACGAGAGAACTTTGTAGCAAACAAAGTTGTGGATTATTTTCAATTACCGACAGTGAAGCTGAGTGATCCATACTGGATTCCATTTGGAGAGGATGAATATGCACAAGTAACAAAGGTTTGTAAAGTTCCTGTCTCTATGGGAAAATTTTATAAAGAAGAGATTACTTGTCATGTGATCGACATGGACGACACTGATGTGCTTTTTGGAATACCATGGCATGAAAGCGTCAAAGGTGGTTTTTGCAAAGACAACACATATTTATTTCAGTGGGAGTCACACAAAATTAAAATCAAGCTTGAAAGGATGAACATCAAGAATGACCATCCTGAGGTGTGTGAAAAGGAACATGAAGAAGGCACTTTGAAGATTGAAGAGAAACTCATTAAGGACACGGAAGCTGATTCATTCATCACACCGATATCCATGTCATGCATGCCTAATTGTGTTCAAGATCAACCCAAGGAGAAGTCAATGCCCATTCCTTTTCAAGTGGAGGAGTTCAAATTTCAAGATGTTTATTCTAAACTTGTCTACGGTATTGGATTCATGGTGATACCTTTTAATTTCGAAAATATTGAAGTTGATGGCTTATCATGTTTTATTCCTACTAACGATCAAGCTGCATACAAGAGGAACTCGAGGTCGAGTTCTTTTCAGGTGGAGGAGACTGATGTAGGACGAGATTTTAGCCAACTTCAACAAAGAATCTCGAAAAGAAAGAAGCGTCTGCACATTAAGAAGAATGATTTGAATATTGAAAATTGGTATTCAAATAGGCTTCTTAATGATGGAATTAATCATAAATTACTCTTTTGGATATACCGGGATTCTCGAGCGAAATCTTGGTTGAGATTCCAAATATATGTTTGCGTAATATTCTTTAATATCTAGGATTTTATTTCCGATTTTTATTTAATTAGGTTTCCTAGTTTTAGTCTATAATAAATTGTTCTTTTTTGTTTTTTAGTTGTATTAAGTTTATTCTATGTGCCCTATATAAGGCACCTTGTGAGAGTGTAGGCATCGAAGATTTTGAGGTTTTGAAGATTGTTGGGCAGGGTGGATTTGCAAAAGTATATCAGGTGAGGAAGAAGGGAACCTCGGAAATATACGCGATGAAGGTAATGCGAAAGGACAAGATCATGAAGAATAATCTTGCTGAATACATGAAATTTGAGAGGGATATACTAACAAAAGTTGATCATCCATTCATTGTCAAGCTTAGATACTCATTCCAAACCAAATACAGACTATATCTTGTGCTGGATTTTGTCAACGGAGGTCAGCTTTTCTTTCAACTCTACCACCATGGCCTTTTTTTGGAGGAGCTGGCACGAATATATGCAGCCGAGATTGTTTCTGCGGTGTCTCACCTTCATTCAAATGGCATAATGCATAGAGATGTTAAGCCTGAAAATATCCTATTGGATGCAGATGGCCATGCCATTTTAACTGATTTTGGGCTTGCGAAGAGCTTTGACGAAAACACGAGGTCTAATTCTCTATGTGGAACTGTAGAATACATGGCACCGGAAATAGTTCAGGGAAATGGCCATGATAAGGCAGCAGATTGGTGGAGTGTGGGAATTGTATTGTTTCAGATGCTTACTGGCAAGCTTCCTTTTACTGGGAACCGTCAGAAATGTCAAGAGAAGATAGTAAAGGAGAAAATTAAGTTGCCAAGTTTTTTGTCAAGTGAAGCACATTCTCTGTTGAAAGGCTTGTTAGCGAAGGACACAAGCAAGCGCCTAGGTTGTGGACCTCTGGGAGGTGATGAAGTCAAGCAGCACAAATGGTTCAAGCAAATTAATTGGAAGAAATTGGATGCTCGTGAAATCAAACCGAGCTTCCGACCTAACGTTCCCGGGCAGCACTGCATTGCCAACATTGAGAATTACTGGACTGACATGCCACTTGTGGACTCCCCGGCTGCTAGTCCGAAGGCTTCGTCTGGAAATCCCTTCTCCGGCTTTAGTTATGTTAGGTCTGCAGCCTCTTAATTAAGACCATGCATGTACTGAGTTCTATCTGTTTTCTCTCTCATACAACCTTTTTGAGCTATGTTTCCCTTTCCCCGCGTACATAAAATTGATTATAAACAACTCTTTACGTATGTTGCTGGAAAGTAGTACCATTTGGATAATTTATATATCAAGTTAATGGATTCATTAATTATATTATTTCTAGAGTTAGTATCATTTTTTGTTTACGACAAATTTACTGCTCGTATCATTTAAAAAAAAAAACAGCTTGAACTCAATAACGTGGCTTTGTCAAAGAAACAGATTGCAGCTAGTGCAACCATATAACTTCACCAGAAAGGACTGATCAATAAGGGTAGGTTGGCTCAAAGGTTGAACAAGTTTATGAATGCTTTGTCAAGTTTATGTGGTGCAACACGGAAAGGTTACAAGCTAGCTGCTTAATATATAGTTCTGATTCAATTACTTGTCTTATGTTTCTAAGTTGGTAAAATGATCTGAGATGAAAATTGCATCATTGCTAAGACAAAGTAATGTTTATTAAGTCATTCAACAACAAAATGCGCAGCAAGAGGAGATATCACAATTAAATATTGACTCCAAAAATGTTAAGTAACAATGTCACTAATGACTCTCTCTTTTTTTTTAGAAAATAAGAGACCTTTATTGAACAAAACCAAAGATTACAAATGGGAATGACCAGTGGTGGACATGAACTCCCCACTCTCCTCCCCAAAAAGCCGAACCAGTTACGGGTCCATTGTCAAGAATGACTTCCATGAGCCAAAAGAGCTCAACCTCTAACCAACAAAGTCGCTCAACGTCACAGGCTATAGATAATCCTGAGAATATCGATAACACCTCAAAGACAACCGCCATAAAAACCAACGCCCTCTTCCACACCGTGTCTCAATGAAGCCAGATCATGTGCTGTGCAAGGATCGCTTGTCAGCACATTGACCATAAGATAAAACCGAAAATAAAACAACTCGTCCCCAGGAAAGACACCACCTCCATGGCACATCAATTTGACCCAACCCTTACTCAACAGAGGACGGACCAACTATTGACCAAAAAAACCTAGCCACCAACCTAACTGAAAACAAGACTCTAACCAACCTAACCAAAAACAAGACTCTAAACAATAAAAGAGAAACGATGCCGCAGTACTCCTCTTCGTTGTCATCAGGAACCCAGCCAGCAGGCCACCACCACTGTCACTCCCCTGATTTTACACACAAGAAAATCGATATATATAATCTCATAATTATACATGTGTGAACGTTCAGTCATCAATACAAAATTCCTGGAATCTTTTTCCCTTTAAACCGATGCCATGAACCCTCAAAGTTAATATACACTCGCTCCATAGAGTTATATATTACACAAACTTACGAATTAAATTGTCAACAACAAAATAAAACGTAAGGGCTGCTCAGAGTAACTATACAACGGAAGTCCTCATCAAAGGTAAAGTCACAAGGATAGCTTCCTACCGTAAAGCTGCAATGGCGCCACCTCAGCTTCAGTCACGATTTCCCTGACCTGCAGGATTAACCCCTACACCATTCTATTGAATAGTGCACCAGGTTGCCACACAACAAATCCGGTAAGCTTATGAAGATCGTATGAGTAACTCAAAACCACAAAGCAAAACACATTTCTTAAGTCACCTCAACCTAAACACGATATACACACAGTTCACACCTACGGCTATCAATTCCATATCCTTCCATAATGTGTTTACATAAGTCAACTGGTGACTACAGCCTCATGCTCAGAACCTCAATTCTAGCATCCAATTACACAAATTTCGGTCAAACAAGACTTCCTCAAGCAATGTTTAACGCCATCCTAAAGCACTACGGCGAATTCCAACATTACACTCATTCCCTTTTCCCCCCTTAGGAGCTTTTGTCATCAACATGACATCAAAGGCGAAAATCAATGAATCACCTTCCTATCCTCAACACAGGGTACAATTCGTCACCACTGTGGCTCTTAAGAAAATCAAACCATCAATCAATACAATCAAGAAGAAAAAAGGCAATCACATATCAAAACAAGCCAAACAATTCATAGTAACCCCTGCATATAATTTAGTTCAGGAGGTCACATTAAGTCAAGCAATTCAAATCATAGTAATCCTACACTCTGACGTCTGTAGGTAACCCTGACCATCACAGTAGTCCTCTCGATCTTTGTTAACTTAATAACAATTCAACTCCGCTACCGAGCTGTCATCACACTGATCATCACATAGATTTCATCGATCATCACACAGATTGCCATCATCCTACTGATCATCACATAGATTTCTATTGTCCAACTGATCATCACACAGATTTTTGCCGGTCATCACGTAGATAGAAATCATCCTACAAATCATCACATAGATATCGTTGGTCATCATGTAGATAGCGATCATCACATAGATTCACGCAGATATCGCCAGTCATCACACATATATCTACCATCCTATTAACATTCCTACACAAGCTTTACATGACGATCATCACAAAGATTCACTATACTGATGTCATCGATTCATTACACAAATATTCCTACACAAGCTTTACATGACAATCATCACAAAGATTCACCACGAAACCACTAATACATGAATACATATGTATATATATCCCATAATATATATATATATAGACACACATAGTCATCCACTCAGAATGCCACTAACACCAACTATAGTCGTAGTTAACCTAATAACTCCAAGACAATAGGGTAGTCATGCTCATAACAAATATCGACCATATTCATAACAAATATCGATCCTGCTCATAACAA